>NC_043711.1:71880174-71938723 GCF_006229205.1 Suricata suricatta | reverse complement strand
ACCTCATCAAGATAAAAAGCTTCTGCACTGCAAAGGAAACAATAAAAAAAACTAATAGGCAACCAACATAATGGGAAAAGATAGTGGCAAATGGCATATCAGATAAAGGGCTAGTACCCAAAATATACAAGGAGCTCACTAAAATACATACACGAAAAATGAATGATCCAGTGAAGAAATGCGCAGAAGACCTAATAGACACTTCTCCAAAGAGGACATCCAGATGGCCAACAGGCACATGAAACGATGCTCAGTGTCACTCATCATCAGGGAAATTCAAATCAAAACCACACTGAGATACCACCTTACACCGGTCAGAGTCACTAAAATGAACAAATCATAAGACTATTGATTTGTATTTTCCTAATGGTGAGTGACGTTGAATACTTTTTCATGTGTTTGTTAGCCATCTGGATGTCTTCTTTGAAAAAGTGTCTATGTCTTTTTCCCATTTCTTCACTGGATTATTTGTTTCTGGGTGTTGAGTTTTGATAAGTTCTTTATATATTTTGGATACTAATCCTTTATCAGATATGTCATTTGCAAATATCTTCTCCCATTCTGTCAGTTGCCTTTTAGGTTTGCTGATTGTTTCCTTCGCTGTGCAGAAGCTTTTTCTCTTGATGAGGTCCCAATAGTTCATTTTTGCTTTTGTTTCCCTTGCTTCCAGAGACATGTTGAGTAAGATGTTGCTGCAGATGGAGTCAAAGAGAATTTTACGTACTTTCTCCTCTAGGATTTTGATGGCTTTCTGTCTTACATGTAGGTCTTTCATCCAGTTTGAGATTTTTTTGTGTATGGTATAAAAAAGGGGTCCAGGTTCATTCTTCTGCATATTGCTGTCCAGTTTTCCCAACACCATTTGCTGAAGAGATTTTCTTTATTCCATTGTATATTATTTCCTGCTTTGTCAAAGATTAGTTGGCCATTAAAATTTTCTCTTTCTGTATCCAAGAAAACTAAAAAAAGAAGAAAAAGAAAACAAATAGATGAACCAGCAAGCAGAATGAAACCTGAATGAAGTTACACCCAGTTTCCCCTAGAACTCAAATGGTGAAGAGCTCTATAGTTTGTACACTAAGCAGGCAGAGAGACCTATGGTGGTCCTCTAGGGCATGTGGTAGAAGGCCACAGTTGGGCAGGACTTGGTGTAATGGCTCCTTTCTCCACTAGGTGCTGCTGCTTAGCTTACTGGGTTGGATGGGATTGGCTCGAGCGTTATACGTGCATGCACATGGGAAAGGTGAAAATGGCAACTGCAGTTTCCTCTTTCTGGCACAGGAACTCTGCACTCTCACTGACCTACAATCAGGCACCCCTCCTTTGTCTCCAGCTTCCATCCATTCCCTGCTTCTACACTGTTCATGTCCAAGCTGTCAGCCTGTCAGGTGGCACTTCCCTCCCAAATTTTATCTCAGATGGGGCTGTGTTTCCAAACCCCTCACTTCTGAGAACCCTGTGGCTTGGACCCCCTCCAGCCCTCTGGGGGAGAGTCTCGCTGACCAATGGTCAGGTGCTGGCTTGTCCCAAAGAACGTTCATGCAATTGGGCTACAGCAAGGTTCAGAGATTGTCATCGGGTGCCGGCTTGCTCCAGAAAATGTCCGGGGTATGCACAGCAGCCACGGTACACAGATTATGACAAGTTTCACCATAGCTGGTACCAAGTTTCACCACACCCTGGCATCTTTGTTTCAATACCAGCAAATATGGCTGTTCTCTGGGGTCCACTGGGACCTTTGCCTATGGAGAGGCTTCATGGCCTCTACCCAAGGCCTTCCAAGCAGGGAAAGCACTTTTCCCCCATGTGGCCCACGGACACCTCGAACTTCAGACCTAGCTGCCTGCTCCTGGGGATTCATCCTTCCTCTCCACCAGAGCACTGCCAGGTACTGAGCTATGGAATTCTGACTCTGCACTCCCCTGTGTATAGAGTCATAATGATATTGAAACCCTCTCCTTTCTCCCTGTCAATGGTTTTGGGGAACATACTTGTTCAGTCTCTTTTGAGTGTTTCCACTCTGTCTCTTTCTCTCTAGCTACTTTTGGGGAGAGGGCTTTTCCTTTACTTTCCTGATGTGCCACGCCCTCCCTCCCTTTCTCTCCTCTCTCTGCAAAAACAGCCTCTTATTCTCCATGGCTTCTCTCTTCTCCAGTACTGCCAAGTTCTGTGTCTCAAGTTATGCAGATTCCTGTGTTAATCCTCAGATCAATTTCCTAGGTGTGCAAAAATGGTTTGGTGCTGATCGAGCTGCATTTCAGGGATGAGCGAAGCAGAAAACTTCCATGCTATTTCACTATCATGGCCTCCTCCATATGATATTTTTCTTTTTTCAAGAAATCTAGGAACTTATTTTTTAAAGTTTATTTGTTTTGAGAGAGTGAGAAAGCATGAGTGAGGTAGGGGCAGAGAGAGAGGAGAAGGTGAGAATCCCAAGCATGTTCTGCACCATCAGTGAGGAGCCCAACATGAGCTGAAGTTGGAAACTTAACCAACTGAGCCACCCAGGTGCCTCAAATTTATTTTTCTTTTTATTTATTTTTTTAATATTTTATTGTCAAATTGTTTTCCATACAACACCCAGTGCTCTTCCCCATAAGTGCCCTCCATCATCACCACCACCTCTTTTCCCCCCTCCCCCTTCCCCTTCAACTCTCAGTTCATTTTCAGCATTCAATAGTCTCTCAAGTTTTGTATCCCTCTCTCTCCCCAAATTTATTTTTAAATGTTGATGACTGGGTGCTGACAGCTCAGGGCCTGAAGCCTACTTCAGATTCTGTGTGTGTGCATCTCTCTCTCTCTGCCCCTCCCCCTCACATGCTCTCTCTGTCTCTCAAGAATGAATAAACATTAAAACAAAAATTTTTTAAATATATATTTTAGTGGATCCCCACTGTCCTCCAAGTCAAATGCAGATTTTTTTGACTAGCGCACAGGCTCTGTTCTCATCACTGCCAGCCTTGCCGTCAACTGTAAGCACTCAGTCTCAGGTTTCCTCATGCTTCCATGTCTGTGCACACATCATCAACATTTCTCCACCTCCTGCCCATCTGCACATGGGCAGCTCACGTTTATCCTTGGGTTGAGTTTTCCCAGAAACAGACCCTAAGACAAGGACTTGAGTGTGTTTTATTTGGGAGTTGATGTCAGGAACCACCAATAGGGGACAGATAATGGGACACATATAGCAAAAGTTCTGTTATTAAGGCAGTTGCCACTGTGGGCAATTAGCAACACTCCGGCCCACTAAGGAACTAAGAGTGTAGAAAGACTTCACAAATATCTCGCCTGTAACTTCAGGAAGCTGGTGTGTTTATCCACCAACTCCTAGAAATCTCTGGTTGAAGGCTACTCTTGGGGGTGACTTGTGGCAGCATTTGGGCGTATTCCAAGGGGAAAGCCTTCAGGTGGTGAGTCTTAGGTGTTCCATGGAAATTACCTGTAACATAGGAGTGCTGAGGGGAGGTGGACAAGGTAAGGCCAGTTCCACTATAAAACCCCAACTGTACACGTTCATAGTAAACACACCCAGTCACAGTAAACCAACTCAAAGGAAGTTCTCCAAAGGTTTTTCTCCCTCATTCGAGTTATGTAACTGTCCATCATGCTCTCTTAGTAGCTATGATAACTTCTATCAATATAGGGCCACATAACTGAGAAAATATTTATGAAGTACATGCCATGGTCCAGGCATTGTGCTGGGCATCAAGGGTGTGGCAGTGAAAGCAGCAGGCATCCGACCATCAGCTGCACGGGGATATCAATCACACAACTAGAGCAAGTTACGGCTTGTCCACCTCCCAGTCTGAACAATATCTTTATGTTTTTCTTAAATGTTGATTGATTTATTTTGAAAGGGGGGAGGATCAAGCGAGGGGAAGGGCAGAGACAGAGGGAGGGAGAGAGATCCCAAGCAGGCTTTGCACTGTCAGCACAGAGCCTGATGTGGGGCTTGATTTCATCAACAGTGAGATCATGACTTGAGCTGAAATCAAGAGTCAGACACTTAACCAACTGAGCCACCCAGGCACCCCTCTTTTATGTCTTAATTCTCAGGCTTTACTCATTATCTGGCACAGAGAAGCCAGATAAATGTTTACCAATGGATCAGTGAATAAATGGAGTCTATTCCTCAGGCTTATTTGGATCCCTTTATCTGAAAATTGTGAGCACAAAAAACAATTTCAAATTGATCTGGGCATTTAAACTCTACTGATAAGCACAGATCTGGGAAATCGCTGCCTGCTTTGAAACGTGTCACCTTGACTGGGGACATTTAAGTGAAGTTGTAACCCTTGTCTAGCTGTCACCCAGAAAGAACACTCTGTACAGTTCCATACAGCATTCCCCCCCAGTAAACTCAAAGCAAGCCAGATTTGCAGCCAGAATCACTGCAATTGATCAGCAGTAATTAAAATCCGGCCTAAGAGGCAGATTTTTCTTCTTTGAAGTAATTCCCAGCCTGAACCTTTAAGGATCTCTGCCCTAGTAAGCCCAAACCAGAGCAGAATGAATCACCTCCTGACCTTTCAGTGAAGTCAAGTGCCGTGTAATGGATGGAGCCTTTCCTTGATCACTTTATCTTGGCAGAACTGAATTTTTCTTTGGAAGAAATGCAGCCTAACATAAAATCTAAGAAATATTTTCAGATTCAAGAATACAAGTTTCTACATGTTTGTCTTGAAGCAGCATACTTTCAAAGGCATTTAAAAAGAGGGGCATTCGAATTATTCTAGAGATATAACTGTAGTATTTATTTCCACTTACTATAATATTTCTCTGGAAATGCATTGATATGCAAATGAACTCGGTTCACTAATCAGTGTTGTGATCCAGTGAGCCACCTTTTGGTCACTGCTGACAACTGCACCATAATTAAGTCCTATTTTGTTTTCTTTCAGCATGGCCTCTCTCACACTGAAATGTGCTGTAAAGCAATGGTTAGTAATTCTGGTGGGTCTCAGAATCACCTGGAGAACACACATGACTAAGTTTCCTGAAGAAGACAGGGGGGCCTGGGCCTTTGTATTTTTACCAAGTTCCCATAACCATGGAACTTGAGAATCACTACTGTATTGAATGTATTGAGAAAAATATTTTTCTCAAATATTTTGAGCAATTGTTTTATGCAAAATACCTATGAGAAAAATCTTTATTGATATCACTACAAAAAACTTTAAAAAACATGAGGTGTCTGGGTGGCTCAGTTGGTTAAGCGCCGGACTTCGGCTCAGGTCATGATCTCACGGTTCATGGGTTCTAGCCCCGCATCCGGCTCTGTGCTGACAGCTAGCTCAGAGCCTGGAGCCTGTCTTCAGATTCTGTGTCTCCCTCTCTCTCTGACCCTCCCCTGCTCAGGCTGTCTCTCTCTCTCAAAAATAAATAAAACATTTAAAAAATTAAAAATAAAAAAATAAAATAGAACATTTAAAAATCTTTTTCAAAAAACTTTAAAAAACAATAAAAAACAAAGGAATATATTGCAAAATCAAATGGAAGCAATTTATGTATTATTCTATTAAGAATATTCCATTTTGGAACAAATTAAGAGAATATAGACGCTGGTGAGGATGTGGAGAAATGGGCACCCTCCTACACTGTTGGTGGGAATGTAAACTGGTGCAGCTGCTCTGGAAAACAGTGTGGAGACTCCTCAAAAAATTAACAATAGAATTCCCCTATGATCCAGCAATAGCACTGCTAGGGATTTACCCAAAGGATACAGAAGTGCTGATGCATAGGGGCACATGTACCCCAATGTTCATAGTGGCACTTTCTACAATAGCCAAATCATGGAAAGAGCCTAAATGTCCATCACCTGATGAATGGATCAAGAAGATGTGGTATATATATATACAATGGAGTACTATATGGCAATGAGAAAGAATGAAATATGGCCATTTGTAGCAAGGTGGATGGACCTCGAGGGTGTCATGCTAAGCGAAA
Organism: Suricata suricatta; assembly: GCF_006229205.1. Taxonomy (NCBI): domain Eukaryota; kingdom Metazoa; phylum Chordata; class Mammalia; order Carnivora; family Herpestidae; genus Suricata; species Suricata suricatta. Next base: position 71,932,777 of record NC_043711.1, on the reverse strand, counting down.
TAAGTCAGGCAGAGAAGGACAGATACCATATGTTTGCACTCATAGGTCTAACAGGAGAAACCTAACAGAGGACCAGGGGGAGAGAAAGGGGGAAAGAGAGCTGGGGAGAGTGAGGGACACAAATCATGAAGACTATTGAATACTGAAAATGAACCATGGACTGAAGGGGGAGGGGGCGGAAGGGAAGGGGGTAATGGTCATGGTGGGGGGCACTTGTGGGGAGAAGCACTGGGTGTTACATGGAAACCAATTTGAAAATAAACTATTAAAAAAAAGAATATTCCATTTTGTTTTGATGCAGAAGAAGCTATACTTGAATTGTGAACTAAATGCTCAAGGAAAACCTGCAAGCTAGTCTCAGAATCGTGGTTTATTAAATACTGATCTAGAATATCATAACCTTCCTTTCTTAATCTTCCTTCAGTTTCCTACTTAAGTTCTAACGTTAAAGCAAGGCCACCTACACTCTGTATTCCAAAGTTCTTCTCTAGCCATATTTCTTTTCTGTCAAGTTAAATCATTTTTATTTAAAAGGTATTTATTTATTTCCATAACATTGTAAAACATTTAAAATTACATGATTGAGGCACACCTGGGTGGCTCAGTCTGTTAAGCGTGTGACTCTTGGTATCAGCTCAGGTCAAAATTTCTCAGTCATGAGATGAAGCCCTCATGTTGGGCATGGAGCCTGCTTAGGATTCTCTCTCTCTGTCTCTTTCAGCTCCTCCCCTACTTGTGCACCCTCTCTCAAAATAAATAAACTTTAAATAAAATTACATGGTTGAAATAATTAAAAATAAACTAGTCCAGGGTCACCTGGGTGGCTGAGTCAGTAAAGCATCCAACTGTGGGTTTTCGCTCAGGCCGAGATCTCACAGTTTGTGGGTTCAAGCCCCACATCAGGCTCTGTGCTGACAGTGTGGAGCCTGCTTGGGATTCTCTCTCTCTCTCTCTCTCTCTCTTGCTCCCCCACTTGCATGCATGCATGCATGCACATGCTCTCTATCCCTCAAAAAAAAAACTAAAAAAAATTAGTCTAGTCATAGCATAGGAGACTAAAGCTCAAAAGATGATTTCCATCCATATTAAGCTTTAAAAACAGTAAATACAGACCTAGAATTAAATAACTCAGCTCAAATATGGGTGATTTCAGGTCAGCATACCTTGAAAAAATATTCTGCATAAATAGTAAATGTTACCACTCAAGCCCCCTAGTGTGGTTAAAATGAAAGCAACTGGCCACAAGCTCACGAGAACCCAGAGCTACTGGAATGCTCATACATTGCTGGTTGAAGTGTAAAATGGTATAATTAACTTCACCAAAAGTCTTTTATAAAGTTAAACACTTATGGGTATGATACAGGAATTGCTCTCCTGGGAGAAAATGCATTCAAAAGAAATGAAAACATATATCCACAAAAATACTTGCACAGGTTCATAGAATTTTATTGAAAATAGCCAAAACTTGAAAATAACCCAAATGTCTAGCAACATGAAATGGATAAAGTGATTATGTTATTTTTAAATAATGAAATTTTACTCAGGAACACAGTAGAATAAACTTCTGAGGCACAACGATATGGATGAATCTCATAGTCATTGTGCTGAGCAAAAAAATGATAGACACAAACAAAGACATAATGTGTGCTTTTATTTCTATGAAGTTCAAGACCAGGCAGAACTAGTATGTGGTGATAGAGATCAGTATAGAGATTGTTTATGGGACTGACTGAAAGGAGGCATAAAGGAACTTTCTAAGACTATGCAAATGTTCTATTTATGTGATGTTACATTTGTCAAAGCTCATTGAATTTTACACTGAAGAACTGTATTACTCTGTCCATAAATTTTACTTCAATAGAGGCACCTGAGTGATTTGGCTGAGTGTCTGACTCTTGATTTTGGCTCAGGTCATGATGTCACAGTTCATGGGTTCAAGCCCTGCATTGGGCTCTGTGCTGACAAGGCAGAGCCTGCTTGAGATTCTTTCTCTCCCCTCTCTCTCTTCCCCTACCCACTTGCTCTCTCTCTCAAAGTAAATAAACTTTAAAAAAAATTCTAATTACCTCCATAAAAATGAAAAATATATAGGATTTTGAATCAAGTGAAATGTTTAAATTGCCCATTCATTGTCATACATCGAAAGCCTGAGAGAAGTGTATGAATTGTCTCTTGCATGCTGTGAGCAGAAAATGTGTGTGTGTGTGTGTGTGTGTGTGTGTGTGTGTGTGTGTACATATGTGGTGGGAACACAATGTACTTGATGCTGAAAAAGATCTTGCAGAAGCTAGAAATAGAGAGCCACTTGGATTGGGTTAGGGGATGAAGGGAGAGGTGTTGATCTGAGACCGGATAAGATGCTCTCTGTTGAACCAAGAGAATCTGAATACTTTTCAGCTTGAGTGCCCAAGTCTACCCTCACAGAGTCAGAAGGCAAGTTCCTTATTCCGGGTGGAAGCCAAGGTAATTTACTTAGGTCCGGAAAATCCAGAGGTGGAAGAAAGAGCAAAAGCAAGTGAATCCCCCAGAATTCGGGTAGAGGTCCAAATAGACTGGAGGGTTGTGGGCATTCTCCAGTTTGGACATGGAGAGGGTAGAAGAGGTGGTAGCAGCCTCTGGAACCTGAATCATACTCATGAGCTATCATCAAAGTCGTTCCTTGGGTCTTTCAATGAAGCTTCATTAGAACCCAAACAGAGGCAGTTACTGTTCCATTGATAAATCAAATGACTCCCTAAGACTTGGTAGAGGTCATATGTTGCTAATTTCAGTGAACTGGCCAAAAGAATCACCTTGACTAACTACAGTGGTTCTCAGCCTTGATTGTGTTGGAATCATCTAAGATCCTTTCAAAAATACCAATGCCTGAGCTCCCAACACAGAGATTCTCTCTTTTTTTTAATTTTTAACGTTTTTATTTATTATTATTACTGAAAGAGAGAGACAGAACATGAGCATGGGAGGGGTAGAAAGAGGGGGAGACACAGAGTCTGAAGGGGTCTCCGGGCCTGAGCTGTCAGCACAGAACCCAACGTGAGGCTCAAACCCACAAACCATGAGATCATGACCTGAGCCAAATCCAACATTTTACCAAATGAGCCACCCAGGCGCCTTCAGAGATTCTAATTGAAGAGGTCTGCAAGGAGCTGAGGCAATTCTAAGAGGCATCCAAAATTTGTTTAGAGCTGTCATTCTCAAAATGCTACCCTGAGACCAGCATCATCACCATAACCAGAGAACTTGCCTTAGCAAATATTCAGGCCTCACCCTAGATCTACTGAATCAGAAACTCAGAGAAGTGCTGCAGCTAACTTTGCTTCAACAAGCCATCTAGGTGATTCTGCGGCACAATATAGTTTGCCCACTAATTTAGTTCTTTTGGTTTGTTTCAGTTTCAAATTTTCTGGGATTTGGTTTTAGATTCCCTGGTTTAGAGGCATCCTTTTATTTATGTAATGGTATTAATTTTGATTTTTTAAGTAAACCCCATGCCTAATGTGGGGCTCAAACACATGATCCTGAGATCAAGAGTTGCACATTTTAACAAATGAATCAGGCAGGTGCACCCTAATTTTGATTTTAAGCAAATTTCCTGTCATGAATTGCAATATGGATATTTCCATTTTCTATAATTCTTCTTCGATTTCTTAAATTGCCTGTAGGTTTTTGTCTCTTCTGCAGCTGGTTGCTTTTGCTCTTTCTTCCCTCATTTATTCTCATCATAAATCAGCTTCTTTTATAGACCCACCTTTTAGGATCCCTACCCTGGCCTGCAAGGTTTTGGGTTCATTTTCCAGTAGAACTTTGCTCAACACAGTGAACAAATCTCATGTTCTTTATTTGTTCTTCCAGCCCATGCTGGGTTGTCACCTCATCACTCAGTTTGGATAGGAAATGGCCTCAATCTTTTCCAGCTATTGTTAACAAAGATTATAGCCAGGAGATATATATCATCTGTCATCTCTGATTTATTTTATCTTCTCACTCTGGTGATTTACCCATTATTTCAGCTGCCCAGTGCAATTATTCAAAACTTCAAATCCGTTTTTTTGTAAACAAGCGTTTCCTGGAGGTGTTTCTGAATTTCGTAATGAACTGATTTGATTGCTTCTCTCAGCTACATTTTATTCTGATATATTCTGCTTTCTGGGGTAACTGCTCTGTGCTCTCCTTACATCTTGAGGGTTTTTTTTTTTTTTTGTCATGAAACTGCCAATGTCAGAGTTCTCTTTGCCAAATTTAACTTCATTAAGCCTTTTTTTTTCCACTTTGAAAGTTTTACAAAAACTTGAAAATATTTGTTGAAAATATTTGTTTCATGTTTCCAGTGCCTTGTTCTGTTTGGTTTTGTTTCCTTTAGGTGTTTCCTTTTATATTTTATACTAAATTTCCCAACACAATTACACTTTCTAGCAATATTTCATTTATTATTTGATATTTTTTTAAAGATTCTGGTCAGAACCTTTATATATTCTCTTCCTCAGAGAAATATTTCTTTCAAACCTTGACTTTTACCACCCTTCCCCCGCAAAGCGTATTTGCTGCTTTAATTTTTTGTTCATGTTTGACAATTTTTTATTTGTTTTAAGGTACTTTGAGAGTCCAGTAAGTCTGTTGTGCTAACATTGTTATCTTCATCTCTTCATAAAGAAAATGGTCCATGAACAACTTCTCAGGAAGTACCGTAATTATTGACTCAGGTGGCCCTTCATGAAAATCACACATGGCTCACAGTCTCCAGGAATTGTAGCTCATTGCATGTTCTAATCTGTTGTTTTAGGCCAACCTTGACTGAAAAATAAAGTCATTCTCCACACCTGAAATATGCCATGGCTCTTCTGGAGTTTTGCTTCTGTATTTTCTTTTGTCTCTTAGTTCACATAGACTCAAATAGTTTCTTTCGGTAGGTCTGAATCACCTTTCAAGTACTTCTTAGCTAAATTTCTGCTTTTTCTAGAGGCCTCTTGTTTTCCTCTCTGGATAATTTTCCTCATTGTGCTTTTTTCCCAAGTTTTTAAAAAAAATTCCAGTTAACATACGGTGTAATATTTAGTTTCAGGTGTATAATATAGTGATTCAACACGTCCATACGTCACCCAGTGCTCATCACGACAAGTACCCTTAATCCTCATCACCTGTCTCACCCCTCCTCTCACCCATCCCCCTCTGGTCACCATCAGTTCTCTATAGTCAGGAGTCTATTTCTTGGTTTCTCCTTCTTCCCTCTCCCCACGTTTGTTTGTTTTGTTTCTTAAATTCCACATATGAATGGAATCATATGGTATTTGTCTTTCTCCGACTGATTTATTTCACTTAGCATAATGCTCCCTAACCATATCCATGTCATTGCAAATGGCAAGATTTCATTCTTTTTGATGGCTGAATAATGTTCCATTTATCTATCTATCTGTGTATCTGTCATCTTAACCACAACTTCTTTATCCATTCATCAGTCATCAGTTGATGGACATTTGGGATCTTTCCATTGTTTGACTATTGTTGATAATGCTGCTATAAACTTCAGGGTGTATATATCCCTTCAAATCAGTATTTTTGTATCCTTTGGGTAAATACCTACTAGTGCAATTGCCGGATATTAGAGTAGTTCTATTTTTAACTTTTTGAGGAACCTCTGTTTTCCACAGTCTGCAGCAATTTGCATTCCCACCAATAGCATAAGAGGGTTCCACTTTCTACACATGCTCAACACCTGCTTTTTTCTTGTGTTGTTAATTTTAGTCATTCTGACAGGTGTAAGGTGATATATCATGGTTTTGACTTGTATTTCCCTGATGATGAGTGCTGTTGTGCATCTTTTCATGTGTCTATTAGTCATCTGGATGTCTTCTTTGAAAAAAATTTATTCATGTCTTCTGCCCATTTCTTAGCTGGATTATTTGTTTTTCGGGGGGGTTGAGCTCAGTTTCCTTTAGATCCATCCAACCTGCTCTCCACTCTAGCCTTGCTTTTAGGACTAGAGTCAGAGGTCACTTCCTCTTTCTTATGTTGTAAGATAACTGGAAAGTTAGATAAAACTTTATAAAAGTATAAACGGTCACTAAGACTGTAAGAATTTATTCTATTGAATAAATTTTAAAGTTTTCACAGCTAGCATGTAGTAATTATTATGTTTTTCTGGAAGTACTCTTTCTCAAACAGATTCCTCTACTTCTAGTTGGTTAATAGTTATGTATGTGAGAAAGAGTGAGAGATAGAGAGAGACAGAGAGACAGAAAGAGAGGGAAAGAAAGAGATGGGATGGGGGAATGGGTACTATATTTTATCAGTTTTTAGTATATGTTGAAAAGGTGGTTTATTTCCACTTTAATCTAAAATTAAGATATTTACTAAAGGGGCGCATGTGTGGCTCAATCAGTTAAACGTCTGATTCTTGATTTCAGCTCAGGTCATGATCCCATGGTTCATGGGTTTGAGCCCCACATCAGGCTCTGTGCTGACAGTGTGGAGCCTGCTTGGAATTTTTTGTCTCCCTCTCTCTCTGCCCCTCCCCCACTAGCTTTCTCTCAAAAATAAACATTACAAAAGACATTTAATAAGGATAGTAATTTTGAAACACTTTGTGTTAATAGATGCAAACAGGTGGATAAATATATATTGAGAAAAGCAAACAATGGAATCTTAATATCTGAAAAGTAGAATTAATGCTAAAAATTATAGAATGAGACAATACTGTCGTATGTTGAAACCATAAGAGTCATGAATATGTGTATGTAAACTATTGGTCCTAAGACAATACAAGAAATTTAAAAAATATTGACAAGAGCTCATGTGTAACAAGACATTTAATTAAATTCTCACAGACTAGGATACATTAAGAGGTCAAAATTCATTAATTAAATATAACAATTGACTAATAAATAGTATTGACTAAACTGATACATAATTGTTTCCAATGTCTATGAAAATTTGATGGAGAGGAGGGTCTAACCAGAAGTGGAGTTAATACACCGCACATACATCTTATATATGTTTATCATGTTTCTATCCATTTAACTGAGGTTTCTGAGCTGTTAGCATTTTTAGCTGAGTTTCCTATTTGTTGCAGGCATGAAGTTATATCATTGGAAAACAGTTGTATGAATTTTGAATATTTCTGATTTTTAATATTTGTACCTTTTATTGTGTACCTGCTGATTACCTCATATAACACTTGGAGACCATTGTTAAGTAACAGAGGGTGCAAAGTCTGAGAGAAGACGCAAGTGTGCTGTTCAAAGGGGACAGGTAGTGTCCTGGAAGAGGGATGGTACTTTTGAGGAAAGAGGGTGGAGGGATAGTGATGGGAGACAGTAGTGCACTGAGAAGCATGTAGGATAAGTCAATGCAAAGATATATTCCCCATAGAGAGGGTATGCTTGCAAATCTGAATGGCCCATTTGTTAATATTGGAAGAGCCCTGAAAGCTGAAACTGTCTCTTGTGATTATTACTTAATAACAAGTACTTAAAATAACTGTTTGCATTAAGTGAATATCGAAAAGAATTGGAATGCAACCCATGTAATTGTTAATTTTCCACATTCTGCATCTTTTGATGCACATTTTGCTCTGAGGCTATATAAAGATATATATCCTTTCTTCCTATACATACATACCTGTGATAAGGTTTAGTTTATAAGTCTGGTAGAGTGAGAGATTGACAGCAATAACTAATTACAACAATCATAACATATAATAATAAAAGTTATGTGAATGTGGCTTCTCTCCAAGTATCTTATTGTATTTCTTGTGATGATATTAAATGATAAAATACCTACAAAAGGTGTTGAAGTAAGGTAAATGATGTTGACATTGTGACATAGCATTACACCATTGACCTTCTGACGATAGGTTAGAAGGAGGGTCATTTACTTACGGCCTGTGGTTGACCACAAGTAACTGAACCCACAAAAAATAAAACTATGAGTAAGGAAGGGAGCGGGGCTACTGTGTAGAAATGGTTCCAATTCTCTGCCCCTTCCTAAATATACTTCTTTTCCAAGATGATATTGCCACTCCTCTTACCAAGAGACTTCCCCTCCCAGCTTTGCTCAATAGAATGGGGCAAAATTGATATTGTACCAGTTCTGAGCACGGGTCTCAAGAGACTTTGCTCTAATCCATTCTTACTTTTGGATCCTGGTTACCACCAGTAGAATAAGCCTAAGCTCACTTGTCAGAAGATGAAAGGCTATAGGAAAAAGAGCGGAATTTTCCAGGTCGAAGCTATTCTAGATCAGTCAGCTCATGCTGACCAACCAGTGGACCAGGTTGCCATGAATGACCCAACCCAGATCTTCAGAACCAACTAGCTAATCTGTAGATGCATTAGAAATAACAAAGAGCTAGGGGCACCTGGGTGGCTCAGTTGGTTGAGCATCTGATTTTAGCTCAGGTCATGACCTCACAGTTCTTGAGTTTGAGCCTCACATCGGATCCACTCCTGTCAGCACAGAGCTCACTTTGAATCCTCTGTCTCCGTCTCTCTCCTCCCCTTCCCCACTCACACACAGACACTCTCTCTCTCTCAAAAACTAAAACATTAAAAATTTCAAAAAAAGAAATAACAAACAGCTGTTGTTTTAATCTACCAAATTTTGAATAGTTGTTACTTAGCCATAGTTGACTGATGTAATAATTTCTTACAAAAGTCCATCAGTTATTGAGTTGATATGCTGGGTCAGCCCATATTTGTTACAGATATACTTGGTACTCACATGCCTTCTCCCTTTCTTTGACACTTCCCTTAAACAAATGGTAGTTCCTCATTAACTTTAGATACCAAAGTCCTCAGTCTGGTGTCCCCAGTTTCTCACTTCAGTGATTGGCCTTCATCCATGCTAAAGTGTTAATCACTAACTAAAGATTAAAGTCATTTCCTAAGAGGGGCTTCTGTAATTTCTGAGATCATAGATGTTCAACTTCTAAATGACTGTATTTGTTTTCTTGGGCACCCACAGATTGAGTGGCTTAAATAATAGAAATTTATTTTCTCATTGTTCTGAAAGCTAGAAGTCTAAGATCAAGGTGTCAACAGGATTGGTTTCTTCCAAGGCCATTCTCCTGGGCTTGTAAATGGTCATCTTCTCCCTGGGTCTTCCCATGGTCTTCCCTGTCTGTACGTGTCTATCCCTAATCTGTTCTTATGATACCACTTATGTTGGATTAGGGCCCACCTTCATGGCCTCATTTTAAATTAGTTACCTTTTAAGACCCTATCTCCAAATACATGTGGAAGTATTGGGAGGAGGGGTAATACTTTAACATCAGAATTTGGAGGGGCAGGACACAACTAAACCCACAACAAGGGGCTTCAGTGAATGTCATACAGCAAAAGGTGGGAACAGCAGAAAGCTTCCAGAGTGGAAGATCTTGCAGAGGAAATGCCAATAAATAGGGGAAAAGGGGGTAGGGCTAGACACCAAACCAAGGAAAGCTACTGGTTTTAATTGAACACTGACAATTGCTCAGCACTATACTGAGTTTATTTCTATGATGTTTCATTTGTTCCTCAGAGCAACCTTATTAGGTTACATGCCTTACATACATTTTTTTAATCAAAATCTCAGAACTACAGATCAAATCATGGAAAAGTCCCCGTGACTCCATTGACTAAGCCAAGCCTCATTTTTAAATTCACCAACCACACACCTTATCTCTCAGAAAAAAGTGAGACATCATTTTTCTATACAAATAGGTTACAATGCATATTGAAATATCCATCCTACATGATGCATCTGGTAAGGCATATTACTGAAAACATGATGCAAAATTTATTAATTTTATGATAAATTATAAAAACAAAATAATATATCAATAGGCTGCTTCTATTTCTTAACTTGTAATTTTTGCACATGGTTAAAATATAATTTATCTGTAAAGCAAAGAGTGTGACAGAAAGCATGGTATTTCTTTAAACTCATGCTTGTGGGGGGTGGTGTGCATGCACACTCACATGTGTGTGTTATATTTGGGTGTTCTGTTTTTGAGAATAATGAAATAAGACTCAAGTACAACAAATTAGAAAGAATTTCTTAAATTTCATTAGATATCATGATCAAATTGTCTCTATGTATTTAATTTAAAAGAATAGCCAAACTATTGAAAACAAATTAATCTGACAACCAGCACATAATTTAATTGAATTTTTTTAAATGCAAGAAAAACAATGTGACATTTATAAGATGAAACCAGATAAGGTTACTGTAATCAAGATAAATAGCTAATGATATTATTTGATAAAGTAGGTTTTAATTCTCTTATTTAACAACAACAGATGTAAACGAAGTCTCACAAAATTTCGTCTCTGATTTATATCCAGAACAAGGTGATATTTCCAGAAAACAGTCCAGTTAATGTGTAAATAAATTAAAGTCACTAGCGTGTCAGTTTTCCTTCATTCAAAGGTTCTTTTCTTCTTTGGGATGAGGGATGAGGATTGAGAATAGACATGATTTACATTTAAACACATGAAAGAAGTTGGCACTTTAGATTTTCTTATTATGATCTTTTTGTTGTTGTTGTTCTCATGGAATTTGCCTCAAGAGGAATTCTTTCTTTGTCAATATCCAGGGATTTAAGAGGTCAGGTCATACACTCCCACCTCCCTACTCTGCGACACATCTAAATTAAGAAACATCTAGAAACAAATGGTAATGAAATGCCTGTGACATAGTAAGAACTATGTATTTGGACCCTTCTCCATTTCCTGGCACATTGCTCCTTAAAACACTTGGAATTTCCAAAATCTCAAACATCTAATGAGAACACCAGGGGCTGGGAGCCCCAGGATAACCTCAGGATGGGGGCTGGTTGCCAGGGGAGCCAGCCATCTGATTCTAGGGTTGGAGCTTTCAGCCCGACTTGAGACTGAATGTGACAGAATCACCAATGGCCAATGATCTAATCAATCATCCCTATGTAATGAAGCCTCCATGAAACCCTAAAGGAAGTAATTTGGAGATCTTCCAGCTTGGTAAGCACATTGAGTTGTTGGGGGTGGAGCCCCAAAAGAGGGCATGGAAGCTCTACACACTTTTCCCCATGCCTTCCCCTATATTAACCTTTAATACTTATAGCAAGAAACCAAAGAGGGTAAAAAAAAATATCTAAACATACAAATAAAAAATATGAAAAACAGCAGGAGAGAAAATCCGATAATCCAAAGACAAATGAAATATTAGAACAATGACAGGAATCTATGAAATTGTAAACAATAGAAATAATAGCAAGTGGCAATAATTAAGCAAACCCAAAAGCTACGTCCTTGAAAAGCTCCATGAGCAAGGTAGATGTCCAGCAAGACTGACTAGGGGGAGTTGGAATTAGCAAATACACAAATCCATAAGGTAAAGGAGAAAGACTATATATGCAACAGAAATTTAAAATAAAGAAGAATGTTATGAACTACTCTATGTCTATTAATTTGAATACCTAGATGTAATGAACAATTTCTTAGGAGAGTAACAGCAAACATAATCAATATAGAGGGAAGCTAAAATGAACCAGTAAGAATTAAAGAAATTGACTTCTAAACTACTCCATGTCTAACTAGGGTATTTTCTCCCAAATATTTAAAAAATGATTAATTTCTGTTGTATACCACTTTCTTCAGAAGCTACCAAAAGTGAAAAGTTCTCCCTATAACTGACAAAATAAAACAGAGTTTTAAAATTATTGCAACAATTGGGCACCTGGGTGGCTCAGTGGATAAAGCGTGTCCAACTCTTGATTTCGGCTCAGGTCATGATCTCATGGTTCATGAGTTCTAGCCCCACTTCAGGCTCTGTGCTGACAGTGCAGAGCCTGCTTGAGATTCTCTCTCTCTCTCTCTCTCTCTCTCTCTCTCTCTCTCTCTCTCTCTCTCCTTCTCTGCCTCTCCTGCTCTCTCTCTTTCTCTCTCTCTCTCCCCCCCAAATAAATATACTTAAAAATAAATAAATAAAATGATGGCAATATTAAATAATAAATTTAAAAAATTTAACACAAAGGGAATAATGTGACCAGATTTATAATTATTTAAAAAAATTTTCTTTTATGTTTATTTATTATTGAGACAGAGAGAAACAGAACATGAGTGGAGGAGGGGCAGAAAGAGAAGGAGACACAGAATCTGAACTAGGCTCCAGGCTCTGAGGTGCCAGCACAGAGCCTGACATGGGGCTTCAACCCACAAACTGAGATCATGACCTGAGCCAAAGTCAGACACTCAATGGACTGAGCCACCCGGGCACCCCATCAGATTTATAATTAAAGATCACTCTTGTGGCCAATTAGGGGATGGACTGGATGAGGATAAGTTGGGGAGAGGGAGTCATGTTAGGAGAATATTGCAATAGCCTAAGTGAGAGAAGATAGGAATCAGAACTAAGAAAGTGACAGTGGTAGTGGAAGAGATATTAAAGAGCTTTTAAAGAATTAAAATTGACAGGTCTTGATAGCCGACTAGCTTGAGAAGTGATGATGGGGGAAGGTTCTAGGGTGACTGCCAGATTTCTGGCCCAGGAGACAAAGGGAGTCCCAGTCCCATTAACCAAGGTGGGCATGGAAGAGGTAACCAGAGGGAGAGGTACACGGTTAGCCACAGTTAGGACTAGAGGAACAGGAGAACATTTGGTGATTTTTTTTAGATGCCAAAAGCATCCCCGGAAGTAGGTGTCCAGTAAGCAGATGAATATAAGGATCCAGATCACAGGAGGAAAATCTGGGCCAAAGAGGAAGAGGATTAAACAAAGAGGGAATAGCATGTGTAAAAAGCTGTGAGGGGAGGAGGATTGCAAGATATGAGCCTGAAAGAAGGCTCCAGTAGCTGGAACAAAAAGAGCCCAGTTCAAGAGCTACAGAGGTAGGTAGGGGTCATGGAATGCAGGCTTTGCTGGCCACCTTAGAGAGAGCTGACTTTATCCTAAGAGCAAGGGGAAATATGAGAAACCTAAGTGGGGTGGGTGGGGGTGAGTTGGAGTTAGGGTGGCAGGTAGGAGTGTGACATGATCACTCTGGCTCCAAAGTAGTGAATGGATGGATGCAGCAATAGTGTATGAGATGAAATCAGTTAGGAGGGTACTGCAACAGTCCTGGCAAGAGACAATAGAGGCCGGAACTGGGGCGGTGGCACTGGAGATGGAAAGCATGGAAGAATTCAAGATGTATTTAAGAGATCATTAGGTATTGAGTCTCCTATGGAAATTTGAACTTAAATAGTCCCAACAAAATGAGAATAAATTAGAAGGAATCCAAAATTCGCCTAGGCTAGAGTGGCAGGGTGAGCAGAACATACATCATCACATATGATGGCATAGAATGGGGTGGCAGGGTAGTTGCAGGTAGTTGAGTGAATACAAGTTATATCACCCAGGTCTATAAGGTCAAGTTCTGAGCAAAAGGAGGCTATCATAATTACAGACATGGAGGGCTGCATTGGGGCAAGTTGAACCCCACTTTAGTGTCAGGTAGGTAGAGAGTCTCGATGTTGCAGGTTTATCAGAGCTTCAGAAGATCAAGAATCAGAAAGCCTGTGCTCTAGATCCATGTGCTACTGATTGGCTATGTGACATTTATTCATTCACTCATTCACTTACTTGTCTATGAATGAAGCAATTCATTCTCTTAGTCAACAAATATTTATTGAGCACTAATACAGAAAGATTTTATGTTACATGCTGAAGAAATGAGGGAAAAGGCAGACAAGCTACCACTTGTATGGAAAGCATGATTAGTGCTTCTTATGCTCCTCTCTCCAAATCAAAGATCTTCTTTGTAATTTATGCCAACTTCTATGGAGTAAATATTCCTGCCGTGGTTGATTTCAAGCTATCAGTGTGATGTCAACTGGTTTACAGAATTCCCAGGAATTAACAGTTCATTCTTACAAACTGGTAATGCCAGCACAGCGTCACTGAAATTGACACTCCAATGAGGATAGAGGAGAAGCCAATGGCAGGGAATAAAGTAGGAAAGCAAATGTCATTATTTCATTACTGGTAGCTAGTGATAAGTGTGAAGTGGTGATGTGATTAAAAAAAATCATAAGGTAGGAAGAGGCACCTGGATGGCTCAGTAGGTTAAGCATCTGACTTAAGCTCAGGTCATGATCTTATGGTTCATGAGTTTGAGCCCCCATTGGGCTCTGTGCTGACAGCTCGGAGCCTGGAACCTCCTTCACATTCTGCATCTCCCTCTCTCTCTGCCCCTCCCCAACTTGTGCACTCTCTCTGTCTCTCGAAAATGAATTAAAAAAGTTAAAAAATTTTTTTGAAAAAAGTCATAAGGTGGGAAGAGTGTCTAGTTAGTTAGAATGGGTTTCTCCACAGAAGCTTATAGATTCTTTTCTCTCTTTCTCCTATACCTACTATTTTGGCAATTCCTTCCCATACTGACTGTAAGCTTGGTTACGGGAATTGCTTTTGGACATTAACAAACATGGGGCAAGAAGAGGCTTGAAGAACATGATTGACAAAAGCCAAATTATGGAAAGAGTCCAATGTCTATCCATTGAATGGATAAAGAAGACGTTTTATATATATATATATATATATATATATATATATATATGTATGTATATGTAATGGAACATTACTCAGTCATCAAAAAGAATGAAATATTGCCATTTCCAAAGACATGGTTGGAGATAGAATGTATTATGCCAAGTGAAATCAGTTAAAGGAAGACAAATACATAATTTTACTCATATTTGGAGTTTAAGAAACAAAACAGAAGAACATAAGGGAAGGGGAAAGAGAGAGAGAGAGAGAGAGAGAGAGAGAGAGAAGTAAACCATATGAGATTCTTAACTATAGAGAACAAACTGAGGGTTAATGGAGGAAGGTGAGCAGGGGATGGGCTAAATGGATAATGTGTATTAAAGAGGGCACTTGTGATGAGCACTGGGTGTTATAGGTAAGTGATGAGTCACTAAATTCTGTACCTGAAACCAATTTTACCATATATGTTAACTAACTAGAATTTAAATTAAAAATTGAAATTTTAAAAATGCGATAAAAAAAGAAGAGGCTTGAAAAAGAATTTGCGCATTTCTACTTTCCCTCCCTGCCTTCCCTATGAGAACATGTCTGCGCCCAGCATGCTGGAGGATGAGGAATATGTAAGTCAGAGCTGAGTTGGCTCAGTACAGCCACAGTCCAGACATGTGAGAAGTTCCTGCTAAGATCACCAAAACCACCTTCGATGGCCCACACTAGACTGGAGACTCTCAAGTGAGCCCTGCTGTGCCTAGGTCTTAATCAGCAGAATAACTCAGGCCACCTGTAGACTTCAGACAACTAAGAAATGATTGTTATTTCAAGCCACAAGGTTCTGAAATGGTGTGGTAACTAATACAAATGGCAGCTATCTATCTATCTATCTATCTATCTATCTATCTATCTATCTATCTATCATCTATCTATCTATCTATCTATCTATCATCTATCTAATCTATCTATCCATCCATCCATCTTCTATCTATGTAAACAGATAAACAATATAGAGATTAAGAATTTGTGAGGAAGACAGTATTTTTTAAGATGACAATTATATGGAAACCCTCAAATATTTAGACACGTAGTAAAATAGTGCCTTTTAAATGTATAATTAAGAATTCAATGAATTAAATATATGTTCTCAGGGTAAAACAAAAACAGGAATCTGACTATGCAGATATTTGTCTTTCTCCACTTAACTTTAGAAAATGTAACTGATGGTTTCATTTCTGGTTATTGAAATTAGAAATATGTGCCCTTATTTCTCCATTTTGTAAGACGGAGAGAAATCTTACCTTGTAAGAAGGAGAGAAAGCTTTAGAAATAACTTACTCTAATTTCATCCAACTTGAAAATCATTTGATTTTTCCCATCTGCTTCTCCAGGAATCTCTCTTTATACTCTGCTGTGCAGAAAAAGGCTGTGTGCTACCTTTGTATCGCACATTCACACCCTGTGTTAACACAGATTCCTTGGAAAACCAAGCAAGCAGAAATTTTAAAAGAAAGGGGGCATGTGCTAAATCTCTCTTGGATCTCTGCTTTTTATTTGGTTTAATTATTTCAATAAGGCCTCAGTAGTTGGGCAGAAGGGAAAAAAGTGAATTTAAAAACATGTAATAAATTTATAGATCTATATCACTAATCGTGACTCGTTGATCTTTATTGATTTATAGTGAGTTTTGGGCCTGGAATCTAGCGGGTCACCAAGAAATATTTGTGGAGCAACTAACTTAAAATGAACATGTCTGGAGACCTATTTTACTAGGTGGGTTTTGCCAACATTAATGTTTGGATTGGTGCTTATCCACAAAATAACATCCAGAATGTTCCTATAAACCTGTGTGTTTTTATCACATTCTATCACTAAGAAATTTATAGCAGTCCCAAGTGATGTATCAGAATAATTTTCACCCCCAAAGTTCAAGGGGGTAGAATTGTTCTCATTAGGCACATCACATTAAGCACACACCATTCTTGTCATGCAAAAGGGACATGTTTTTGAAGACCAACTGCTGTGAATTTAGCTATTTTATTTTATGTTGATTATTTTTACACAGCCAAATTGCTTTACAAGCTGATAATCATGTTCACAGGACAATGGTAAATCGCTATAACGTTCACCAATGAGCCACAAGGACAGGTTTTCTGTATTTTTTTTTAAATCACGATTTTAAAATGCATTTAGAAAACAAAAGCAAATTAGAAAACAAAGACCCTTTTCTCAGTAACAGTTTAATTTCAGTTAAGTGTCATATGAAGACTGCACCTAAAAATTGTTCAAAAAACTCCACACAGTAGAGATTTTACATTCTATTTTTCCACGATTTTTAAAAATTTAAATTCAAGTTAGTTAACATACACTGTAGTCTTGGCTTCAGGAGTAGAACCCAGTAATTCATCTCTTATGTATGACATCCAGTGCTCATTCCAAAAAGCACCTTCCTTAATGCCCATCACCCATTAAACCCACCCCTGCCCACCTCCCCTCCAGCAACCCTCAGTTTGTTCTCCGTATTTAGGAGTCTCTTATGGTTTGCCTCCCTCTATGTTTTCTATCTTATTTTTCCTTCCCTTCCCCTATATTCATGTGTCATGTTTCTCAGATTCCACATATGAGTGAACTCATATGATATGTCCTTCTCTGACCCAAAAAAATCAAATAATCCAATGAAGAAATGGGCAGAAAACATGAATAGACACTTTTCTGAAAAAGATATCCAGATGAGTAATGGACACATGAAAAGATATTCAACATCACTTATCATCAGGGAAACACAAATCAAAACCACAATGAGATACCACCTCACACCTATCAGAATGGCTGAAATAACAATTCAGGAAACAACAGATATTGGCAAGGTTGAGGAAAAAGGCGAACCTCTTTGCGCTGTTGGTGGGAATGCATACTGGTGAAGCTGCTCTGGAAAACAGTATGGAGGTTCCTCAAAAAATTAGAAATAGAACAACCCTATGACCCAGGAATTGCATATGAGGTATTTATTCAAAGGATACAGGTGTGCTATTTAGAAGGGGCACATACAACCCAATGTTTATAGTAGCACTATCAATAATAGCCAAATTATGGAAAGAGCCCAATGTCCATCAACTAATAAGTGGATAATGAATATATTCCATTTATTATATGAAATAAATAATATATAAACATATTTACATTCTTAAAATCTATCCTGTATATACACAAATCAGTATATGAGGAGAAGTTTTTAAGGTTGCATGGAATTTAGCAATACTATTTAGTAATAAAAAGGAAACAGTTACTGATGCATGAAATAATGCAGGTAAATTTTATAGCCATTGAAACAAGGGGGGGGGAAATGAACCCAAAAGAATACACAGTTGACCCTTGAACAATGCAAGATTTATGGCCACCAACCCACACACAGTCAAAAATCCATGTATAACTTTTGACTTCCCAAAAACACAACTAGTAGTAGCTTATGTTGACCAGAAACCTTAGTGATAATATAAACAATTAACATATATTTTGTATATTATATGTATTATATACTGTGTTCTTGCCAAAAAATAAGCTAGAGAAAAAAATTTAAGACAATCATAAAGAAGAGAAAATACATTTATAGTACTGTACTTTATATGCCAAAAACAAAGTGTGCATATAAGTGGACCCATGCAGTTCAAAGTCACTTTTTTCAAGGGTTAACTGTGTAGTGTATAATTCCACTTATATGAAGTCTAAAGCAATCAAAACTAATCTGTTGTGATGAACTTCAAAAAGTGGTTACTTTGGGAAAAGAATTTGACTAGAAAGGGGCACAAAAGAAATTTCTAGGGCAATGACAATGTTCAACATCCAGTTTTGGGTGATGGTTACACAGCCCTATCCAATTGTCAGAACTCATTGACTGAACACATAAGAACTATGTTTCATTTTATGTAAATTATACCTTAACAACAGCAGCAACAGTCAGGCACTCAGGAACAATTTTAGTTTTGCTACTCTGATTGTGAAGAAAGAAGGTTGATTTTATAACCAGAAAAAATATTACCAACTAGGGATCAGTTATTATCCAAATACACACAGCATTAAATAAATGGTGGTTGACTAATTATGTGTGCTTTACTGAGAATACTGCTCAATTATGTGTTATGTAATGAAATAGGAAAGTTTTCAAGAAAGTAATTGTGAAACTTTGTAGAAAATCAAATACATATATAGAGATTATGCGTGTACAACCTAAGAGAGTGGACTAACCAGCCTATTCTATATGTGGTACCTTATAATGACTATAGCTACCATATATGTGCATAAATTTTCATATGGATCATTCATTCCTATACTCCTGTGGGGACTTAATCTTCCAACATCGTGCTCAGGCTAAGGGCCTGCCTGAGCCTCTGGGCACATAATTTTCTGCTTCAGTTTGTAAAACTTCTCTTTTATCGGTTTTATATATTATGATTCTGTATAAAATTTCATTTGGAAAAGAGCTCTGTGGTTAAAATAAGACTGAATTTCATCATAAGACTAGTATTTTAATTTTTCTAAGTCATACAAGAGAGCATGTTTGAGTTTTTTCCAGTAACAGACAGTAGGTAGCAGTTGTGGGTTCTGCTAACTCTCCATCCTCTCTTGATTAGTCAATTCTCTGACCAGAAGCATTCTTTTTAAGAATGGGAATCACAGCTCAAATTCTTAAGAGGTTGCTATATTTCTTCCTGGAGATGCCGACTGCAGATGATGTTGCTGCCATAAACGTGGGTTATGACTGTAGAGGCCAAAAGTTTCCTCATAAGGTGCATAACCAACAGCATTAGAATAAAACAGGCTTTTGCATGCTTTTCAAACACTCTTCTTAGAAAAGTGGTTTTTAGTTGCTAATATCTGAATCATTGTACTAATACTGTTCCATATTTAGAGGTATTTTTTAGGTTTATTTATTTTGAGAGGGAGAGCATGTGCACATGAGGGGTAAGGGTCAGAGAGAGAATCCCAAGCAGCCTCTGCACTGTCAATGCAGAGCCCCATGAGGGTCTTTATCTCACAACTGTGAGGTCATGATCTGATCCGAAATCAAGAGTCAGACACTTATCCAACTGAGCCACCCAGGTGCCCCTAGAGGTATATTTTTTAAACTTCATTTCACAGCAATTTATTTTGAGATATTTTACAATAAAACCTGACTTACTAAATAAAACTAGAACTTCTCTGGTCCACATCAGATTGGGTAACCCAGAGCCTCACTAATTTGGTTTTCCCTTTGCTTTCTGCAGCAGCCCCAACCAGCTATACATAACTCTAGAGACCACAAAAGGATAATGATTTGGAGCAGTGCTTCTGAACTAAGGGCACTTTGTGTCCTAGGGGACATCTGACAATGTGTGAAGACATTTCTGTGTGTCGCACTGGTATCCAGCTAGTAGAGGCCCGGGATTCTAGGGATCATCCAACAATGCACAAGACAGCCCTACAGCAAAGAATTGCTCGACTCAAAACATCAGTAGTGCCAAGACTAAGAAATCTTGAATTGGAACAAGAGTTAAAGACAATACTTAGGGGTGTTTTGTTCCATCTTTGAGGCTAAGTTCATAAAATTCATTTAATATTTTGTTTTACTAGGAGGTGAAAATGTAGAGCTTGTCTTTGATACTTACATTTCTGAGTAACTGCTTATAGCATTTCTCTTCTGCCTTTAACTACTTGCCTATAGAACTCGTTAGAAAGAACACTTTCAGGCATTTCCTTAGTGCCCTCAGTTGGGTCTTGACACACTCTGTCTCCCTTTGTCCCCTCTAGACAGGGGTCAAAAGCACCAACATCATCACATAATTCTAAAGCAAAAGGAAACTTTTGACCATTTTCTGAAAATACTGAATCAATTATGATCCAAATTCCTCATTATGCTACCATCAGACCTATGTTAGAGCTAATAAAAGCAATCATAATTCTTCACATAAGAGTGTTTTTCCTGGAGATGGGGAATAATACCTCTCTGCCCATAAAACAAGTAACATATGTCCATTGTTTTTGATGACAGATCTAAGCAAACATTTCCATCAGCCTTTATTGCTACAAAAAACAATCCATCCCAATGCACAGGAAATTAAGCAATAATTAATGAAAAACAAGAGGACATTTTATTAACACTTTTTTCAGTACAGAAAAACAAGAGAACATTTTATTAATACTTTTTCAGTACAAAAGGCGATCAAGGCTACTTGCCAATATCATATATTACTTCTAAAAGGAATAATTTTTTAAAAAACTCATTGTGTTGGAACTTGGCTAATTAGAAAACTAACTTGCAACAATGCCTTTCAGTCCATATGTCATAGCAAATTTCTATGCTTAGAGTCTTTAAAAATATGAACCTTTTCAAGTTTTGATTCTATAAGTCTGATCCACTTACTCACGTGAGAGCAAGTATTATTTATTTATTGCTGCCTAAAGGTTATCTCAAAGCTTAGTAGTCTAAAATTACTGTTATGTATTTAGCTCTTAATTCAATAGGTCAGAAATTTAGGCTGGCTTAGTTGGATGGTTATTCTTGTCTTGACTTGGCATCCACTCACATGCATACACAGATCAACTATGTGGCTTTACTTCTTGCATTTGGCCAGCTGTTGGCTGGTACAAAATGGGAGTGACTAGGTCATCAGTCACCATGCTAGTCCTGGTTTATTGACATGGAGAGCCAAGGGTCTACGGAGAAAGAGAGCTGAAACAGACAAGGCCACTTGCAGTCTAAGTTCAGAACTGGCACAAAATTGTTTTGTCATATTACGTAGACTAAAGCAAATTACAAGTCCAGCCCAGATTCAAGGAATCGGGAAATAAATTCTATCCCTTAATGGGAGGAACTGCAAGTCACATTGCGAAGTGTATAGATATAAAACCAAGTAGGATAACGAGGACATCGGTGTAATCAATATACCACATTCACCCAGCACACTGCTCTTATCTTTACTTTCATGAGCTTCAGCTTCCTAGGGTGATTGCCAGGAGGACAGTGCAACACAATCCAGAAATGCATGGGTATTAAAGCCCAGTGGAGCACACTTGGGTCAATAAGAGAGAGGAGATGAAAGAATGTGGCAGATAAATACTTTTTCTTCCTTCTTTTTGACAGCCTGTTTCAAAAAGCTGCATACAGATTAGAAAGTTGACACTACAGCCATTGTTTCCAAAACCATACCACCTTTACTACAAGTCACATTTGCAAGTCACATTTGCCTCTTCCCTCTCTTGTGAACCAATAAGTTTGTAAGTGCATCTGACTGGTGGCTCCTAGCTCATGTTCAGTAGTCAAGTTTAAGAAAAATCTGGCAAATCTGTTTTTTACCTTTCCATTTTTGCATGCCAGAGTGGACTGGAATGAAAATTAAGTGAGTCAATCCAGAGTATCTACCATAGTCTCTACTATGCAAAGAGTTCCTGAAAATCAATAAGAAAAGGATGGTGAACTGATTATTGAAAGTAATTCACAGAAAAGAAATAAAAACAACTTAAATACTATAAAAGAATGTTTCTTTTCACTAACAATTAGGGAATAACTTTACCTGGTTAAAAAAAAACAGATCAGCTGAAATAAAAAAATAGTATTTAATATTGAGAGGAAGAAGGAATTCTTATTGACCAATTGAACTATGACAAGAGTAAGTTTATATAGGGCTTTTTCTCTTCCTTTAAAATTTTTTAACGTTTTATTTATTATTTTTGAGAAAGAGTTGGGGAGGGATAGAGAGATGGGGAGACACAGAATCAGAAGCAGGCTCCGGGGTCCAAGCTGTCAGCACAGAGCCTGATGTGGGGCTCAAACTCATGAACCATGAGATCATGACCTGAGCCAAAGTCAGACGCATAACTGACTGAGCCACCCAGGTGCTCCTCTCTTTCCTTTTTTAGAGGGTAACTTCAATATTTAAAATCCTTTGACCCAACAGTACTTTATCTAGTAATCTATATTTCAGAAATACCTGTACTTGTACAAAGAGATATGTATAAAGCATTTACTGTATCATGGCTTCATATCAAATAATTAGAAATAATCTAAATTTAAATAATAATAATAATAAAAATTTAAATTTCACAATCATGTTCTAGATTTTTATACAGATTTTTTGAGGACTATATTTATAAGGACTAACATGGGAAAGGCCCATGAAATTTAGTAATTATAAAAGCATGTTGCAAAACTATATATATAGAGAGAGATCCCATTTAAAAAAAATAAAAATGTATGCAATTGATCCATCCCTATATCTCTACAAAAATATCTCAGTAGAATTTTCATTGCTGTCCTGGTATGTGTGGTGGTGGTGGCGGTGGTGGTGGTGGTGGTGGTGGTGGTGTGTGTGTGTGTGTGTGAGAGAGAGAGAGAGAGAGAGACAGACAGAGACAGAGACAGAGACAGAGACAGAGAGAAACAGAGAGCGAGATGAAAGATTCTGGAGGAATATATGCTACATAATTAATGCTTACATCAGGATAAGGGGACAAGGGAGAGGAAGACTTTAGTTTTTACCCTGCATAGCTTTACATTGTTTGAATATTTTACAAGTTACAGTGCTCTTGGAACTTACAAAATGCGTAATGTACCAAGGAAAACACCGTCAACAGTTACTCAAACTATTATACCATTTTCTAAAGCCTTCATTCCAAATGCTGTCAACAATAATTTCCAGCATTATCATCATAGAATATCCTGGAGTCCTAAAAACTTGTCTATGAAATCTTCTGAGATTTGTCTGCCTGATAACCATCAAAACTTTCCATTTAAATTAATTAACCTTGATACTAGTCCTAGGGCCTGCCCACTCCACACACAATCTTTGCCCATTATAGTGCTGTTTCTAATTGGAAATAACAGTAAATGCTGCTGGTAAATTCCAATCTGTTAAAACCTTGCTTAGAACCTTATTGAAAAAAGCTGAAATACAAATCCCAGTGAAATGTGTAATTATTTTGGCTACTCCTTGACCTAAGAAAGTAAACATGACCTGAAGCTGTTCTAGACATTTAAAATTAATAATAAAAGGAGGTAACAAGACTGCACCTACTTTTGCTTTAAATAAGCTACCTGATTTTCTCACAGCTCACCCTGGTGTATTTTTGGCCCTCAGTATTTAATGAGAATGAAAATCATATGATGCAAATTTGGGGGACATTTGCTCCTTTAAGTGACTAAACCCAGACATCACTGGAAATGACATAGGCTATTATAGGCAAATGTCCCACTCTCATCAAAGCCCTTGGAAACAAATCCAGACTGAGACTATATTTTTAAAGAGCAATATCCACTTCCGTTTTGTACAAATCTTTACTCTGAAGCTGATTAGAAGAGCTGTCCAAACCATTTAGAGTCTAAGATATATTGGATATTGGATAATTCCCAACTCATATGTATAAGCCTAGGGTAAGAACCATCATAATAAGTTAATCTGTGAACTAGGTGGAAATACAAAAATTTGTCTATTGAAACAGATCATTATCGTTACAAATGAAAAGGAGTTCAAAATGAAATCATCATGTTCTTCCCAAGTAGAATTTCATTCAGTCACCTGGAATTCTTCAGGATAAATAAATATATTCTCTAGAAATTAATGTTAACTGAAAAGTGTACTTTTCCTCCTTTACAATTGATAGCTATCCAGGGCAAAGAAAACTTGATCCTTCTTGATTTCATGATTATGATCTCATTTCTTAATCATCCCTAACTTTTATTGTTTTATTATTTTGAGGGAAATCTCAATGTAAAAGCAAGTCTTCATTCCCCAAGTCTCAAGTTTTGTCACTTTGAATCCTGATTTTGAAGCATGTTCCCCGTGTAATCTTTGCAAATTGCTTAGAGAACATGTGATCATTTCTTCCTAAGGATACTATTTTTAAAAAGTCCCAATTCTTTGAAAGTTAAATATTCACTTAGAGTTGGCAACTCTTAGTGTGTACAAGTTAGCTAGAACTGTGTAACAAACTACCCTCAGATTTAGTGACTAAACACACTTTTTTTTTCTTATTGTTCATGATATCTCGGGTGAACTAGGTGGTTCTGATCTCAGCTAGTTTCACTCTTGTTGCTACAGTCAACAGTAGTTTGTTGGTTGACAGATCTGCTAATCTAAGTCAGGTTCCCTCACATAGCTTGGCTGTAGGATCTTTTAACATGGCTTTGGCTAAGACTACTAAGTTCTCATCCATGTTACATTTTTCAGTTAAATAGTCTGGCTTCTCATGGCAGTAGTAGGGGTCCAAGAGAAAGTGTGGACAAACACATAAGTCCTTACAAACTAGCACACCATCACTTTCACAACATTCCATTGGCCAAGCAAATCACAAGAGCAGCCCAGATTCCAGGACGGAGAAAGACTCTACTCATCAATGGGAGTTGCTACAAAGTCACATTACATATAGAATGCATATTGGAAAGGTGAAGAATTAGGGGAATTTCTAAAATCAGCTTATTACACTAATAAAATCTGAACATTCAATTAATTAAAAAGATCTAATTTTCCTGTAATAAGTAAAAATTTCATTTTATTCTGCTCATGAACACAGAGCTAATTAAACCTCACACTTCATTTTAAAAAACGCTGTACTTTGCCTAAGGAAAAACTAAAACAATTTTATTGGATTCCTTTCAATTTAAACTACATATAACTAAAGATAAAACAGTACTACAGTGGTCATTTGTCAGTTATTTTGGTCAATACCATTGAACTGATTTAAAGAAAAAATATTTAAATGGTTGTATTAAAATTTTTTAAATAGGTACCTGGGTCGCTCAGTGGTTGGTTGTCCAACTTCAGCTCAGGTCATGATCTCACAGTTTGTGAGTTTGAGCCCCACATTGGGCTAGAGGCTGTCAGAACGCAGATCCTGTTTCAGATCCTCTGTCCCGCCCCCCACCCCTGTCGCTCCTTGCCTGCTTGCACTTATGCTTTCTCTCTCTCAAAAATATATAAACATTAAAAAATTTTAATAGAAAATATAAAGAGGAAGATAGTTTGTAATTTAGAATTCCCTAATATGTCTTTTTCTGAAGGGGATTATTTTATGAGGTTATACATGCAGATAGTTTAAAGAGTAAAATAATTTCCCCATGTTTGTTATGGAAAATAACAGTCCCCTGTATTCCAGCAGTCATTGTCCTCATGTAATAGACAAATATTTCCAAATATTTCCAACTATTTTTTGGTTTAGATATCCTTATTACTTAAAATTGCATCCTTTTATTTATCATACCTCTTAATTTTCAGTCTTCGCCATTATCTATTTTCTTCCTATGAAAAGGATGAGTTTGCATGACCTCTCCTGCATCTTTCTACTCCCTTATCCCCCACCAAACGCACCTTTTCCCTTTCCCCATCCTCCTAGGATGGTTCTATCTCAATTTGGTTAGAAAAATATGCATTGTGGATAGCAAATGTTATCCACAGCTAATCCGTGTAATACACTATAATTACTTTTCATTTCTCACAACATTTTTGTTTATAATTAATAATTGTATTTTGTCTCCTTAATTCTTCATGTGTTTTTTAGCAAACCAACCTCAAATACTCTGCCAATTACTTATATCTCCTCTTTAAATATTCAGATATATCATTATCTAATAATTTCCCAAAACTTCTCACATACTTTCATCAGGGTTGTCCTGTGCCTGGTGAATCAACATCATTCTGGTGATTCTCTTTATCTCTTCTCTACATTTGGTTCTCTGTTTCTTAAATCCTGTGATTTTTTTCTTGGCTATTTATTGGCTTTGGTGGCACCTATTTGGAGAAGAATTTTGGAGATCTTACGTATCTGAAAATATTCTGTCCTCACATTAAGTGATGTGTTGCTAAGGTATAGAATTCTAGGTTCAAAGTAAATTTCACTTGGAATTTTGAAGGCAATTTTCTGTTGTCTACAGACAAGTGTTACATATAGCTTCTAGTGTTGTTCATGAGAAGTTCAGGACCCTTTTCAACTTTTATCTTTTTTAAGTTTATTTATATAAGAGAGGGAAAATCATGAGTTGGGAGAGAGAGAGAGAGAGAGAGAGAGAGAGAGAGAGAGAGAGAGAGAGAGAGAGAGAGAGAGAATGAGAACCCCAAGCAGGCTCTGCACTGAGCCAGGCACAGGGTTCGATCTCATAACCACAAGATCGTGAGCTGAGCCAAAATCAAGAGCCTAGGATGGCTCTTAACTGACTGAGCCATCCAGGTGTCCTTCAACTTTTATTATTTAGTTGTAACTTTTATCTCATGTAGTATCTTGTTTTTGTCCCATGCCTTTGATATACCTCCAGTGTCTCGGCATGGAAATATTTTCATCCATTATGCTTGGCACTTGCTGGGTTTATTTCACCTGGAAATTTATGTGCCTTCATTCTGGGGAATTTCTTGAATTATGTTTTCATCTTTTCTGCTCCCCTGATATCACTGTCTGAAATTCCTACTTCTTTTTTACTTTTAGACCTCAATTCGTTCTCTAGCTTTCTTCTTATTTTTCTCTCTTACTTTACACATATATCTCTATGATCTTCATTGTGTGGAGGTATTCTCAACTTTATTTCCAATACTTGCTTAGAGTTTTTATATCTGTTCTCACATTTCAATTCCTAAGAGCTCTTTTTACTATCTGAATAATTGTTTTTATAATATCCTGTTCTTTTGTCCAGGAATGCTACATCGTCCTCTGTGATTCTGAATATATTAATGTAGATGCTTTAAAATTTCATCTCTTAACATAATACCTTTCCTTCTAAATAGTTGTTTTCCCTCTTTCTTTTCTGTCTTAATCTTTCATGCCAAGGATCTTATGAATGTCTGGTTATCCTCTGCTGTCTGTTTACATTTAAGCACAGGTCTCTGAAAAGCTGATGTGATGCTTCAAGCTAGTAGATGGGCTTTGTCAATTCTGGACTTTACTGGAGAAGCAATATAAGGGAGTTCTCTAGGGGAGTCATTAATGTCAGAGTCTTTAGCTCTTCCTTCTTGTGCGGATAGGATTCCCCAAAGGAAGATTTTTTTATTTCCTGCCTGAAAGACAGGCTGCTAGCACTCTGGGAAAAGAGGGCTGGGGGTCTCAGAGTTAAGTATGCAAGTACAGTACCACTCTTGAGCCTGGTAGGGTGATCAAGCATCATGGGTTGCCTGGGACTAAGGAGTTCCTGGAATTCAGGACTTTCAGTGCTAAAGTAAGTATGGGATAGTTGATTATTTCAGATATTCTCTAAAGGACCCTGTTCTGGCCCTTTTCTAGAGTGCCCTTCCCCAAGGTTAGGGGGACCTGCCCCTCATTCCTTGATCAGACTTCTAAATTCTTGCCTATATGACCTCAAGTTTGCCTCCAGGGACTATTTGGGCTTCCTCTCTCAATATATCCTTCTTATGATGAATAATTCCACCCATCAGTGTACATATTTGTGAAACCATACCATGGAGAAGGAATGCCAGTTTGTGGAGATTTGATAGTTGAACAGCAGAGCTGCGTCTCCACAGGTACTCATTTGAGGCTTTGACAGTGATGCAAGGGACCAGGGTGGGAAGAGAAGGAAGAGTAGGCTTAGGAGCCATGATCCTACTTTGAGCTCTGCAAATGCTCAGCAAAGGCCTGAACCTTGCTGCTTTCACTGTGATATTTACCCATTCCCATCTGTGTTTAGAGCCCTCCAGTCCAGAGACCTCTAAATTACCTGCTCCTATGACTCACCTTCTTGTATTTTACCAGTGTGCAAAGGGGCAATTGCCCAACTACTTAGAGTGGACTATTTGATCTTAGAATCAAACCTCCTTAAGAGACTTCCAACCAATTTCCTTTCTTGGCCCCATCTTCATTCCCAATTCAAGGAGA
Organism: Suricata suricatta; assembly: GCF_006229205.1. Classification (NCBI taxonomy): domain Eukaryota; kingdom Metazoa; phylum Chordata; class Mammalia; order Carnivora; family Herpestidae; genus Suricata; species Suricata suricatta. The sequence goes on along the minus strand of NC_043711.1, from coordinate 71,904,484 downwards.
ACCCAATCCTGATCATTAATTGGATTGCTTCTCATCTTTCTCCACGTCAGGTTTGCAATTTAGCTATCTTAGTTTGATAAGTCTGGTTCCTCTCATTCATCCATTTTCCAGCTTCTATATCCTGTGGTGTAGTTTTTTCCCCCCTATCCTTTGTAGGTCTTATTCTTTTATGTAAAAAAAATTCTTTACTTTTGTGTAAAGAGGGCTTTAGAGGGAGGAAAAGCACATGTGTATATTCAATCACCCATTTTTGCTAGGAAGTTGAAATGTCAAAATATTTCCACCAAAGGAGTAAACAGGAAGAAAAAGAATAAACTTGGGATAAGGGTGTATGTGAGAAATTGGGAAAAAAAACAGTCAATTCTCATTTGATCCACTAATGAAGCAATATCCTGAAACTACGTGAGATAACATCTACCATTCTGTTTGCCACTAAATGTTTTGTGTCAGGCAAACAAGCAGCTGTTCTGGAATGGGCTGAGAAAGCAAAGGGAATTGGATTTTGTCCCAAGACATTATTTCTGACCTCTGCTGGGGATAAGCTATAGTGACTGTGCTGCTTTATATATAGATGGAGGATAAAAGCAACTATAAGCTTTCAAGTGGCGAGACACTTATGTTTTCAAAAAAAAGTTTTTAAGGAGATTAAATGTTTTGGGATGGCATCAGAAAAGCAGACCGTAGCTTCCCCTCAGCCTCTGTTCCTTGCCATACTGCATTTCAGGGTAGTGAAGACTGTTGGTCACATGTGCAAATCTAGAACGCCCATGAGTGTGGAAGAACAGGACACTCTGCTGGGGAGAATTCATGCATTCCCTACAGTCTTTTATTTATTTATTTATTTATTTTGGCATCAAGGTAGGCCTGGGCCCAACCAGCAACCGATGTTGTCATCAAGGCCAAGCCAAGGCTGTGTTCACTCAGGGAAAAGGCACTAACCTTGACTTTGTGCCTAATATGAACTCAGGTAATGCATGATTTCATTTGAAAACTTATAGTAACCCCATTTTACATGCAAGGAAATGGAAGGCTAGAGAGGGTAAGTAATTTACTTATGGCCCCATCGGCTGGCCAATGGATTCACACCAGTGAGCAGACCGACATCTCCTAGTTCTTGGCATGCTGCACATTTATTGTTCTAATTGTGTGTTTGTTTCATATTAAGGAACTAAGCCAATTGAGATCAGATGATGACATCTGATAAGAGTAGAGACTCTTTTTCTTCTGGGGTTTAGGATTTACTTTTAATCATTTTGGACCACTTTTAATCTAATTCTGTACAAACATGCACCCCAAACTCACTGGATTAGGATTTTTTTCTTTTTCAGGAAAGGTGCATAAATGTTATCTTAACTTCCAGAGCCCAACTATCATACTAATAGCTGTCCAGCTTGGGCCTTGAGAAGAGTGTAATGACCAAGAAAGCTGGGCCTCAGGTCTCCTGCAGCACAGCTCAGGAACTGCAGGATGAGGCAGTTGTCCAGAGAAGAAGACAACAGTAAGCTGTTTGTAGCCGACTCTTGCAGCAGAGGGTTATAGATGCACACTGCAGCGAGCTGAGGGGGTCAGACCCTAAGAGCATTCCCTCCTTGCCCTCTTCCAGTGCACGGTCAGCAGCCTGACTCATCTCCTGCTTTTTTCTGATGTTTTTTTCCTCTCTGCTCCATTATCAAATAATTGACTTCATTTTTATTATTAGATTTTTTTCAATTTTACAAATTAAAAGTTACTGAATATGATTTTAAAAACAGGACAAAACACTCATATGGCTATCATCCAGAATTAGGGATTCTTAAAATTTGGTTGCATTTACTTTGAGAAACAAATAAAACATTACATGATCCCTCTCCATCAGAAATCTCCTAGACCCCATTTCCTAACCCCCTCCCCAAAGATAACAATAGTCAATGGTGGGTTTTTTCCACTCCATGAACAAAAGCTAGAATATAAAACTGTATGTTTTACTTACATAATGTGATGCCAAAGCACATCTTTCCTTTTTTTACTTTATACTTTGAAAATATAGTCATTTTGATTTTTATATATTCATACATTTATGCACATACACATAACAGGCAACCCTTTTGGGTGCTGTGTAGTATTTCATCATATAAATATGTCACACTTTATTTTTCTGTTAATAGACATTTATAAAGGCTTAATTTTTCTGTGAATATGAAAATATTGCAATAAACAGTCTCATAATATCTGCTTATACAAATATGCAAGCTAATGTGGATTCTTATAAGTGGAATTCTTGAATGTTAAGCACATCTTCAATTTTATGCTGCAAAACTGCTCTCTAAAATGGGTTCCATTTGGCATTCTTAGGGTAATGCTTGAAAGTTCCATTTTTTCAAATACTTTGCCAAGCTTGGTTTTAGCAAACTTAAAACTTTTCCTCATTGGATAAATTTAAATAAATTAAAATTATCTCTGCTTTTTTTCTTTTTCCCCCCTGACTTATAGAATGTTTGCTCACTCAGTCATTCAATTAATATTTGTTGGTCATTTATTATGGCTGAGTCCCCTTGTAGGCCAAAAGACTTAGCTCCCTTGGAACTTGCTGACAAAGACCTCAGCTTCTTTAGGGTTTTTATTCCAGGGGAACTGAGGGAGACTAGAGATAAACTAATAAAAGAACAAAGAAGTTTCAGAAAGCATCCATGAGATTCCAGACAGGAAAGAACATAAACACATAATGTGACAGTAATAGTGAAGGAGCAGTAATTTATAGTGTGTGATTAAGGAGGGATTCCCTGAGGAGGTAACATTTAAATGGAGACATGACTGACAAGAAAGAACCAACCATGTAGAAACAGCGGGTGGGGATTTGGGAAGAGAAAGCAGCAAGTGCAAAAGTCCTGAGGACACAGGCATGGAATGTTCCAAGAAAGGAATGAAAGCCTGGGTAGCTGCATCCCAGTAAGAAAAAGGCAAGGAGATAAAAGATGTCACAGGAACTTTTAGATAATGCTAAGACTTTGACATTAATCTAAGAGCAATATAAGGCTTTAGAGGGTACAGTGGAGTGATGTAGTCTGATTTATTTGTTAAATATGTCATTCTAGCTGCTGGGTGGAAAATGACTTGTAAGAAATAGGGAGATCAGGTGAGGAGGCCATTGAAACCAATGGTTAGAGATGATGGAAGGTTGGGCTAAGTCGTGAGCTATGGAGAAGAGGGAAAATGGGCAGATGCAGATACTCTTTAGAGAATGAATTGACAGGAGTTTATGATACTCTTTAGAGAATGAATAGACAGGGGCTGAAAAATGGGAAAAATAATAAAAAATAGTTCCTTTGACTTTGAACAGCTGGGTGAGTGGAGGAACCATCAACTGAGATAACCAAGACCAGGGGAAGTGCGAATGAGTGGGAATAATTGGTGTTGAATGCAAAGGCTCTTGGATAGCTGAATTTCCTGGCACTAATGCCAGTGGCAGGATACAGAGTGCCCTGGCGACTTCCTCAGATCTTGTTAATCAAGGTGATGTTTCAGGGGAAATTATAGATCAGGGGTTAGCAACTGTATCAACCAAGATCCTGCTGGGAAACAGGACCTAATGCCAAATGTACAAGAGATCTTTAAAAATAGACAGCTTACAGGGGTGTGGGTAGGGTTAAGGGAACCCACAGAGGGGTTACAGTGTCCAGAGGACTAGCAATGGTGGGAAGCTGTTGCCACCTTGGGTCTAGGCCTAAAAAGTTAAAGGGAAGAAGTTGTATTAATGGAGCCTAATGAGTGTAGGGACCTGTTGGCAACCATTGCCACAAATTCGCAAAATTAGGGAGGGAGACTGAGGAATGGGTACTCTAACTTTTCTCTTTCCTTTACCATCCTGTGTCCCACTGCTATCTCCAAACTCTAACCAAAAACTAGAAAACGATGGAGTCTGGACCAGAAGTCCATAGGAATCACTTTCTCTTCCCCCATGGCACACAGCAAGGGTAAAGAAGGAAGAAAATGGATTTGGTTGAGAAAGAAGATGGATAAATAGAGAATAACTTGCCAAGCAACCTATCGAATGTTTTCTGTAACACTGGAGCTTGTTGCTGCTCCAGTGTCCCTTTCCATGCTGGGTTTGGGGACACAATAGTTGGCAAAATGATCTCTTCACCCTATTCATCCTACTTGTGTTTATGAGACTTACAGGGATGCCACTCACTATTCCCCCATTCTAATAAATGAACTCGGTGATTTCATTCAAAATGTTGAGTCCAGGGATGCTGGCTGGCTCAGTCGCTTAAGCATTCAACTCTTGATTTCAGCTCAGGTCATGGTTCAGGGTTCATGGGTTCAAGCCGCCATGCTAGGCTCTGTGCTAATGGTGTGGACCCTGCTTGGGATTCTCTTTCTCCATCCCTCTCTGTCCTTCCCCCTCCTCACACATGTACACTTCTCTCTTTAAAAATAAGTAAACATTAAAAAAACAAATCCAAAACAAAATATCAAGTCCATATGATACTTTTTCATATCTGAATTCCTGCCTCGAACCAAAATAGTCATACCTTTGAATTTCTTAAGAGCTTCCCATGTCTTTCTTTAATGAAGAAAATCTTATTTTTGCTTTGTGTTCAAGATCACCACCCACAATTTGCCTTCAGTCATCATCGCCAGTTAGTTCTCCTGCTATTTCTCAAGAAGAACCCTAGATTGTGGTCAGTCTGAAATATGTTTCTGTATGTTCTCCATCTTTCTGCCTTTACTTTCGCCCATGGCCACTTGTAAAACTTCTTACTTTTTAAAGGACAAATGAAATGTTACTTAATCTGACTTAATGTTACTTAACTTGACTCAATTTCATTAGGCAGGAACCTCTTGTCTTCTGTGTGGCCTATGCCCTGTCACTCTTGATCACAGTCAAGGAATGGGGGAAGGGCTAAAAAGAACATACCCTGAGAGTGCCTACTATTTCACATATATTATCTCATTTATTTTTAGTCAACAATCCAATGGAATCAGAATTATCCTGATGAGGTAATTGAGGCCCAGAAGAGCACAGCATTTATTACATGTGGATTACATCTGCTTTCACACAAGGCTGTAATAATCTCCCATTTTTCAGATGAGGAACTGAAATTCTGAGAAATAACTCTGAGAAGTTAGGTAATTGCTCAAGAATTCATAGCAAATAAGGCAGAGGCTAAATTCAAACTCAGCTCCATGTCCCCAGGTTGTGCACCATGGTCTCTCACAACAGATGAGAAAAATAAAGTTACTGGTTGCCCTCTCTGACCCAAGAACAGTGTTGGAGGCTTTTGTGTAATATCATGTCATTTAATTCTAACTAGAACCCTGGGAAGGAAGGACTACTAGTGAAGAGAGAAAGCAGAACATACAGAAAAAATCTGGACTCTATCAAAGAGTTGCTGATGGTTTTAGGTTAAGATCCTTTTCTCTAGCCCTAAATTAACTTGACCGTTGACTAGATCACTGTATGAAGATGAAGCTGTGGAGTTATTTTTTTAAAAAAAGAGTTGTCTACTTTATAGAGTTGTCTAAATGATGGCTTTCATAGGTTTGGTATTGGTAGGCCCTGAAAGAGAGAAAAAAGTAGGTACATTCTGGCTGCTGAAAAAAAAACAGGTTTCTCCCTTGAGGACACCATCTTACCCGTTAATTTTTATTAAGTGTTTACCATTTATTTACTCTCTTGTCATGAATTATGAAGGTTTTTTTAAATTTTTAGTTTTATTTTTTGAGAGAGAGAGAGAGAGAGAGAGCATCCCAAACAAGCTCCATACTGAACATGGAACCCAACACAGAGTTTGATACTATGACCCTAGGATCATGACCTAAGCTGAAATCAACAGTCAGACACTCAATTGATTGAGCCACCTAGGTGCCTGATGAATTATGAAGCATAAAAAGTGCTTCACAAATAAACTATTGGGACCTCATCAAGATAAAAAGCTTCTTCACTGCAAAGAAAATAAAAAAAAAACTAATAGGCAACCAACAGAATGGGAAAATATAGTGGCAAATGACATATCAGATAAAGGACTAGTATCCAAAATCTACAAGGAACTCACCAAACTCCACACCCAGAAAACAAATGACCCAGTGAAGAAATAGGCAGAAGACATGAATAGACACTTCTTCAGGGAGGACATCCAGATGGCCTATAGGCACATGAAACGATGCTCAACATCACTCATCATAGGGAAACACAAATCAAAGCCACACTGAGATACTACCTCACTCCAGTCAGAGTGGCTAAAATGAACAAATCAAGAGACTATAGATGCTGGCGAGGGTGTGGAGAAACAGGCACCCTCCTACACTGTTGGTAGGAATGTAAACTGGTGCAGCCGCTCTGGAAAACAGTGTGGAGGTTCCTCAAAAAACTATCCATAGAACTCCCCTATGACCCAGCAATAGCACTGCTAGGGATTTACCCAAGGGATACAGAAGTACTGATGCATAGGGGCACATGTACCCCAATGTTCATAGTGGCACTTTCAACAATAGCCAAATCATGGAAAGAGCTTAAATGTCCATTACCTGATGAATGGATCAAGAAGATGTGGTTTATGTATACAATGGAATCCTACATGGCCATGAGAAAGAATGAAATCTGGCCATTCATAGCAAAGTGAATGGATCTCGAGAGTGTCATGCTAAGCAAAATAAGTCAGGCAGAGAAGGACAGATACCATATGTTTTCACTCATAGGTCTAACAGGAGAAACCTAACAGAGGAGAAGGGAAGGGGGAAAAATAAGAAAAGGGAGGGAGATGAATCATGAGAGACTCTTGAATACTGAAAACAAACTGAAGACTGAAGGGGGAGGGGGAAAGGGGAAAGGAGATGATGGTCATGGGCAAAGGCACTTGTGGGGAAGAGCACTGGGTGTTATATGGAAACCAAATTGACAATAAACTATATAAAAATAAATAATAAATAAAAAATAAAAAAGTGCTTCACATGATTTCTTATCCTGACTTTTGTATTAAAATTTAGTAGCTTACTCAAACATCTTCTGTGGTAAAACAAATATCCATATTTTCTTGCCCCTTCACCCAATCTGATTCACACACACGTGTGCTCATATCCAGGTTGGTGTGATTTGCATCTTTATTCCCATTAATCTTTTCATTGTGATACTTGAATCTTGCCTTCTACCCACACTTTGCCTCTATGAAGGCCGAGCAAATATTCTGAGAGCTGCCTTTATTTTTTATACAGACAAGTTTACATAATCTTAAAATTTTCTAACCTCATCGCTATTTCCCTTTACTTACAAATAATCTATTGCAGAGTTTTACAAGAAAACAGCACTTTTTTTTTTCCAGATAATTCAATGAAAAGACTATGGGCAGCAATAAAAGAACTAATGAGAAAGGATGAAGCAGGCAGAGTCTGGCAACACTGAGAAGCTGCTATCATCCATAGGTTTGAAAGGTGTGGGACACTGATGTCGTTACCAATGGAGTCATGAAAGATTAGTAGCCTGTATAATTTTTAATGGACTCAGTCATTTCCAGAACTGAAAAACTAAAGCCAACAGAGAGTAGGGATGAAATGCTCTAAGCTCTTTTCTCCCCATGATCTCTAGTGGAGATTCCCATTGGCCAAATTCAGAAGGGCTTCTGAATGTCTTCATTCATTCATTCAACATGGATTTGTTAATTATGTTATTAAATTATGGGAAATATAAATACATTTAAATATAAGAACAAACTTTACTCTTGAGGAATGTACGGTCTAGACATGAGAGAAGACTTACCTAGTTAAATACACTTTGGAAACATTTTCTTGACTCTCTTATATTCTGTGGTCAGCTTCTATCATGAATTTTTTTATATATAATTTATTGACAAGTTAGCTATCATCCAGTGGATACAGTGTGCTCTTGGTTTTGGGAGTAGATTCCCGTGTTTCATTGCTTACATACAATACCCAGTCCTCATCCCAACAAGTGCCCTCCTCAATGCCCATCACCCATTTCTCCCCTTCTCCACTGCCCCATCAACCCTCAGTTTGTCTCTGTATTTAAGAGTCTCTTATGGTTTGCTTCCCTCTCAGTTTGAAACTATTTTTCCCCTTCATTTCCTCCATGGTCTTCTGTTAAGTTTCTTAAGTTCCACATATGAGTGAAATCATATGAAATCTTTCTCTGACTGACTTATTTCACTTAGCATAATTCCCTACAGTTCCATCCATGTTGTTGCAAATGACCGGATTTTGGAAATTTGTTTTTATAAAAATATATTGGTATTATCTCCTGGTAATCTGTATCAAAACTTTATCATGGATCACATTTTAGTCAGTGATGAAAACTACATATTTGGCATGTATTAGGGAGCTCGGTGTCAAGTATGTTGATCTTGGAAACCTTCCAATATCAGGCAACGCTGTAGAAACTTAAGGGCAAATTTTTCAGGAACTTGAAATTATTTCTTAGCTTATATTCCTAAAACGCTATCATTGTGTTGAGTTGGTATACTCCAGAAACAAGCCCCCCAAACTATATTGGCTCTCTATAGAAAAGCCATTATTAAGCTATGGTTTAATACTTTAGGTTTAATTGAAGGTCCGTATGAGAAATAATCATGTGAAAATTATTTCTGCTTATGCTACAAAATTACATTTATAGATGGAATCTATTATATTCTGTGACACTTCTTATGTAAGAAGCCATATAAACTTCTCCTAAAAGGTTCTCTAAAAAGGAGATTTCTAGTTTTGCTTTCCTATTTACTATAATTGCTAAAGCAACATCAGTAAATCAGGTTCCTAGAACATTTATGTCATAAAATGGTCCCTCCATTCTTTTCAATATTTACTCATAATGATCTTTTTTGTATCTTTGATAAATATGTCTCTTCAACTTCTTTTAGAAAAAGTGGAATATTAATAAAGAACTGGAGTTAGCTATAACATAAATAAGTCACAGAGATGTAAACCACAACAAAGGGAATATAGTCAATAATGCTGGCATTTTGTCTTGTAGTTTCATTGAGATATAATTGACATAAACACTGTAAGTTTAAAGGGTACAGTGTAATAATTTGTCATACCTATATTGCAAAATGATTACCACAATAAGTTTAATTAACATCCGTCACCTCATATAGTTGCACATTTTTTCCCATGTGATAACAACTTTTAGGCCTTAGTCTCTTAGCAATTCTCAAATGTACCATACAGCAAATTCTAACACATGTTTTCCACTGTGATAACAACTTTTAGGATTTAGTCTCTTAGCAATTTTCAAATGTCCTGTGCAGCAATGCTAACATAGTCACCATATTGAACATTACATCTGCAGTACTTATTTATCTTATAACTGGAAGTCAAACGGTACAAACTTCTAGTTATAAGGCAAGTCCTTTGAAGGGTTTTAATGAAAACATATAATGGCTTAATGCTCCACAGCCCTAGAATTGAAAGCTAGTTTTACCACTACCCAGCAGTAAAGTTTGAGCACATTTCTTAAGCTTTCAGATCCTAAATTTACACCTGTTGTAAGGAATTATCTGTCTACTGACTGGTAGGCAGTAACACTAGAGGATATAGTCAATAATGTTGTGATAATCGTATGGTGACAGAGGGTAACTAGACTTATCGTGGTGATCATTTTATAAGGTATGTAAATGTTGAATTTCTATGTTGTATACATAAAATTAATAAAATATTGTATGCCAACTATGCTTCAGTAAAAAAGTAATATATGTGATGAGGTAGTTAATTAAGCCAAATAGCAATAGAATAATTAAATAACCACTTAGGATATAAACATTTATACATATGTACTCATATGCATATATGCACAAAGATATATGTGTATTAGTGTATGTGTATAAATGTATGTTTCAATATTGCACAATATATACAAAGGGGAAAATATGCAGTGAGTGATACAGACAATTCATGAAATGAATCATAGAAGAAAAGTCACAATGTGCTGAAGAGGGCAAGTAGGGCTTCATTCATTAGTTTATTAATTCTGCAAGCATTTTTAATATGCTTAATAATATGCACTTCTATGTGCTAGGCACTGGGCTAGATGATACAAAGTTGCATTGGGTAGTGGTTCTGTTAGCAAGGAGTTTCTAGTCCTGTGGGGCAGGGTATGTTGGGCAGACAAGTAAATTTATTATAGAAATGTGTTACAAAAGGAACACTCTGGATGCTAATGAGATTCCAAAGCTGGCACTCAAAGCATGGAAGGGATTGGGAAAGCAGAAAGGCCATGCCATAGGACAGTCACCATCAAAACAAGAGTGGAGATCAGGAGAATGAAGGGGTAGATTTGAAGACAGCATGCATACTAGTATGTCTAGAAGAGAGTGTTTATAGGAAACCTTGAATAGACATTTTACTCCAGTAAGAAGTCTATACCTAGTGTTAATTTTTTATTCCTCTGAACTATTTTCTGTCACCTCTTTATCAACTTTTATATATAACTATTAAAAGATAATTCTTAGTACAAGACTGTGGGAGAGCAATTGCAAAATGGCCCCGATTCCCCCACCCCCACCAGCAAATCCACACCCTTTACAGTGGGAACTTATAGCTCCTCCTATACACAAGTGAAAGCTATTTTCTTCTACTCTTGAATCTGGGCCGGACCTGACTTCTTTGGGCCAATATAGTATAGAGTAAGTTATAGCATGCCAGTTCTGAGGCTCAAGAAAACTTGTGTCCTTTTTTTTTTTTATCTCTTTTGGAACCCTGCCTTTCTATGAGAACAAGTCTAAGCTAGCCTGCTGGAGGTTGACAGGCCCATAAGAAGCAGTGATAAATCATCCCAGTCAAGAACCCCAATGTGTCAAAGAGAATAGCAACAATTAATCAACTACCTAGCCGACCGTCAACTGACCAGGATGAATGAGGGAACCCCACCAAGCCACTTGACCTGAAGATTCATAAGAATTGATTAATGGCTGATGTTTTATATCATTAAGTATTGAGGTATTTTATTATGCAGCAATAGCTAACCAAAGGAATTAGGGGGGAAAGGAATCAAGGTATTATGGAAACATAAGGGAAAAAGAGAATAAAGTACCTCACAAAATCTAAAAGACTTTCCTCAGCTCTGTTGTTAACTGGCTAGTGCCCTTGAGCAATTTATATAAACTCTTCGGACTTTGTTTTCATATTTGTGGTTTAGATATGATAAGAGTATTTCTGATTAACGATGGAATAACAAAAGCATTTGCATTTCACTTCTTTCTTGAAACACACCAGAAAAAGAATAAACAGAGGGAAATGTTCCATCTACAAAGAGAAAAGAATACCCCAAAGAATTGAAAACATGTCCATGCAAAAGTTTGTACACTACGTTCATAGCATCACTATTCAGAACTAAATGTGGAAACAACCCAAATGTCCATCAGAAAATGACTGGATGAAGAACATGTGTTATAGCCACACGATGAGGTATTATTTGGCAATAAAAATAAAGTACCGATTCATGCTGCAGCATGAATAATCCCTGAAAACATGCTAAGTGAAAGAAACCAGACATAGAAGATCACGTATTGTATGATTCCACTTATATGAAATGTCCAGAATAAGCAAACCCATAGAAACAGTAGAGTAGTGGTTTTCAGGCACTTGGGACTTCAGGGACTAATGGAGATCACTGCTAATAGGTACAAAATTTCTTTTGGAAGTGATAGAATGTTCTGGAATTAGACAGTGATGATGGTTATACACCATCATGCATATACCAAACAACAATAACAGAGCAAACCCTGAGTTTTATACTTTAAAAGGGTGAACTTTATGATATGTGAATTATATACCTAGTTTTAAAAATGTTAAAAAAAAAAAGTCGGGAGGTTGCTGGCTGGCTCATTCAGAAGACCTTGGAACTCTTGATCTCAGGCTTGTGAGTTTGAGTTCCACATTGGGTGCAGAGGTTACTTAAGTAAATGAACTAACTTTAAAAAATGTGAAGAAAAAAAAAAGAAAAGAAGGAAAAGGAAAAAGGAACTACAATGTCAAATCATAGACTAAGAAATATAATGCCTCAAACTACCCAGTCTTCACTAAAATGACAACTCATTACCACAGTTGTGATACCGTTTACAAGAATTCTGCTTGTCGTGCTAAAGGAAGAGCCAGTGTGAATCTCAAATGAGAAATTTGATTTCTGGAATTTAGTTGTGGGATACTCTACTTGTAAGGCCCAAGAACAAACATATTTCTTGAGAGGATGCTGGAACTAACAGATTGTATTAGAGCTGCAGACTCTCCTAGAGCATTTCTTCCTCCCTCCCCTACAATCCTATCCCTCATATAGCTGTCTCCTTGCAGTATGAGTATTAATTAGGGACCAGCTTGAGATCTGTTCTCGGACTTTAGCTAAGTTACTCCAAGGTACTGCTAACTCAGCATCCATTGGGTTTGGTCAGGTGGCCCCTCACACAAGCGCACACCATGGATAGCAGCCCTCGGCATTATCACAACCAAGTGAGTTCATGATGTGATTTCCCCACAGTCCTTATGACCAACGGTCTGCCTAGTTTCCCAGCATCTGTATGCCTTGTGCACCCTTTAGATAAGACATCGGTGAATAAAACACTCATGCACCCCTTAGACAAGACACCGTGCTTTCGGGGGTTGAATTAGCCAATCCAGCCTTAGCCTGGAAACTGAAATCACTCCACCCACAGACCCTCATAGCAACATGTGCCTCAGTATCTGCCTCACTCTTTGTCTGCACCCTGCTTTGACCTCACCACGAAGCTCCTCAAAGCATGCTGTGCTCTTCCTCCAGGGACTGGGTAACAAACGTCTCTGTTTCAATTGTTCCTGTGGCCTGTTGTTGAACAGCTTACCATTGGCACCCTGTGCTCCACTTAACAAATGTTAATTTAACAAAGTGTGACACCTGTTGATAAACATTACCAAATAAAAATGAGGGAAGGAAAGAACATAAGTAAAAATGTAGATGAAAAAAATATCCCCCAGCGGGAATCCTAGGGATGCATATAGTTTTCCATGTTTTAAAAAAATGACATATACTGTGATGACTCAAAAAAGAAAGAAAAGAAAAAGAAAAAGAAAACCAGCCTGGAATCAAATAAAATATGCCCAAGTTCAAGGATATTGCAGGACAACAGGAGATGAAAAATTACCTGGCTGAGTCTAAGGAAAAAATGGAATAGAAATATAAAAGCATTGTTGAAACGAAGGGCATATTAGTAGTGACAGAGTTGAAACATCACTACTAACAATGCAGTTGGGATCATGATGGACTGAATTGAGAAAATGATACAAAACAAAAAGGGAAAGAACAAAAAAGTTATTGTAGGTGAATAGATAGGGAAGACATGCAAAGGAGATGAAGTGATGGCTGACACTGTATTAGTTGACTGTTGTAACAAATTATCCAAATTTAGCAGCTTAAAACAATACAAATTTATTATCTTACAGTTATGGAGGTCAGATGCCCAAAATGGACATTACTGATCTAAAAATCAAGGTGTTGGTAGGTTTGCATTTCTTTTGGAAGTTCTAGGGGAGAATCATTTCCTTGACTTTTCCAGATTTTAAGGGATGCCTGAATTACCTGGTTCATGGCCCCTTCTTTCACCTTCAAAGCCAGCAGTGTAATGGCCTTCAAATTTCTGACTCTGTTTCCATCCTTACACATCCTTCTTGTATTTTTTAAAGGACCCCTGTGATTAAACTGGGTTCACTTGAATAGCCTAGAATAATCTCATCATCTCAAGATCCTTAGTTAGATTTACTAAGGTCCCTTTCCATGTAAAATAAAAGATTCCAGTGATTAGGGTGTGGGCATCTTCTGGGGCCAGTGGGACATTACTCTGCCTACCGTAGCACTCTGCCAACCAACATATATCCTGGTGAAATTTCAGAAGTTTAACAATAAAAAAATCATATGAGAATCACAGGCAGGAAGGACAAGTGACATACAAAAGAAAAGGTAGTTTACCTCATACTTTGCTCTGGAAATAATAACAGAAAACTAAAGTAATTTTTATAAACTGCTGAGAAGAAAAAACTGGGACTCAAGAGTTTTATATCCCTCTAAATTGCCCTTCAAGTGTAAAAATAAGACAAACACTTCAAGTATACAAGCCATCATGCCCATGAATTCTTTTTGGAAAAAGGACTTTCTTGAGGATGAAGTCCAATCACTTCAGAATTGAGTAAAAATAACTCAGGAACATAAAAGTTAAATAAAATAACTGATGGTGAATTTGAATGCATTTAAACATAAAACTAAGACTACCATGGTGCACTGTGGAAGCACACTTTTAGAGCCCCACCTACAAGCTCTTTACCCAGATGCCCTAGAGGAGCCAAGTGCCCATTTCCCAGTTGCTGTGAATATTAGATGGTCTTTAGTCATTTTACAAGCTGCTCCTTCTCCAGATAATAGAACTCTCTTCTTAAAAGATTTCTTGTCAGGGAAGTTAGGTCTTCCCTTCTGCAACCAGGGATAAGCTTACAGCCAAATGACTGACCAATCGGGAAATACATATTGTGATATGGCTCTACCATGGGATCGAGGTGAAACTAGACCTTACTTAAGATGATGTCCTTCTCTCCTGCTCCATCCCCTTTATCACGCCTGGCTTTTCCTGAAGAGGTGTCCCTTGGTATATCACACACACTCTGAGATCCCTTTCTCAACCTCCGTTTTGGGCTTGACCCACATGCACTATGGTATGAGAATCCTGCATTCATTTCTTCTTGTCTTCCTTTGTGTTTCAAATATTTATCAATTCCTTATTGTGTGTGAGTCATTTGCTTTTATATAGCCAATATCAGGAAGCCACAGTGAAACTGTTAGCACTTAGTGTAAATACTTCTTTAGAAGTCAGTCTTGGTCAGCAGATCTTTACCCCAACTTTTTTTTAATGTTTATTTATTTTTGAGAGAGAGAGCAAGTGGGAGAGAGGCAGAGAGAGAGGAAGATCGAGGATCTGAAGTGGGCTCTGTGCTGACAGCAGAGAGCCCAATGTGGAGTTCAAACATACCAAGCCTGAGATCATGACCTGAGCCAAAGTTGGATGCTTAACCGACTGAGCCACCCAGGAGCCCCATCTACCAACTTTAAAACAACCTAGATGCATGTTTTATTTGGTCAATCAACTTCACAATTTGGCAAAAATAGGAATAAAAAGAATTTCTATGCTTTCCTCAAGCTGGATCTTTACCCATATGATTCTAAGATTCTATTGTGTTCAAATACCCAGCACACTCTCTAGCTCCATTTAAACAAGAAGCTAAGGGGCACCTTGGTGTCTCAGTTGGTTAAATGTCTGACTTTAGCTCAGATCATGGTCTCATAGCTCATGAGTTCAAGCCCCACATCAGGCTCTGTGCTGACAGCTCAGAGCCTGGAGTCTGCTTCTGATTCTATGTGTGTATCTCTCTCTCTTTCTCTCTCTCTCTTCTCTCTCTCTCTCTCTCTCTCTCTCTCTCTCTCTCTCTCTCTGCCCCTGCCACACTCATGCTCTGTCTCTGTCTCTCTCTCAAAATAAATAAACGTTAAAAAAAAATATATATATATATAAATAAAGAAGACATTAATATGAACTCACAACTCGAAGTTTTTTATGTCTGTCCTTACAAGCAGAAACCATAGTTGACGTTAAGGAAATAAAGCTGAATTAGTTTAATTAGCAAATGTTATTAAGCAGTTAACTTTATGTGCCTTCTAGGATGGCTCATTTATTCACTCTGTACTGTACCAGCAAACTAAAGAATCTGTTAGTTATGGTACTTACGTAACTTACTATTTTGAAAGAGTTTAGCAGATAAGAAATGGCTTCTCTTAAAATTTCTTTTTAATAGTCATAAGCTCTTGAACTAACTGCAAAACTGCTGTACAACAAAGCTGCTCAGTAGAAAAGGAGAGTAAGGTGATGACAGTGAGACCATAAACTGCATTCTCCATGCCTGTCAGGAGAGTAGTTAGCAGTCTTCGGGACAGCAAACGAGCAGATGGCCAATAGATGGCGCTATCGCTATGTGGAATGCTCTGAAAAAGACAAACGGAAGAACATGCTGTGGGGAAAGTATTTGCCAGAAAGAATACTGGACAAAGACATAACTCTCGCTTCTGAATTCTTCAAGTGATGATATTGTCATTTCTTCATCTTTCCTGTTTGAGCTTCAACCGTCACTTATCATTCACCCATGGAGTTGAAGTGTTCAATTTTTGTGTCCCAGGCCAATGCTACAGCCAACATGTCCATTTCATACAGACGTGATAAGGAAGGTTATCTCTTCAACAGATCTCCGATATTTCTCAACAGATGAAAAGACATCTTAACCCACATGCAGAAGTAAATATCCCCTGCAACAGAGGTCTTTAAAAATAGAAGACATTGGAAAGCTCTGAGTTGGGGTTGGAGGTGGGGGCATCCAATTTCTACAACTTTTGGTAGAATGAATCCACAGTCGTTTGGGGGGAAAATTAGAATGAAAGGATTCTTTAACTTCCTAACTAAAATGATAGACAAGTTTTAATAAACTTTTGTAAAATTTGAAATAGCTCTCAAAAAGAGCATTCACTGTACTGAAGGAAAGAGGGCTATATAGGTAGTTAATAAATAGCAAAGAATAAGCATTGTTTTGTGCATAGAGAATGGATTTTTTTCTTTTTTTCTCTATGATAGGATTTGTCATCTGTGTGTTATTTTCTAAAATCAGTTTTGAGAAGGTGGCTCAGATGCAGAAAGGAAGTCACTTTGGGATAAAAATTTGACACAAATAATCAACAAAATTATGAAGATTTTACAACATTTGACATGCATTTTAAGACTGATTTGTGGAGACAAATTATTTTTGACTCCAACGGTCTCACAAGAAGATCCTGGTCTCATCAAACGAATCCAGTAAGCCTTCTAAATTATTGCTACCCCTTAAACAATCACAGTCAAAGAAAAACATCATGTTGTATGACAAAGTAAGAAATAAGAAATAACAAAAATCATGCTTCATAAAGTTTATGAAGTCTTTTTGGCAATGGATAGTCTTGGAAACCCTTAGAGATAGTCAAGCTAATAATGTTAGCTTACATTCATTGAATACTTACAGAACTACTGGAGCATTTTACCTCCATTAACTCAATAAATCTTTGCAATGGTCAAATGAGAAAGGTCATATTATTGTCCTCCTTTCCTAGGAGAATACACTGAAGTACAGAAAAGTTGAGTAGCTTCCCAGTAGTAATCAGCATTGAAAGAATTAAAACCCAAGCAAGCTGACTCGTGCAATCACTCAATCATTACTTTTAGAGATAAAAAGAGCATCAAAGTTTAAGAAACTCTTAAAGGTAGGTATATTGAATTTAGAACTAAGGTCTTCTCCTAATTACATTCCATTTTGATTTGGACAACCCCAGACTTTTCAAAAATTACCTCCTTTTGGAATATAAGTGCCATCTAGACCTACCAGTCCCTCTGGTTTACCACAGATACTTCTCTGCACTTGACCAGTGTGTTGTTTGGAATTTCATGCCCCCCAGTCTCTACAGAGCCCCTCATAAATTGAGGTATCCTGCTCTCCCAACAATCTCCCGTAAGATCTCACCTGAGAAGTTTACTATGGCTGGCTTAATGCCATCAGTGGATAAGTGGTAAGAGAGAGATCACTAGATGTTAAGACTCCAGACCTACCTCCATTCTGTCAAGAAAAGGAGAGAGTGTGGGATCCCATTGAGTACAGGCATGTAGCATCCCTAAAAGGCAGTATGCGCAGTATTTTTCAAAGGACAAATAAAAAGGATAGGCCAGGAGTGCACAAATCCAAATCTCAAGAAATAAGATAGTGTTCTCATTGGCCAAAGGTGTGCTGACCTTTTTTTGGTTTATTCGTGTTTAGGAGGTTCTTAAAGTTTCTACAGCGGATGATGATTTTATCAGTTAGCTTACTGAGTTATGCTACAGTAATGAAAGACAGTTTCTGCCCTCACAACCCTATCTTACAACAACAGAATTTTCTTCTTGCTCATATTATGTGTCAATCACAGGTTGGCTTTGGCTCTTGCGTTTGGAGCCTGTCAGGTTGAACGAGCAGCTTTCACCAGGGACTTGCCAGCCCCCTGCCCGTCGGGGAAAGAATGACGAAACCTCACAATAGTTCTTAGAGCTTTTGTCACAACTGGCATCTAGCATTTCTGGCCACATTTCATTGGCCAAAGCAAATCACATACCCAAGCCTGTCAGTGGGTCTGGAAGTTTTAATTTCCTTATGGGGATAAGAGTTACCTAATATTGGGAACAATAATACAATCATCAGACTTATTGAATTTTACCGGGCAGATTTAGGGAGTCTCCTATTTGAATGAGTTAGCAAGGTACAAATGCAAGCATGCTCTACAGTTTCAACTTAATGTCACAAAAGAAATATATATTTTTTTAAAGTTTTTAATGTTTATTGATTTTTGAGAGAGAGAGAGACAGAGTGCAAGTGTGAGAGGAGCAGAGAGAGAGGGAGACACAAAATCTCTGAGCTGTCACCACAGAGCCCGATGAGGGGCTCCAACCCACGAACCACAGGATCGTGACCTGAGCTGAAGTCGGACACTTAACCGACTGAGCCACCCAGGCGCCCCATGAAAGAAATATTAAAGAAGCCCCCACAATGAAGTCCCTCTCAACCTTTCCGAGCAGTAGTCATTTCCAGCTGTGGTAGTTGACTGAAGAGGGCAAACAGCAGAGCTCCAGGGACTTCTAAGCCCAAAGTGCAATCACTCCTCCAGCACCAGCTGCACAGCACGGGCCGGGTCACACAGCTTCTTATCGTGTCACATTGGCAAAAATCCCGGCCTCGCTTTTAACTCACTGCATTGCAATTCTTTTCAAGTCCATGACCAGGACTTTATAAAGATTGATAGAGTGCTGGGAAGCCATTGGGTTGAAAGTCCAGATGTACATAAATCACGTCAGAGCATCATTTAATTCAGACTGTTTCTGCCCAAGTCATTACGGTTGGAAGTAGAGATTTATAGTGAGTCTTTGGGGATTTGCTGAGCTGAAAGGCAAGTGATATTAAATGTATAATTTAGCTTCAGGACTCACTGCAGTAGTCTGAAATCGGCTGAAATCTTGATTGCTGCTGATTTAAAATGTATTTTAAATAATTGGAAATGTCTTTGGGAAGCACCTTAGGATGAAGAGGTGAATGTGATTTTTGGTGGTTGAAACTAAAATCTCGTTTGCATAATGAAAAAACCTATCCATCAATAAACATATATGTCAGCAAACCTCTTTATATAATAAAGGACTCTTTTCCATCATAAATTGTTCTAGATCTACTGATTTTTACATAAAGGTGCTTTAGGATAAGAACCCAAGATCCTTGTGTGTGATGAGAGAATTTCCCATATCCTTTTATCTTGAGTCTGAAATCAATCTACATTTCAAATCACCCCCGTTTTCACACAGAGGGACATGAAAGACTAGGATCCCAGTTTCCCATATTACCCAGGCACCTCTGACTTTTACACCTGCAAAATTGGTGGTGTTTGCTCTAGTTCTCTCTGAGCCCAACCCTTTCTGTATTCCTTTGTTTGAATCTCTTGATGTTCTCTGATGTCTCAATCTATCTCCCTTTTCCCTTTCCTATCAGAACCTATTTTGTGGGGTGTCTGCGTGGCTCATTTAAACATCTGACTCTTGGTTTTAGCTTACACCATGATCTCCCTTTCGGTGGGTTCGTGCCCTGAGTTGGGCTCTGTGCTGGTAGTGCAGAGCCTGCTTGGAATTCTATCTCACTCTACCTCTGCCCCTCCATTGCTCACTTGCTCTCTCTCTCACAAAAATAAATAAACTTTTCAAAAACCCATTATATAAATAACTTATTTTTATTAAAATCTTTTGAGCAGATCTCAATGCCTCACTGACAGGAAATTATATGTTAGTATAGGTCACAGCGTGCAAATGTCATTTTAAAAAAATGATATCTTAGCCAAAAGAATGATGTTCTAATGGGAAATTAAAGACAATTAAAAGTGAGAGTAGAATATATTCCTTTCTTTTGTAAAATCATACAATGGAGAAAATTTAAAAGCAATGATTCAAAAAGACAGTCTGTATTGATGTTACACTTCTGCTACTCCTCTGAAAAATGTATGGGAATTTTTCATATGAAAAATTCTTAAGGGAAGAGAGGACCTCTGAAAATATACCCTATCAGGAAGGAAAGTCTAAACTCATATTTTCTCTAATTAATTATAAGATTAATTTTATTTTTTATAATGAATATGTCTGAGAAATTTTGAATATACACTTTCATTAAATGGTGTATGTAAATTTAGTTTTATTAAATATTCTTTCATTGCTGTTATAATGTTAAAACAACTGACTTTGTTACTTCTGTAGAAGTTTTATGAAATCAGGAGGTTGAATTTATGAGATAATATTTAAAGGTGTTTGATTTTGAAGTTCTTTGCTGATTTTTCAAGGACAAGCTTCTTTAGTAAAGCAAGCAAGCCCAACCAAATTCATCTCATTGTTAAATGGAAAACACGTGTGTTCTTTAAACTACATACACCTGTATTAACCATCATGCTGCCATTATCTCTTGTTATTTCACATTTATTGATTACTCTGCAGAAAACTACCCAGTAACTCCCAACATAGAGTTTTAAGCTAAAAAATGCCCTATTGATCATTATAAAACATTTTATAAATTTAACCTTTCTCAATTATAATTACCTACCCTTCCTTTAATTTTTCCTATACATTAAAAGATATGCTACATTGTCTTGTACCTTATTTAAATTAGTCTTCTCACTTTGTTCTTTTTATTTGCCTCCAGTACACCTACCTGATCTATTTTTTTAAAGTATTATAATCTTTATCCTTTATTTGTACTTTACTAAATGTTTACTTAAAGAATAATAGGTAGCAGCTCCTGGGTGGCTCAGTCAGCTAAGTGGCTGGCTTCAGCTCAGGTCATAATCTCACAGTTCATGGGTTCAAGGCCTGTGTCAGGCTCTGTACTGACAGCTCAGAGCCTGGAGCCCACTTTGAATTCTGTGTCTCCCTCTCTCTCTACCCCTCCCCTGCTCACACTATGTCTCTCTCAAAAATAAGTAAACATTTTAAAAAATTTTTTAAGAAAAATAGACTTGGCAATAAAAGCTTGGACCATACAAAAGAGCACAAAATGAGCTACAAAAACAGAGCTACTTTCCCAAGAGAATTAATTTAACATTTTTTGGTTTGGGTTCTCCTGGTGATTAGCTCTAAAATCCTAAACCAGTGTTGTCCAATAGAAATATAACATAGGCCACATTTAATTACTCTAATAGCTATATTTAAAAGAGTGAAAATAATTTTAATGTATTTTATTTAATCCCATATAACCAAAATGTTATCATTCCATATATAGTCAATATAAAAACTATGCATGAGCAATTTTAAATTCTTTGTTTTTATGTTAAGCATATTTCATATGTAGAGCACATATCAATTCAGACTAGCTACATTACAAATGATGAAGAACCACTTGTGGTTGGTGGCCACCATGTTGGATATCACAGGTCCAGATAATATATTTATACATTTAATTTGTTATGTAGTAATTTCATTATTAAAACTTTTTTTTATTTTAGAGAGGGGTAGGGGGAAGAGGAAAAGAGAGAGAGAGAGAGAGAGGGAAAGAGAGAGGGAAAGGGGGAGAATCTTAAACAGGCTCTACACTCAGCGCAGAGTCCGACATGGGGCTCAATCCCACCACTCTAGTGTCATGACCTGAGCTGAAATCAAGAGTCACTCAACCGACTGAGCCATCCAGGCGCCCCTGTTATTTAGCAATTTTAAATAGTATCTGTTGATTTCCTGCTGTGAAAATGAAAATGTTCATACCTTCTACCACCCAATCTATGTTACAAATCTTGTTAAATTTGTATTTTTAGCTTTCCCATCGGTCCTTTTTATTATTTGTAAAAGTATACCAAATATTTATTTCCTACACGAATAGACCAGTATCCCTTGAGTTCCAACTCCGCAAGATCTGGAAATCTATATTCCCTCACTCCTCTTCTTCTCCCTTGCTATACCTCCACCCTTTTGTCACCTCTGTCATTACTTTTAAATTGTCAAGGGTTGGGGCGCCTGGGTGGCTCAGTCGGTTAAGCCTCCAACTTCGGCTCAGGTCAGATCTCACGTTCATGGGTTTGAACCCCGTGTCAGGCTCTGTGCTGACAACTAGCTCAGAGTCTGGAGCCTGCTTCCAGTTCTGTGTCTCCTTCTCTCTCTGACCCTCCCCCTCTCATGCTCTGTCTCTCCTGTATCAAAAATTAATAAAACATTTAAAAAAATTTAAATTGTCAAGGGTTTTAACCTATACATTCTGCTCCATCACTGTAATAAATTTTCTTTCTGCGTTTTAGGTTTCCAGAAATGTAAAACTAGTAGACAGCACTGAGAGTATTAAGAGTTTAGAAATATTCAGAAAGCCAAGCAGTGTGATTAACCATTCTGAAAATACATTCTCACTCTTAATCTGTGCTACGTGGAGCTGAAGGCTCTGAATATTAAGGACCAATAGATTCTTAGTTCGCATATTCCATGCCTTACTCAGAATCACTCTTCAGTTTAGTTTGCTCCATTTGAGGACCATGGCTTCCTGACTCAACTTTATGTAATTTCGTGGATTCTCTTATTACCTTTCATTTACCTTGTTAACTAAGAAATATCCTGGCCATTTTGTTTTTAGATCATCACACTTTTTAATCATGCCATTTAATACAGGAAGGTGACTATCTTCTTAAAGAGATTCTCCGGCAGCCTACTTACTTTCTCTTCTAATTTGAATTTATTACTTTGTATGTCTGCTTCTGAAATGTGGTTCTGGGATTTAATTCCATTGCTCTATTGTTAAATTCACAATTTTTTATATACCAAGTATTCTTCTTTTTAAAAGGAGATACTTTATAGGATTATATCCTTTGGTAATTTTTTTTTCAAACACACATAGGAAAGGTAAACTTTCTGACCCTTTGCATGTTTGAAAATGGCTTTATTTTCCTTTCACAGTGTACTGGCCTATTTGGATAAAATAAACCCCTGGACTTCTCTCCACTACAATATTCATGGTGAAGTAATATCCAATACTTTACCTCTAGCCACAGTTTCATATCAGTTGGGAAATCAAAGTTTCATTATACAGCCCTGCTGGTAGACTTGGAGGAATTACAACACACTTCAGCATGTTTAGAAATGTCCTTTTCCCTGCCCATATTTTACAAAGACATAATTGTGTAGAAGGAGCCTTTGGAAATTTTAAAATATCTTCTGTGAATGTGGAGAAATGCAGACATGTTGGCCAATATGATCATTTTCATGGTGGATCTCACACTTGCTTTGGCCATTTTTGTTATGTTTTATACCGTTTACTTAATAGCAACTGCAGGTATTTTCATCTCGGCCCTTTTCTACATTGTCAGAAGGATGAACAAAAATTGTGATGTCAGCAAGGGCGGCATCTGGTTGCTGATTTCCAGCAGTGCTACCGGGAAGCCGTTTGCCAGCACAATGGTCCAGGACAGGTCCAGGATGCACTCCGTCCATTTTCCAGCAGCAAGAGAAGAGGCGCTCTTGTCCGAGGAGTGTGGTTCTGTCTTCTAGAGAGCGTAGAGCTATCTGTGGTGGAAGAGGCGATAGGAAGACCTGTCCACCAAACCAAGAGGTATCTTTATTTTTTTATTTTTTTAATTATTTATTTTTGAAAGACAGGAGAGAGATCAGATCCTGAGCCTGGGAGGGGCAGAGAGAGAGGGAAACACAGAATTGGAAGCAGACTCCAGGCTCTGAACTGTCGGCAGAGAGCCAGATACGGGGCACTAACTCATGAACTGCAAGATCATAACCATCATAACCTGAGTTGAAGTCAGATGCTTAATAGACTGAACCACTCAGGCATCCCCCAAGATGTATCTCTTTTTTTTTCAGTGACTTTTTAAATTTATTAATTTATTAGAGACTTTATTTTTAAGGAATATCTACACCTAACAGGCGGCTTGAACTTACAACCACAGGATCAAGTGGCAACTCTCCTTAGACTGAAGCACCCAGGTGCCCATAAATACATTGACATATATATAGCTTATTACCAAGTTGGTTTCCATATAACACCCAGTGCTCTTCCCCACAAGTGCCCCTCTCTATGACCATCAACCCTCTTCCCCTTCCCCCCTCCCTTTTCAGCCCTATTTGTGCTCAGCATTCAAAAATCTTTCTTGATTTGCAACACTCCTTCTCCTCAACTCTTTTACCCCCCTTTCCCATTCCCATGGTCTCCTATTAGGTTTCTCCTGTTAGATATATGAGTTACAACATATGGTATCTGTCCTTCTCTG
>NC_043711.1:71876755-71880074 GCF_006229205.1 Suricata suricatta | reverse complement strand
TGTGTGTGTGTGTAATATACCACATCTTCTTTATCCATTCATCAGGTAATGGACATTTTGGCTCTTTCCATGATTTGATTATTGTTGAAAGTGCTACTATGAACATTGGGGTACATGTGCCCCTATGCATCAGCACTTCTGTATCCCTTGGGTAGGTCCGCAGCAGTGCCATTGCTAGGTCATAGGGGAGTTCTATTGATGGTTTTTTGAGGAACCTCCACACTGTTTTCCAGAGCGGCTCTTTAAAGACATCTTGTCCCCAAAATTAAATAAGCTTCTGGTCCCATTAGTTCTGGGTTCACAACCACTGAGTGATACCTTTTATTAAATAAAAGAAACATGGTGGCAGTGTGAGGTGGTTCTTGCATAGTTCAATGGGTTAAGCATTTGACTTCATCTTAAGTCATGATCTTATGGTTCTTGAGTTCGAATCCTACTTTGATAAGCTTGAGCGGCACTTCAGGTGAGCTTGAGTCCCACTTCTGGTGAGCATGAGCCCCATTTTGGGTAAAACATGAGCCCTGCTTTAGGTAAGCCCTGCTTCTCTCTCTCTCTCTCTCTCTCCCTTTCTCTCTCCCTCTCTCTCTGTCCCTCATTCACTTGTGCCCTCTTTCTCTTTCAGAGAGAGAGAGAGAGGGAGCAAGAAAGAAAGAAAAGGAAGAAAAGAAAAGAAAGAGAAGGAAAAGAAAAGAATCTTGTGGGGGCTCCTAGGTAGCTCAGTTGGTTGAGCAACCAACTCTTGATCTCAGTCAGCTAAGGTCATGATCTCACAGTTTGTGAGATTGAGCCCCATATTTAGCCCCGTATGGGGCTCTGTACTGATAGTGTGGAGCCTGCTTGAGATCCTCTCTCCCTCTCTCTCTACCCTTCCCCTGCTCATGTTCCCTCCTCTCTCTTTCAGAATAAATAAACTTAAAAAAAAGAAACTTGTGTATAATATTATATCTTATTCCTTAACGAATTTGGATCAACCAGTGTATTTTCTTCTGCATGAGGTTATTTTTAAGGTGAGCATGTGCAACGCTCATTTTAATTATCCCTTCTGTGAGCTCTTACAAATAACATGCAAGTTCAAGGTGAGAGGAGAAAAGCAAATGCTTCTTATCACTGCCCCCATTTTCGAAAATGCAGTTGGCAGCCTCCATAAGGACTACAAACCATTTTTGTTTTCAGCTGTAAGTCTAATTTACCCAGTAAATCAGGGAATCCTACCTGTGTTATTTTCTCTCTTAAGCATTGGTTAGCCTTAGGTCAAAAACTTTTGTTTTTGTTCTTTAGCAGTTCTTGGTAGAAAATGAAGTTTGAGAAAATGGATATTCTTTCTATCTATGGGTTCTTTCCTTGACTCCAAGTGGTTGTTCTCGAGTGGAGAATGTATTTTCAAAATGGTCCTTGGAACAAAAGCAGTATGTGAAACATGTGAGATGACACTTAGGAGACTTACTCATTTTTCAGTTGGTGTCCTGGAACACTAGAGATTTTAAGGGGAAAAATTCCTGGTGGTATACGAATAACACTCCAACCCCTGAAACTGGTCTCCTTTGGAATCACTGAGTTGCTTACACTGTTTTACCACTTTGGTCCAGTGGAAAGAGGGGGATTGGTTTTGTCTTGTTTTTTGTCATATAAATAGCCAACATAGGTGGTCTGTGTTTGGATTTTTATGGTATAAATCTATATAATCCATGGCATATAGCTATATTTTCTCAGGAGCAGTATTTGGCTAGTTTGAAGAAGACTGGTAAGTTGATGCAATTTTAGCCCCTGTGATTACAGCTTCTTAGCCAAACCCTTGTCCTCCTATTTCATCTCCATTGCCTGTGGACTTTTGACATCTAAACTTATTAAAGTATTTATTCCTGACAAACTGAAAAAAATCATTTGAGTCTATATATAAGATAAACTCCTTACAAGAAAGTAACAAAATTTGACTCAGTAAGAAAAAATAATGAGCTTAGTCCCTTGAACAACAAATACTTAAACTTTTAGTAGATCTTAAGCATTCTTCACACACACACACACACACACACACACACACACACACAACAGAAGGAAAATATGTGAGGTGATATGTTAACTAGCTTGAGTGTGGTGATTACTCCAAGATGTATACATATATCAAAACATCAAGCTGTATACCTTAAATATAGGCTATATTTAATATTATAGTTTATTATATTATAAATATATGCTATATATAAAACATCAAGTTGTACACATTAAATATATACAACTCCTCATCAATAAAGTGAAAAAAAAGAATAGGAAAAAATTATAAATAAATGCAGCAAGAAAGAAAACTACTTACACTTTTAGAAAACAAGGAATTAACTTTAGTTTAATACTGTTACCCATGTTTCAGTCATGGTGTTGGTCCAAGAGTACAGTAGCTACTCCACTGAAGAAACTGATCAATTTTGTTGAATGAGTACAAACTGTGGTAAGGGATTTACAAACCATTCTCCATTACATAGTTCCCAATTTTACACACAAATGTAGTGTGGGTAACCTAGCTGGTGGGATGTGGAGGGTACAACCAGACCACACTTTAAAACTATTGCCCCTGACCACCTCTATTTCATTTACAGTCAAGGAGGTGTTATTTTGTGAAATGTTTTTTCAATTCTAAGAAAACTCAACCATTATGAAAATCACAAAAGAGATACATAGAGTATGTACATATTTGTCTTTAAGTCTTAGTTCACTTAGCAACTTAGCTACAAGGCACAGAAGGATGAGAACATGGCTAGGTCAATTTTGATTCAGAGGAAGCAGAAGAGCAGGTCTTGAATATGAGGCATTGCCTGAAGTCAGGGATCCTAGGGAAGAACTGAGGGCAGGGATGAGGGAGAGGACCATGGAGAAGGAGAGAAAGTCCATGACATGCGAGCCTTGGGTGTGATTAAACTGAAGGGCACTGAGGGGAGCATACAATTTTGCATAGCTTTTGGATACCTAAGAAACTTCTACACTCAACTGTGCTAGCATTCAGGGGTAATGAGCCACAGTTGTACCCCAACAAAAGTTTTTTGCATGGGCTTTGCCATTTTTACCAGAGTTCTCTCATTTTCTGTGTGTTCCCGATGTAAAGGATTAGGCCAATGATAATGACCTGATAAGAAAAAAACCAAAAGTGCTTTACATTTTGAATATCTTGAGGCTTGCCATCAGCCTCCACTGCACACCTGCCTTCCAGGTGCTTTCTGAGAGTTGCTGGCCCTGTAGGGTATTGAGTTTGCATGCCCTGCCAGGTTTGTGCAGCTCCCATTAGCCTCTAAGTGGGTTCTGGAAAATTAGCTTTAGTGTAGCTGAATTCTAA
>NC_043711.1:71863623-71876655 GCF_006229205.1 Suricata suricatta | reverse complement strand
CTCCCATTAGCCTCTAAGTGGGTTCTGGAAAATTAGCTTTAGTGTAGCTGAATTCTAAATTCTATTAAGTGAGAATTCATTTCTAAGACATATTATTTACCAATGATTCAACTAGGGCTCCTTTTAGCTTCATTATATAGACTGTAGCAGCTCAGTCTTAAAATTCAAAAGGACCCTGAAAGTCTTTGAATACAGTTCTCAGCCAATTAAGAGATATATTCTACAAATCCCTGAGAGATAGTTGCTCAGCTTCTGCTTAAACGTTTTGCATGAAATGCATAAGACAGTCCATTGTTAAGAAGTGCTTTATAACATCCAGTGGAAATCTGAACCCCCACAACCGCCATCTCTTTGTCCTATTGTTACTGTATTAAGCAGTCTAGAAAATAGTTGACCAAGTACAATGACTTCACTGGAACCACAAATTCTAAGAGAAAAAGGAGCTTCCTTCCTTATTTTCTACTTGCTACTCAAACCATGGAACAGTGTTTCCTATTACAGTGCAAATTGGTCCCATTTAAAATCATAACTTGTAAAATAAGTCTAGGATGTATTGTGTACTTTAACAGAGGATTCTTAATTTGTCTTTTCTGACTTCTTGTATGTATTTGTTATTCAAGGGTTTTAAAATTCATTTTTTCGAAGCTTCCTGAAGTCTGGGAGAGTTGCCAATTTGCACTGAAGAGCAGCATTTTATTAGGGCATTCATAACTATTCAAATGTAATTCTAATGCACTGACCCCATTTCACAGTACATCAAAGATGTAATTCAACCCCCGATGACTCTCCAGATGTCCAATAATTTTCCAGTGGAGGTTGTTGTTTAGAAGGTCAGATGAATTTGAACGTTTTGGAAAATTGGCAAACTTGTCCATACAAGTTTTTTGTGTATGAATTCAGAAACAGCCCCACTTCAAGTATACTAATTACTAGAGAATGAAGCTCCTTTTGTCAAAGGTAGCTGAAAGTGGAGAATTGGGACAGGGTCCAGTCACCCCATTTCTGGTAGTCCTGGGACCAGCAAAAGCCTATCTAGAGTTGGGAAAGGGAAGTGCCCATGGCCAGGATCCTTGTGGTTTTGTTGCAAAGCTGGAGCAGTTAGAATGCTAGAAGCCAAAGATTTTCTGGCTTTGTGGCTGGCTGAGGGAAAGCAAGCTTTCACAAGCTGCAAGGCAAGGAGGGAGCTCGAGTTTGTGATGCATGCTTAGAATGCATCGTCTCTCTTGTGTTTGCTTTTGGTGACTTTGCTAACATTATGTACATTTTTGAATCTGGGAGTCCAATTAGAATCTTGACCAAACTCGTTATTGGCAGTTTGTGTCAACTCGCTGCCCCTCTAGGCCTCAGTTCCCCTATCTGAAAAAAAGGGAATGTGAAAGCTGTGACTTGTTAGGCTCTTTCAGGTCTAAAATACTGTAAACTCTATAGACTATGAGTCAGAAATATGAAATGTGGTCAACCAGGATGGCAGTTTGCCCAGAGGATCTCTTAGCATCTCTCAAAATGTCTTACTAATAAGATGTGAGATGTGAGAGGCCCCAAGGGACAAGGTGACAGTTTTCAGAAGCATTTATAAAACTGAGGGAAAAACTCTTGGAATAAGTTTTCTTAGAGACCCAAAATGTATCCCAATGTTCATACTGCACCACTCGCTCTTAAGTAAAGGGTGATGTCACATGCACATCTGCATCCCACAGACATCAGTTATCCCATTAGTTCAGTCAGGCTGTCCAGACTTCTAAACCTGTGCATTCTTGTTGTTACCTCCAAGCAAGGCATCTCTTTTGTGTTATATATTGATCATGTAGGTTACTTTTCCTTCAGGATCTCAATTTGTTCTTCCGCAAAATAAATACATGGTATAAATAATACGAATCACTACTCCTGGGCTAACAGTTTATTATGTTAAGGGTTTATTGAGTAGATGCTTATTGGTACTCACTGTACCAGTCTGACAGTTAAACAAAGACATATAATACATAACCTTTGACTTCAAATGGGTTCCATTATGTTCAATCTGAGAGAATCTATGAACTTGATATGAATTATAAAACTCATGAAAAGTAACCAACTACTTTAAAAAATTTAATATTTTTTTAAAAGTTAAAGTTTCGGGTCACCTGGGTGGCTCAGTTGGTTAAGCGTCCAGCTTTGGTTCAGGTCATGATCTCACGGTTCATAGGTTTGAGCCCTGCGTTGGGCTCTGTGCTGACAGCTAGCTCAGAGCCTGGAACCTACTTCAGATCCTGTGTCTCCCTCTCTCTCTCACCCTCCCCTGCTCACACGGTTTCTCTCTGTCTCTCAAAAATAAATAAAAAACATTAAAAAAAATTTTTTAAGTTAAGGTTTCAAAAGAAGCTCAGAGTTCACCAGTTTTAATTTATTCACTTTTAACAGCCTGTGTTTTGAATAAGCAAATTAATGCAGGTTATCCAGTTGATTTGCATTGTAAATCCTCTTTGTGCCTTAGAAGACAGACTTTGCTTAAAAGTAAATGGATTGATTAGCAACAATTTCTTGAATATGGTGCCAAAAGCACAGACAAAGTAAAAATAGAGAAACTGGACTATATCAAAATTTAGAAACTTCTGTGCATCAAGGAACACAAACAACAGATTGAAAAAGCAACCCATGAGATAGGAGAAGATATTTGCAAATTATGTACCTGATAAAAGGTTAATACCCAAAATTATAAAGAACTTTTACAACTCAATGCCACAAACAAAACAAACACCTTAATTATAAAGCAAACAAAGGACTTAAGTAGACATTTCTCTAGAGAAGATACACATATGGTCAATGAGCACATGAAAAGATGCTCAATCTCATTAATTATTAGGGAAATGCAAATCAAAGCTACAATGAGATATTATCTCACACTCATTGGAATGGCTATTGTTAAAAACCAGGAAATAACAAGTGTTAGTAGGGATGTGGAGAAATCAGATTCCTTGTACACTGTTGATGGGAATGTAAAATGGTGTGGTCACTATGGAAAACAGCATGGTAGTTCCTTACAAAAGTAAAAATCGCATTAGCATATGATCCAGCAATTCAACTTCTGCGTATTAGACCCCCCAAATTGAAAGCAGGGTCTCAGAGATATATTCATACACCCATGCTCTTGTCACTAATAAAAACAGGGACTGCCCCCTTGATTAACAAGCTCTTAATGATGAATTCAATGCTCTTAGGCCCCACCATGGAAATCCTGCAAATAAGTACTCTTAAGTTCTTAGATAAATTGAAAATGATTCATAACAGGTTACAACAGCATTTATTAGATTTGCTTTCAGTCTTAAACTAGATAAGTCAATAATTCACTTGGTGCTCAGATGTAGTTAATTGTTAGGAAGGCTATTCATATACTTCAGAGGAAATATAATTAACTCAATTAACTTAATTAACTGAAGGCCTCATTTAAAGTCTCCTATTGATAAAGACCAAGCAGGGACAACAGAGAACAACTGCAGGATATTTACTATGTGATTGTTCTTATTCAAGACACTCAAATGAGGTGACAATCATATTTCCAAAAGGTTCAGGTTCATGGTTTCCTTTGGGAATTAAGCCATCATGCTGCAAATGTCCCAACTCTGAGTTATTCACAAAGCAGCCCAGCTATTCCTCATATTGTCTCATGCATGCTAAAAGTCTTGGCACCAAACTGAAATCATGTCTTTCGTCTTCTGGGGGAGGAGCTATAAGAATAAACACCATTTAGAAGTCTTTGTTTACACATTGCTGCCAGAGAGGATAATATGGGTACTTCTTTATAAGCTTGAAGACTTGATGTAGCTCCTACTTACCTGAGAGTAGTGTGAATATCACAATCTAGTAATCTTAGCCTTCTAACCACTTAGCACCAATTATTCCACTGCAGGTTGGCTGAGACTCAGCTGATGTAGACTATACATGGCTGGACTGGGCTCCGACCTACAGGCTGGGTCCATATCTGGTCCACAGGTCCCTCATTATCCTTGGACTGGCAGCTTCTTGAAGCATGATCTTCTCAAGGACAGAGGGACACTCATGGACACTAAGGTGTAGGCTGGGGTTGGGACACTGTCACTTTGAATCATATTCCTTTGGCCTATGAAAGTCACATGACATCAGTGGGACAGGAAGTACCTTCCTTCATCCATGGGGTCACGAGAGGGAGGAGTATTTGCTGAATAATAATTGAATATACTCATGAGATATAAAATGAATAATTGGTCCTTATTTGCTATGAAATAAATGCAGATTTAACATTGCCAGAGTGAAGTTTAATATAGGAGTTGAAATCCATGTGCTTTACTTTTTGAGATTTTACATGATTCCAATTAAAAAGAAATTGCATCTAGTTGCTGGAAAGAAGTGCTTAGAAGCTGAGTCTGCCCTTTCTGTGGCAATTTCTCAAGGCTAGAGATTATCCCATCATGTGTGCTCTGAATTCCTTCCTCAGCCTCTGTCATTGCTGCTGGTGGCTCAGCTTCTTCACAGGGGTACACAGATAGGGCCAAAGGTCAGGGCTGTCTTGGGAGAACAGGGGCTTTGGGTCAGGCAACATCCTACATCTACCCTAGACTGGCTCTGAACTTGGGCAAGTCATGTAAACTCACAAGTCTACAGTTTATTTAGTAAAATTTGTCCAAACTGACAAATAGGTTGCTCTGTTGATTGAAAGAGATAAAATAAGGAAATATACTTCAAAATATTAATCAGAAGATACAGAGACTACAATCTCTGTGAGTTTTAGTTCCCTTTCCCTGTGCTTATTTACTTAATTTGTCTTACTAGTCAAGTGTCATTGAGAGCAGAG
The DNA here is from genome assembly GCF_006229205.1 of Suricata suricatta. Classification (NCBI taxonomy): domain Eukaryota; kingdom Metazoa; phylum Chordata; class Mammalia; order Carnivora; family Herpestidae; genus Suricata; species Suricata suricatta. The sequence continues at coordinate 71,871,851 of NC_043711.1, read as the reverse complement.
CAAAATTTTTTGCCTATGGATAAACAGCTAAATAGCATTCTTGTATTAATTATTCTTAGGGATCACTGACAAATTGATTATAATAAAAGTGGCCAATTGGTGAATTATTTAAATTTGGTTCTAATAATACAGGATATCATACTTGTTCCAAAATTTCCACTTCAGAATATCACCTAACAGATACTGACCACAGAAGAGATAACTTACAGAGCAAGTGATTTTTCTCATTTTGTTAAAAATGATAATTATTCCAACATATAACTGAAGCCTTATTAATATTTAATCAAGTAGCAGTGATAAAGTATTTAAATTGTCCAAATTCTGGGGCACCTGGGTGGCTCAAGTGGTTAAGTGTTCTCACGGTGGTTAAGCATTTTCATGGTCTGTGAGTTTGAATCCTGTGTCAGGCTCTGTGCTGACAGCTCAGAGCCTGGAGCCTGCTTCAGATTCTGTGTGTCTCTCTCTCTGCTCCTCCCCCACTCACATACACACTCTTTCTCCCTCTCTCTCTCTTTCAAAAATAAACATTTTATAAAAATCAAGCATTATCAGAATTCCTCATTTCACTTTACATGTGAATGGCTTGTTGAATAAGAAAATGTATGACTAATTTATACATTCTGAATATATTTTTCATCTCCAGTTATGATCGTCAGTAGCTTTCCCAAATAACATCTCTATGAAACACTATGACTTCAAGTCATTGTTGGTCTTGACAAATCCAAAAGGAGGAAATAACAGATTTCTTTTAGAACAAGATTCATGTATCTGAGACAGGCCTGCCAAATTTAAGACAGGAAAATGTCTGGGATCAAAGACGTAATCAGAATTACAACTGCAGAGTATTTACAAGGTTATTATAATTAAAACACTAATATTGAAACATAAAAGCAGAGAAAAATACATAGCCTTATGTAACTATGTAACTAACAAGAATGAGTAAAATCAGAATGAAAGTTAGAAAGATTAACAACATAAATTTAAGGAAGAAAATAACAAAGATACAAAGAAACTTAATGAACTAGAAAACAGAAAAAAGGTGGATACATAAATTGAAAAGCAAGTAACCAGTGACAAAATAGTAATACCACAGGTAACTTGTGGCTGAACCTAATTAACAAAGGAGAAAAAACAATATTGACACTATTAGAGAATCAAAAACACGCAGATGCTTCAAACTACCCAAAATGTTTTGCAAACTGCGTTAAACTCAAAACTTTTTGGTGATGTTGAGGAGAGTCTTGAAAAGTAGAATTCAATGATTGACCCCAGTCAGAGAAATAACATAGTTACCCATTAGTTCTCCTGTAAGGAAACAAAAAAATTAATAATGACATTTACCTTTGGAGGAAGAGGCCCATGGGGAATGAGAGAATTGCCCTTTTCATTTCATCCCCTTTTGAGTCGTGACCATATACTATTATGATTTTTTGCTTTTTAATGTGAGAGAATGCACGCATGTGCCAGTGGAGGAGAGGGACAATGGGACAGCACCAGTGAGAATCTTAAGCAGTCTCCATGCTGAGTGTGAATCCTAATGCCAGGCTCGATCCCACAACACTGAGATCATGAGCTGCGCTGAAATCAAGAGTCAGATGCTCAACTAACTGAGCCACCCATGCCCCTATACTATTGTTTTTAATCTTCTGTGTTCTGTGGGTAGTGTGCTCAGGTTGGAGGTCGAGAAGTCAGGTGTGTTAGGGGGATTGGAGGGATGGAAATTGGAGGAAAAGGGCCTAGAGACCAGATTTTGGGCAAGGTTTATCTAGAAGCAAGGTATGGGCTAAAAGGAGGTGGTGGCTAGCTAGGTGTCAGCAGACAAGCCAAGGCAGGGAAGGAGAGAGCCCACAATAGAGCACCTGCATGAAAATGGGTCCATCCAGGATCCAAATGGGCCTGCATCAGGGTTATTTTTGCAGCCTTATCTTTTGGTACACTTCCCAAGGTACCCCACAGGCCATCTCTCAGCATCTCTCATAGTTCTTTTTTTGTAATTTATTATTATGTTTATTTATTTACTTAGAGAGAGAGAGAGAACAAGCAGGGGAGGGGCAAAGAGAAGGAGAAATAGAATCTCAAGCAGGCTCTGCACCATGAACCGTGAGATCAAGACCTGAGATGATCAAGAGTTGGACACTTCGCCGACTGAGCCACCCATGTGCCCCTCTGTCATAGTTCTAAAATGCACTATGTGTGTCTGTTTTCCAATATTTACTTGGATTTATTTTGTAACAAATATCTGAGACCTATTTAATGTAATTGTTAACACGATTTGATTTGGAACTCTTGGTTGTGGGAATGTGTATTATACAAAAAGAAGGGTCACAGATGTACACCTCTTTGTTCCCTCAACAGGAAATTTAGGAAGGGCAGGTTCCTCTGAAAGAAGCAATCTTTAGCTTCTTCCATTGAGAAGTACATTTTAAAGGAGCCAAATAGATACTATGCATCTGCAGTAACATGACATTGAAGAGCAATACACAATTTGTATCCTATATCCAGTTTCCCACAATGAGTGTTAATCCCTCCCTGCTTTTGCTTTTGCTACTTTTCATGAGCAGGACATTTATTGATTTCTTCTCTTTACTTGGTAAACTCCAAACCAGTTTCAAACTAAAAAACAAGTTTTAAATTTAAACTAAAATACCTCCATTTTAGTGAAGGTTTTCCTCATAACCACAGGCAAAATAAACCCCTACCTCTGTGACTTCAGATTGTTTTGTTCACACCCATAAGCATAGCACTGATTTTATATTGTGACTGTATTCATAGTCTTGTCTCTTATTGAACCACAAGCTCTTCGAAGGCCCAGTGAAAGAATATGCAGCTCATAAAATCTTATAGATCTTAAGATTAAGATAAGTGTAATAGTAATTAAATACTTAAATATTTTTATTTTTATATTTTTTAAAAATTATTTTTTAATATTTATTTTTGAGAGAGAGAGAAGTGTGTGTTTGTGTGTGTGTGTGTGTGTGTGTGTGTGTATGTGTGAGCAAGGGAAGGGCAGAGAGAGGGGACACAGAATTCCAAGCAGGCTCTAGGGTCTGATCTGTCAGCATAGAGCCCAAAATGAGGCTTACGCTCACAAACTGTGAGATCACTATGTGAGCTGAAGTCGAATGCTTAACCGACTGAGCCACCAGGCACCCCAAGCACTTAAATATTTTTAAAACAAACCAAGGTGTATTCACGGTATAAACTTTGGTCCACATGTTCAATTTTGCATTGCAGGAATGGTAATAGTACCTGGCTTCCCCAGATTTACTCCAAATTTTAGCCAATTAAAATAGTTTGAATGCATCAAGGTGATTATATTTCCAGAGGGAATAATTGTTCTCTATTATGGTTATTAATTAGATTTTCCAATTAGGTTTGAAGAGAGCCACAGTTTTAAATATACCAGTTCACCTCATTTTGTCTAGCACATGAATACATATGACTATATTTGAATTCCAAATAAGTAATGAGAGAAAGAGAAGCATTCAATGTTTGAAAAGCAGGAATCACTTCACCCCAAGGTGATCTGTTTATCAGCCATGATAACTAATGCAGCTTTCCCTGATAACCAAGAGGAATAAGAAATGCCCTACACATACACTATATGTAAAATAACCTATATTTTGGGGTGCCTCAGTGCCTCAGTTGGTTGAGCGTCTGACTTTGGCTCAGATCATAATCTCCCAGTTTGCAAGTTGAGCCCGCATCAGGATCTCTGCTGTTGGTGTGGAGACTGCTTCAGATCCCCTGTCCCCCTCTCTCTGCCCCTCCCCAGCTTACTCTCTTTGTCTCTCTCAAAACAAACATCCAAACAAACAAAAAAGAAGCATGGAGATGAGATGCTATTCACTTAAAATAACTTATATTTTAATAACCTACTCCAACATGGATTTTATTTCCTTGGATAGTGAATCAAATGATTTTCCCCCCAAATTATATCACATGTTTGTTCATTTAATTTTTCAATCAATAGTCATGCACTAGATACCTGTCAATTTAGCAGGCATTATGTTAGAGACACATAAATAGCATCGGCGAATGTTTTAAAGAGTAAAATTATTTTATACATTCATCACTGCTTTCATCCCCAAGAAAACTTATAGCTTATCAATGAAGAAAAAGAATGCAATTACATTATACACTTGAAATGAATATATTGTTATTTGTCAATTATATTTCAATAAAAAAGAGAAGAAAGAAGAGTCTGCAGGTTCTCTGTATAGGGTACGGCTTTTAGCTTCCCTAATAGCTAAAATGTTTTATCTTATTATTTTTTTTAACTTTGGGACAGTAAAACACAATTCGCCTCATAATCATAGCAAATATGGAAATAATGTCAGCAAGCATTTCCTAAGGATGGGCATGCATGTTTTGTTGAACTCATTGCTTCCAGTTGGGTAAGAGTGTTTCTTACAGGTGGAAGAAATAATGAAGCTCTCCCATTAGGGCCCATGTCACAGAGCGGGTTGGGACAGGTCTCAGGCCCCAGGCACAAGGCTTCACACTTGGATTCTGTGATCCCTACCGGAGTTTACATGTACTGTCACAAAGGGAAGTTAAAATGTTAGAAGATAAAACCCCTAGACTTCTTGAAAGTAAATATTGAAAATATACCCAAACATTTAACACAATTTCATCCTCTATTCATTTCACTTCTTTTTTTCCAGTATGCTAGATACCTTAAAAGGTAAAAATGACATGAGAATAAAAGGGAATATGGCAGTGGTGCTGTAATAACATTGTATAGTGACAGGTGCTAGCTATGCTTGTGAACATATAGACTTGTTGAATCACTGTTGTACACCTGTATTTTATATATGTTGTGTGTCAATTACACTTCAATTTTTAAAAATAAGTTTTCATCAGAAAAAAAGATGAAAATGTCCTAGAACTCTTTCAATCTCTAAGAGACCCTACTTTTCAATGAAAATTAAGGTTTTTGCTAAATTAGTTGAATCATGATTCTGGCTCAGTATTATTGCCTCATTCTCCTCAGTTCCTAATCCCCTCTTAAAAATCAAAGCTGTAGGAAAAACAATACATAGAACCCTCAAAGGTATCCTTCAATAGAGTGCCATAAAACACTTTATGATATTATTTACTTAAAATTCATGCCCCTTGAGTTATGGAAAACACACTATCATATCCCTTCTCTTAAATTTTTTCTTCCTTCCCAAATGCCATTAAGATGAAATGAGAATATGGGGTAGAATTCCAGGCCCTTCCTTGTTCCCAATTCCAGAGGCACCACATATAAATAGCTCCTTCCAAATTGACCCCTTATATCTTTTCACAAGCCTAGTTACAAGGAGAAAAATTTTTATTTCTGTTATTTTATTCTCAAAGGGAGATTGAAACTCTAGAGGAGTTATAACTACAGAGATGTAAGAGTATGTTTTTAAGTAAATGAATTCCATTGGTTCTCTCCTTATATTAAAATTTGAAACTACTAAAAAAAAAATGGTCTACCATATTCTCACATTAAAAACAAAATTCTATGAAAGGAAAAAGTCAAAAGGCTGTTCTCATATTCCCTGCCCTTAAGGCAGCCATTGTCAAGAGCTTGATATTTGTTCTTCCCAACTCTCTCTTAATGCTTATTCTGAAATATGTCTGTACTTACAAAATGACATCAGGTAACACATATCAGATTAAACTTGATTGTTCCATTAAAACATGTATGTTTATACCTATTTATAATTGTTGAATATTAGAAACTTTTTAAATATTGTCAAACTTTTTGCCAGCTTGGTAGGTGAAGAATTTTATTTGGAATTTTGAAAAATTATTTATGAGTTTAATGTTGCTTATACTCCAAAATATCTTAAAACTACTAATATAAAACACAATTAGAATTCAGATATTTCTCAGAAACCCTACAGCTGAGAATTGCTAAGAAGTCTTTCTTGAGCAACTGTTGAATTTTTTCTATTTTTTGTTTCTTTGGAGTGCACACAGATTATGAAATTTATAAGCCTATCTTCTTGATCTGTGCATAACTTTTTTTGCTGGAAGACATTAAAAAACATAATTATTTTTAAATTATGCATTTATTTTTATATTCTAAAAAGTAAAACCATAGATAAACTGCAAAATAAAAAGTCCTCCATCCACCCACAGATCACTACCCAGAGGCAGCTGATGTGAACAGCTCAGTATTTATTCTTAGGAGCATTTTCTATGCATAGACCTATATCTATAGTTCATTTAATCTCTGTCTGAAATATCCATATACATCTGACTCTAATTACAGATATCTTAGACACCAGCTTATTTCTTCCTCTTTAATAGCTATATAGCATTTCACTGTATAAACATGGTACAATTTTTAAATCATTTATGTGTGTTGATAGACATTTAGGTAATTCCAGCTTTCATGTTTATATAAATGGGTCAGCACACATTTTCATACATATTTCTTCGCAAACATATGGGAAATTATCTGTAGAGTAAATCTGTAGAGTGGAACTTTTTGATCAAGATGTGTATGCTCACTGAAAAGTTGGTAGATGTGTTCTTCAAAAAGTTTATATCAATTCATACCCTTACCAGTGTACATCAGGCTGGCTTCCCCCTTCCCAAGCCCTGAGGTAATAATACAATTCATTACTCAGTCCAATGGGTAGAAAAAAAATTCTGTCTTAAAAAAAAACAGTTTAAAAAATTCTAAATATGGTTCAGCATCATTGAATATACTACTGGACATTTGTAATTTGAACAACGTTCTTTCACTCCCCAAGAGATATACTCAGTCTGGGACCATTAAAGTGGTTCTAAATTTCTAAAACCTAAAACTTTTCCCTGTGAATCAGTACACAAATGATCAGAGGCATGGAAAATGGACCATACTAACTAAAGATCCTTTAAAACTGTAATCGGCTTGTTTTAGAAGGAGCAAAAACTATATTTACTAGAAATTAATTTTTTTAAATATATCAATATATGTTCTAACACCCAAGTAGCTTGGTCCTCTGGTGTTGCCATTAAGGTCAAAGTTAGCTCTCATAAACGTTGAAATTATATAGCTATTGAAAACAGACAAGGGCTTGTCAAACTTTAATGTGCTAATGAATCAATTGACATCTTGTTCAAATGCAGATTTTGAATTTTAGGGTGGAGACCAGGATTTTACATTTCTGTCATGCTGCTAGTCTGCAGACTACACTGAGTCTGGAAGGGTTTTTATAAACACAAAAATAAATTGTGAATATACCCTCATACCCACTTTTTTGCCTTAAAGAAACACAGAATTTCCTTGAGTGTTTTAAACTAATGAACATCCTTTTTTGGTGACATAAATAATATGTGAACAGACTTATGAATAATACAACATTGGTAGCTGTTAGAAAATAAAACATAGCTAATTAGGGATCACATGAATTATGTAATCATTTTTAATGTTTTGTTCTTTCTAGGTCATTCAAACTGCTATCTACACATGAATAACAAAGAAATGCTCATAAACAAGCAGAAATACCCAGGAGACATGAAGAGTTATAATATTTCAAAAATGTGTGTCTTATGACAGCACAGCCACAGAAAAGATTTTAGAATCTAAAAACTTAACCTTGAAGAGATAAACACACTATCCAACAGCGCAGTACTGAAACTTAACAAAATGCTTTTGGAACTTGAAATACCTAGAGCTGTCAAAATATTCAAGAATGAAATTGAAAAATGTTTCTTCAAAATGCCTTAGCTAACTAAACGTGAGCATATTTGCCATCATGGCAAAAGTGACTATTGCTTTTGCTGGTCTGGGCCCGGGCCAGATGGGACATCCTTCACTATCTGACTGATGACCACATGTGAAGGCCAGGCTTCCTTCTACTCTGACTGGATGTGATTTCTCTCTCCACCATAACATCCTGTCAATACTGTACTTGCCACACATCACATTCTGTGTTCATGTGCTTTGGTTACTTGTAGCTTTTCCTATTTCATCCTTAATTTATTCTCTTTTCTTAAAGTTTATTTATTTTGAGAGAGAGAGAGGGTGCGCAAGTACAAGTGCAGGGGAGAGGCAGAGAAAGAATCCCAAGCAGGCTCTGCACTGCCACACAAAGCCCTGACGTGGGGCTCAAACCCACAAACCATGAGATCATGACCTGAGCCGAAGTCAGACGCTCAACCCACTGAGCCACCCAGGCGCCCCAATCCTTAGATTGTTTTTATGCTTTAGCAACTGCATCTCAGCTGCTCTGTATTGTCAACAATGCCTATCCAAA
>NC_043711.1:71829596-71863523 GCF_006229205.1 Suricata suricatta | reverse complement strand
CTATTTATTTTAACTTGCCAGCTCTGACAGAGCAATGCTATGGCCCAGACATTTTTTAATCTGCTCATTAATTGTCACTTTATGGCTTTAGGTGCTCTGAATATTAGAGAAAGCTCTCAACTTTTTCCACTCCTAACCTGTCTTCGTTTTGATGGCTCCAAAAGCTGCCCCTGAAAAAAAGGATGTGGGTTCAAGTGGTGACTCACTTCGGAGGTGTCCCCAGGAGGTGCTGGGAGGAGTGGGGAAGGAAGGAAAGAAGGCAGCCCATAGGGGTATGTGCATGAGGTTAGCGGTATCCAATTTTTCTGGGAGTCTGCCCCACTGAATGATAGGGAAACCAGCATGTCGGTGCACTGGATCCCGTTCCTCATTAGTTGAAGTTAACTACTGGGATCACTAAACTGACTGTAGTTCCAAGTTGCCCACCACACAGGCAGCCAGAGCATGTTTCCCTGAGAAAGCCTCTCCAGGGCAGAGAAAGCAAGCAGAGCAGTGTGGCTGATTGGGGTGGAGGGGGTGGGTGGATACTACTGCTGCAATGAATCCAGAACATGGCAGAAGGGATCTAGACCACGGCAATGGTTGCTTCTACGATACACTCTGAGATTATTTTGTAAGGGGCAAAATGTCCAAACATGGAGAAAAACAACAGCAGCCACCTCCTTGTGGCATCTAGATGGAAAGAAGAATAGTTCATTAGCATAGGGTCAGAAGTAATCAAAATTAGCTTTGAAACTGAGATTATTTCTTAAACTGCAGACAAAACAGTCAAAAGAGCATTGAATCTCCTTAATAAAAATCCCCTTGCTATTACTGAAGAACACATTGGGAAAGAAACCAACATGTATTTTGCTCTGACCTGTAAACAAAGGACATCACCAACCTCTGTTAAATATCAACAACTTGGCTCTGTTTCTGTATGAACACACGTAAGCCTGGGGGGCTTTTGATTCTCTTGTACTAGTCATTGTTCTGGACCACCACCAAGGTGGAGTCACTCCAAGATGAGAGGCAGTTCAATCTATTTTTTTCCTCCACCCAATGCTTTCCATTGGAAAAGCTTAAAGACAGTGTATGAAAACCTGCCATGGACTCAGTGGATTTCACCATGGATAGAAGACTACACAGCACACAAAAGGGAGGCTACAAAGGAAATATTTTCAGGGACTTCATCGATTAAAAATTTACCCCAATTCTTCATTTTCTGCCACAACCTTACAGTGAGAGCTGAGGCAGCCCCTCCTTTTGATCGGAGCTTGGCCACATAACTTACTTTTGACAATGGTAAGGGACATGACAAAAATCTGAATGTTGGGCCTGTCTTCTTGGCATTTGTGATCCTCCATGAGGAGAATATGTCCTAAGTAACTGCCACTCCTCCTTTAGTCCGAATGAAGCAGGGAGCTGCCTTGACTCCAATCCCAGCCAGGAGCTTCCATGATGAACACACAACACCGGAAGCAAAGCTGCCAGCCAAGCCTGTTCTAGAGGAGATGAGAGCAGCCAACCCAAGAACACAAGCATGCAGACAGATGCTTATGGGTGTCAAGTGCTGAGTTTCGGTGTGAGTTTATTATGCAGCGTTATTGTGGCATTGTGATCTTTCTCAAGAAGTCCCAAGGTATCCAATATACTAATTCCCATTTATTTTTATTTATATATACAAAGCATTTATTATACCAAAGTATTTATTGTCCATAGAGGAGAAAGATTAAGGGAGAAGAGTGGAGAATGAAGACTTTTTCCTTTTACTCCATCTATTTCTGTAATTAGTAATTTTTATAACTATTCACTACTTGTTTAATTTATAAGGAAAACAAATCTTACAAACATTGTTTTCACAAATGAAAATGACACAAAAATATTAACATGTTATATTATATTTGGTCAACATTTAACTATAACACTATCATTTATATAACATTAAAATCTTGCTATTCAAAGTGAGAGTCTTGAACCAGTAGCAACGGCCTTGCCTGGGAGCTAGTTAGAAATGCAGAATCTTAGGCCTCATCTCAGACCAGCAAAATCCATAGCAGGATCTCCACATGAGTCTTGAGCACAGGCAAATTCGAGAAACAATGCTCTAAAAAATTAAGTTTTTTCATTTTTTGCTTGAATCACTGAAAAAGAAATGGCTTAAAAAGTGAAAGTTTCTTTTAAAATTTCTTTTCTAAAATGTGAAAAGTATTGGAAAATATCTTCAAATATCAAAGATAATTTGTGAAGATAATCTTTTCATAATAGAAAAAAAGAGGAGAAGAAGGTTAAAATGTTAAACACACAGCTTGAATTTTTCAGTAACTAGGGAAGCAAAACAACAGAGTAAAAACAAAACAAAGAAAGGGGTTTACATATTTCAAGAGGAGGAGGGTGAAGTTTTTTTTTTTTAATGTGTATTTTATTTTTGAGAGACAGACACAATGTGAGCAGGAGGGGCAGAGAGAGAGAGAGACGCAGAATCCAAGGCAGGCTCCAGGCGCTGAGCTGTCAGCACAGAGCTCAACACAGGTCTCTAACTCAGGAACCATGAGATCATGACCTGAGCTGTCCAGATGCTTAACCATCTGAGCCACCCAGGCACCTCTGAACAGGAGTTATTTTAAACTTCTAAGAACTTAGCACAGAAAAACAAAATTCTCAATGCAACAATCATTTCACTTCAAGGACATATGAAATGCAAATGTCATGGGTCTTACTGGCAAAGCTGGAGAAGGTAGTAGACATTATGACTGAAAGTATGCAAGACTAATCAGACTCTCTAGATTATTATTTCAAGGATAGGTAAGAAACTCTCAGTCCACAGATATACCTTAGATGACATGTATCCATATACATATGAACTTATGAATAGTCAGAAATGAATTTAAAATAAATCTTCTTATAGTACAAGACATGAGTCATTAAACTAAGATGAAGCAAGTGTTATGAAGTTTGAAAACATGGTACTTGAATTCTATTTATTCAAAAGTCTTCACTGAGCTGAGCATGTTCTTCCAACAAATTCAATTACTGATATGAATATGTACTATATTTTAATTATTGCAGCCATGAAAAGAAACACTGGTTAAGGATGCATTTAATAAAAATATCTAATCAGTTTGAGTTAGTCAATCATTTGTTTTTTCATAAAGATTTAATTTCTAGAACAATTGTGCCAATATCTTTTGTAAGTACATCCCAATACTCTGGGCTATATAGTACACATTATTTTAGAATTATATTAATTTATTTCAACTGCTTTTCTAAAGAAGTTTCAAATAAAAGAGAAAGGTTTTGGCTTTTTCCATAATTGAAATAAATTTACAATGTACTCCTGATTTCACTGCTGTATTTTGTTAATGAACATCACAATGTAGACTTACTCTGCCTATTACTGGAATAGTAGAAGAAGACAGAAATAACTATGAATATAGGCCTTATAGTAATTATATATTTCATTCATACCAGCTATCTGGATAGATATTCAGATCATAAGTACATTACAATCAAAAGATTGATTTAATAAATGTGTCAAATATTGACAAGCATGTCATTGGGTACTAAAGGATGCTGTGTCACAACGTTGTTGGCTTATAAGAAGACACTTACCTCAAAATGGCTTAAAAATACAGGCAATTATTATCTCACTTCATATGAAGTCAGAAGCAGAACTGGTCCAAGTTAATTCAAGTTAATGAAAGCTTCTAAGTTCTTACACTTGGATATGCTAGTCTTAGCTGGTTGGCAAGTATCCTGAGGCTCATCTCTCCATAATCTGATGGTGGCAGAACCTTCTAAAAATGAAGCCTGAATACAGGGTGTAATCCAGCGTGTCCCAGTCAAACCATTGACACATGGCCACCCTGTCCTTAATCAATCATGTCATTCTATGTACAGCCTTCTTTTAGGTTGGTTATGGGAAAATCAAATGTTTTCCTATGTAATAATCTAATCTAAAATAATCTAGGATTTTTTCTGTCTGATCCTGTTATGATAGTCATAAATAATTAGTAAATGAAATCCAAGTACTATCAGCATTAGCACACTGTCCATCACTGTTATATACTGGTAGGAGTGGGAAGGAAAGGAAGAAAGGAGGACCTGCTTGGATGAGTGGCAGTGACCTTGGTGGACAAAGCTGGACTATGCTGTCTTCTACTGCTGGGCTTATCAGCTGTTTCCACCCAGGTGCTGGGCTGATAAAGTATCTGATTTTTAAATTATTACTGACATGCTGGTTTCAACAGAGCTGGTGGATGTGCTTTTCTAGACCTCTGTGTAGCCATATCTTGACTGCATTTTCCTTTGGAGCTCAGAAACCATGCATACTCCCTTTAGGGAATGTGTCCTGCTGTTCCATTATGTCACCATCAGGGTAGCACACAGCTCCTGCCCTGCCGCTAATCTCAGAGATCTCTCATTTGGAAACACAGAAATTTAGGAAGTCAAATTTTCTGTCCTCCAAGAGCTTTGCAGAGTAAATACTGGGTGGGTAACTGCTTCCCTTGAAATCCCAGCCTGTGCTATTGGCTCAGATCCTGCATGAAACCCCTTGCCTTGAGTGATCTCCAAATGAGAACTGGGTACCATCCGTATGGTCTGGCATACGTACATACTTCAAAAGTTTTCTGTCCAGACCTCTGTCTACTCTGCCTGATCCACTTGGATTTACGACGTGTTCAGGCACCAAAGTAACTTCCCTAAACTCTGCCTCCTCCAGAATATTTCTCTCACCCTTATCTCCTGTTCATATCTCCTGTGTCTAGGTTGGTAATTAGATAGGAATAAATCAATCATTATGTGGCAGGCCCCACTTATCCTAACCACGACTCGTCTAGGCTGGGGGATAATCTTGAGAGAGAAAAAAGCCCGATGTGTCTGTCCAATGTATATCCTAAGCAACTTTATGCACATATATTTTATTACTAACATCTCTTGCAACAGAGAACCAACTCCCTTCGTTGACAGGTACTTGCCTTCCAGGTATTCTAAATCAGAATCTGCATTTTAACAAGATCCCCAGGTGACTCTTCATGCATTTTAAAGTTTTAGAAGCATTGCCTTCACAGTTCTGGGGATTTCTGGGTCCAGAGAAACTAGAGGCAATAATTAAACAAATGATAAAATAGCACTTATTCTGAGGTGAAAACCCAAGTCTGCATACTGAAAGAGGTTTCTGACTTCTATGCAGAACTGACAAGAAAATATATCAACTTAAACATATCTGGTTATATACTAAAATTTAAATAACAAAGAGAAATATTACAAACTTCAAGGAAAAAATAACAACTGATATACAAAGCAAAAAGGAAAAACTATCTGGTGACAGGCATCATCTGCTAGACGAGAGGAGAATAATTATCCACTAGAAGAAAAAGGGAGAAGCTAGAAGGTCGTGGAGTAACATTTAAAGACTGCTGAGGGACAAGGGCCTACCCTAGAAATTCAGTGCACAGCTAAGATGTCATTTACCTGTCAGGGTAAAATTGAAATATTTGCAGGTTCAGAAAATCTAGCATTTATGTACCCAGCTGTGGAAAATCCTGGACACAAAACTCTAAGGAAAAACAAGTGACCCAGACATAAATGTCAATCTAGGAAGATGAAAAGAAAGCGACTAGGAAACAATCTTTCCACTAAGTTGCTGGCACAGTAATAATAACAGCAAAGTTCTTTACATGCTCGATCTTAGTCATTAGTCATCAATATTCTGGAAAGCAGATGCATTAATTATCTTTTGCTGTATGACAAACTACCCCCCAATTTACCAGCTTCGCACAACAAACAGTCATGATTTCATACTTTCTGTGGGTCAAAAATCTGGGAGCAGTGCTTCTGGCCCAAGGCCTTTCTTGAAGATGGAGTCAGAATGTTAGCCAGGGCCACGGGCATCTGAAGGTTTGACTATAGCTGAAGAGTCTACTTCCCTAGATGACTGAACTCACATGACTGTTGGCTAGAGGCCTCAGCTCCTCACCGCGTGGGCCTCTCCACTGATCTGCCCGAGTGTCCTTGTGACATGGGAGCTAGCTTCCTCCTTAGAGAACATACTGAGAGAGAGAGAAATACAGAAGCTCTTTTATGATCTCATCTTCTATGACCTCATCTCAGATGTCACATACTGTCACTTCCACTTTATTCTGGTCATTAGAAAAGACTAAACTTGGGGCATCTTGGGTGGCTCAGTCAGTTAAGTGTCTGACTTTGGTTCAGGTCATGATCTCACCATTTGTAAGTTCAAGCCCCATGTTGGGCTTTGTGCTGACAGCTTGGAGCCTGGATCCTGTTTTGGGTTCTATGTCTCCCTCTCTCTCTGCTCTTCCTCCACTCTTTCTCTCTCTGTCTCAAAAATAAACATTAAACTTAAAAAAAAAAAGAAGCACACATGCAAGGGGATGCAGAATTAGGTTCCACTTATAAGGGGAGAGTTAAACAATGTGTGGACATTTTAACCTACCACAATTATATTATTCCCTATGCTGAGGAACAAAAAAGTTATTTAACTTGCCCAAGTTTCCATGGTTAGTGGGCCCAGGAGCTGAGACACAAGCCCAGGAAGTTTGAGTTATATGGCCAAACTTGTAACGACAATGTGAAACTTCCTTTCAGTGAAAAAGATTTCCTGAAAATGTGTCATATGCATTGCCATGGAAGATGCCTACTATCAGTGAAAACATAATAAATGCCTAGAATTAGAAGTTCTAAGTCATTTTGGCCAAACTCAAGAGTTGGAGTCAACTCTTTGGTGAGATGTGGAGAAATGTGGCATCTTCAATATCTAAGGGTGGAAGGGTTTTGGGGGAAATGACAATGGGGAAAGCATTGGGAAAACAGAACATCTTGGAAATAAGTGGGGAAAAGTTATCTAATTTTTTATAAAATGAAAAATGGGCTATCAGTGCCTGAAAATGCAAAGTGATTATTAATGAGATGGAAACGTTCATCAGATTTCCCAAGTTAACAAGGAAGAATATGAGCAGACCAGAAAAATAAGGAAAAAAAGAGTTAATAATAGAGAGAACTAAACAAGCAATAGGATTAAGAGACTAAGAGGGCCGCCTGGGTGGCTCAGTTGGTTGAGCCTCCAACTTTGGCTCAGGTCAGATCTCACCTTCCTGGGTTTGAGCTCCGTGTCAGGCTCTGTGCTGACAGCTAGCTCAGAGCCTGGAGCCTGCTTCCGGTTCTGTGTCTCCTTCTCTCTCTGCCCCTCCCCCTCTCATGCTCTGTCTCTCTCTGTAAATAAAACATTAAAAAAATTAAGAGACTAAGATCAAGTATATCCTTTGTTACACTAAATGTCAATATACTCGATTCTGTCACCAAATGACAGAGAGAGATTGGATTAAATAATAGAAAAAGAGAGCTATATAGTATTTACAGAAACATATCTATAAATAAATTGATAATTAAAATTTAAAAATAAGAGATTGGAGGCAAACAAAAAGATTATGAACACTCCTTAAGAAAAGGTGAATATCACATAACAGTAAAAAGCAAAAAACTAGGAACCAGATTTAATAAATCTATATGCACAAATAGTATGGTAATAATAATTACTAGAAATTTGAGAAGAACTTGATAAAGGTATACTTACTGTAAAAGATTTAATATACTCTAAAAATTAGATTGATCCAGTTTATAATTAAACAAGTTCGTTTTTAAATTTTTTTTAATGTTTTATTTATTTTCGAGAGACATAGTGACAGTGTGAGCAGGGGAAGGTCAGACAGAAAGAGAGACACCGAATCCAAAGACAGGCTCCAAGCTCTGAGCTAGCTGTCAGCACAGAGCCTGATGCAGGGCTTGAGCCCACAAACTGTGAGAAGTCAGATGCTTAACAGACTGAGCCCCCCAGACACCCCTAAACAAGTTTACTTTAAAACTTAAAATTTAACTTAAATTTTAAATTTTAATTTAAAAATAAACAAGTACAAGGGAAACCTGAATAACACAACAGTAGTCTACAAATATGAAAAATTCTAAGGAACAAGAGAACTTCTGAGGTGTTTATTTCAGATTCACAAGAGTTTTTCCCTCTGACCATAGAAATCCTTACTCTAGAGCAAAGTACAGATCCTGATATCAACATGTTATCCACAAACTGCTCATATTCCAGAAGAATAGCTCCTCTACTTTCATTCCTTCAAGAGGTGTTTTGGGGGCATCTGGATGGCTCAGTCAGTTGGGCATCTGACTTAGGCTCAGGTCATGATCTCACAGTTCATGGATTCGGGCCCCACGTGGGGCTCTGTGCTGACAGCTTAGAGCCTGGGGCCTGTCTTCGGATTCTGTGTCTCCCTCTCTCTCTCTCTCTGACCCTCCCCTGCTCACGTTGTCTCTCTCTCTCTCTCTCTCTCTCTCTCTCTCTCTCTCTCTCTCTCTCAAAAATAAACTAAAAACATTTAAAATTTTTTAAAAAGAGGTGTTTTGCCATCGCTATGACATAAAAGAAGCCACAGAAGTCCTTAACGGAAGTAGTGAGCAGTGCTCTATGTCAATGGATCTATTTCGCATTTCAAAGCTATTTAACATGTTTTTATTTCTCTTCTGGAAAAAAACAACTAAATATCTGTTATAAATCCATCATTCACTTGTACAATATATAAAGCTTTAAATCAATGTGCAGTGCAAAATAGTAAACAGCCTCCCCAAAACACAGAGGCACCCGCAAAGATTGATTTTTAGAAGGAAAAAACACTAACACATCGGCTGTATAAAAGATGAATTTTCTAAGTATTTTTGAAAAGACAACAACAATAAACTCTACTGATTTTGGCTCAATCTTATAAAAATATCCATAATGATTTAACAGATTTTAT
Source organism: Suricata suricatta (assembly GCF_006229205.1). Classification (NCBI taxonomy): domain Eukaryota; kingdom Metazoa; phylum Chordata; class Mammalia; order Carnivora; family Herpestidae; genus Suricata; species Suricata suricatta. Next base: position 71,854,722 of record NC_043711.1, on the reverse strand, counting down.
TTCCACTTAAATATACCATCACCCACTGGAATGCCACACCAGTTACTGACTCGTATTTCAATTATTTCCACATTTAAATTAATTAATATAGTTATTGCTATGGAAAAACTACTCTATGCTCTGTCTTTGAATAACAAATAAGAATTTTAGGGCTCTGGAAGCTAGTGCAATTTATTGCTGGATTTAACTGGCAATTTTTATAAAGATATGTGAATTCAATAGAATCACTTTACTTACCAAGCATTTTGCAAAGCACTGGGACTTCACAATAAGTACTAAATGTACAATGCCTTTGCATAGTTGTAACTTACTGATAAAATTTTATTGGATACCCGAGAGAGATGGAAGCATAAATTGGTGTTGGTATTGGTAGAGAACTTAGCCTAGGCACCAGTGTGTTGCATAGGCTGTGTGGGTAGGAACTACATAAACTTTTCTACCACTTTTCAATTAGCTTCATTTCTATTAACTATTAACACCCTTTGCTCCCATTCTTCCTTTGTGCTGCCCAAGTTCTGATGACTCAACTGCCAGCTAAGAGCAAAAATATAAACAAAGTTCAAGTTACGAAGCTCACAGTGTTTCTAAGACTTCTGGTGCAAGAGGTGAAAGGTCGCATCTATTTCCTCATCAGTGGGGTTTCCAACATTTTACCCATGTTATGCCTGCCCTCTCATTGACAATAAACTGCTATTTAAGTAACACAGCATACCTCACCTCCTTAGACTACAAAAAATTTGAAATCAAATAGGATTATCATTGCAAAGCTACTTTTCAGCTACTTCCTCAGAAAAACGAAGAGCATTTTTATGAAACTCAGAGAGTATCCAAGATTTCATTCTACTAACATATGTCTATCCTATGGCTACTCAAAATATTTGCACCAATAGTTCTGATAGTCAAGCATAGTTTATAGCGATCCTATTAAAATATCTAAGATAGCTATGTGGTTAAGTATGTGAGGGTGAACAGTGTAGCTTGCCAATAAAGTTACACTCAAATATTTCCAAAAAATCAAGCTCTCAGATGTTGTAACAATCATTAATCAGAGCATGCAAAAATGAAAATCATGAAATACCAATTTACGTCCACTAGATTGACAGAGTTTAGCATGTCAAGACCAAGTTTTGGCTAAGACACACATTGCTGATGGGGGTCTAACTTGCTATATATACTTGGAAAACAAGACTCTTGACGTTATAAATAACCTATGAACCAGAAACTTCACTCCTAGGCATATACCCTAGAAAAACTCAAACTTGGCATCTAAAGGCATACAAACATGATTACAGCAGCATTCTTTATAATACCAAATACAGGAAACATCTCAAATGTCCATCAATAGTAGAGTTGATTTAAAAAGGGTATGGGATGGTAATACAATTGATAGTAAACAGCTATTAAGATAAAAGAGCTTTAATTAAACATTACAAAGGTATACCTCAAAAATAAGATTCTGGTGGGGTGCCTGGGTGGCTCAGTCAGTTAAGTGTGGGACTCTTGATTTTGGCTCAAGGCATGATCTCAGGGTTCATGAGATCAAGCCTCCATCAGGCTCCACTGAGATTGAAGTCTGCCTGAGAGCTCTCTCTCTCTCTTTCCCATTGTCCCCTCCCCTCATTGCATGCTCTCCCTCTAAAATAAAAAAAAATATTTACATGGAGCACCTGGGTGGTTTGGTGGGTTAAGCATCTGACTTCAGCTTGGGTCATGATCTCCTGGTCTTTAGGTTCGAGCCCTGCATCGGGCTCTGTGCTGACAGTTCAGAGCCTGGAGCCCACTTTGGATTCCTTTTCTCCCACTCTCTCTGCACTTCCCTCACTTGCATTGTCTCTCTCTCTCGAAAATAAATAAATGTTAACATATTTTTTAAAAAAATAAAAAAATAAACTTACAAAATAAGACTTTGAAAGGAAAAAAAAGTCTAAACAGTTCATACCATGCTACTCAATTTTTATAAATCCTCAAAATGTGCAATACTAAATGCACATTTTTTAAGGGAAGAATTCTACAAAGCAACATAATTTGAAAAGACAAAGGGTAGTGCTGGGAGCTGCCTCGGTCTGCTGGATGACACAGTCACAGCGGAGAAATGGCAGACATTTGCACAGCTCCTGCCATGAAACAAAACTGGTATCTCCTTCTATTATTGCCTCATATTGGGAATGGGACTGCTGTTATTGATCAGGCCTCACAATGTTCCAAATCAGACCGATATTCCCCACACAGTTACCCCATAAGAAAAAGCATATTCCTGCCCCTGCATAAGAGATTTTAGATCAAAGTGCTGCAGATGTTTACCAAAAGGCTCTTCTAATGAGCCTTGCAGACCCAAGACATAAATAATAAGGGGGGCTGAGAACACAAGAGTCACGATTAACTCTGGCCCAGAGAAGAAGAGCCTACCTTAGAGATAAGAAACAGACAAGGACCAGACATAAGTTGCTACATATACCTTTGCTAATTGGAGTCACAAATAACTCCCTTGCACTGACTTCAGTTATGAGGATGGATATGAAACTAGAAACCCAGGTGAAAGGCTAACACACACAGGGTCCCCATTGTGCTTACATCAAAGAAAAAGGCTTCCTCAAGCAACTTGTTAACAAGCATTCTTTCTCTTGTGGTTAATGAGCTAGATAAATAACTCCTACCCTATCTGTATACAATTTAACCTATGTTTCATGTTATCCTTTTTACTAAAAACATCCTGTTATTCTCTTGGTTATAAGATTTACTAAACCTCACTGTAAATATGTTACATCACTTGGTTGTAGCTTCTTAATTAAAAACAAAGTCATAAATAATTGGCAAAAAACCAACCCGTGCAAAATAAGATAAATTTGTTACTTTCTTGTTCTGGGGGACTGACATCAAGAATGAAGGGGGTGGCTCTACAAAAATACTTCTGTAAAACCTGTTTCTGTACACTTTCGCTGTTCAAAACATCATATCACAAAAAAATTAGCCATGTAAAAAATTCTATTTTCTGATGTCATGTTATCACTTGACCTATAAATAAAGACACCAAAACAGAACAGCGATGCCTGCCTGGTGATCAGATCAAGGCGCTCTCTCTCTCTCTCTCTCTCTCTCTCTCTCTCTCTCTCTCTCGCCGACACCGTCCACCCTTCAGGGAACCATGGACCTGCTGGAGCTGGACTCCGGCAGGGTACAAATTTCAGTATAGCAGTCACCTATGGGGACAGGAACAAGAGGGTGCATTTGGGGGAAGAAATACACAGGGAGTCCAGCAGTAGAAGCAAACTTGTTTAGCTTTGTTTCTCCAAACTTTCCATGTTATATAGTATATTCCTTTGTGTTCATGAAATAGTCCTTAATCGTATTTTCAAACAGTCTCTGTAAAAAGTAGATTGGGGTAGGGGAACTATTGCTCTTAATCAGAAGCTATTATATACTATTTTTAAAAGCATACATGTTTTGCACCCATATAAAAAAGCTGTCAGAATTTGGGGTATGTTTTGGGGGTTGGGATGTTAGGGTGCACTTGCGGGAGCCGAAACAAAATGATCTCCATGTTATATTTGCTACCATTTGTGTATACGTATTTTTATGCCTATCCTAGAGTGTGCAAAAAAAATTCTGAGATTTACCAGAATCTACAGCAGTTGTTTCTGAAAAGTAAACTTTTTTTTTCATTTTATTGTATATTTTTCATTTAAGTTTACTTTTAAAATTATTTTATTTTATATTTTAAATGATTCGTTGGTTGGCCTTACTATAAGAGCTTTATGTTTCGAATACAATGCTTTTGAGAATGAGGACCGGGGAGTGGGAGAAGAGGATGAAAGAAGGCAGAAGGACAGCTGCGGGCCTGGGCCGTGGGCCCACCGTGTCTGCCATCCCTGGCGCTGGGCGTGCAGAGCCCTCCTCCAGCACCCGGCCACGCCGGCCACGAGGCGGGGACACGCCGAACTAGTGGGGCGGGGCGGAGGGCGCTGAGACGGAGCCCCGCCCCACCGCGCACCTGAGCGGTTGCCCTGGCAACGTGGTGGGGCGGGGCCGAAGCTCACAATCGGCCTTTTAGCCGCGGCTCCCACCCCGCCCCTCTGAGCTCTCACCTGGCGGCTCGCTAGGCAGCGGCGGACCCGGGGCCCATGGACACACACGTCTGCTTCCTGCTGCCCCGCGCGCCGGCTCGTCTGCTCTGCCCACAGAGACACCATTCACGACTGGGCGCCCACGCGGGGCTCTGGGAGCCCGAGGTCGCGGCTGGGGCTCGCGCCAGGCGGCAGAGAACGAGGGCCGTGGCTGCCGGGCGCGCGCACAGACAGAGGCGCGTTGGTGCCGGGTCATCCGCAGCACCTGATCACCCCCACGACTAAGCGGTGAGCTTGGCACCTTGCTCCCTCCCACCTAGACTTTACCTTGAAGTTACTTAGCCCCTCTTCCTACCGCATTTTTCTGAGACTTAACACTGAAAGGGACAGTAAAGAACCCTGAAAATGTACACCGTGGCTTCTGGGGGAGTAGAAACCCACCGACATTTGATTTATTTATAGTGAGCCTGCCTTGGAGGACTTTGCTAAGTACTTTACTAGGATTGTCTCTTTTCCTCTTCACATGGACCATTGAGTAGGTAGTCATCCCCATTTTACAGATAAAGAGACTGAGGCACAAACCAGGTAGATAATATATCCAGGTTTATGCAACCAGTTTATATAAATAATGATGCAGAGAAGAGGGGAAGCACAAACAATAACATATTTCTCCACCTGCAATCCTACACTCTTTCCACTGTTCCCAATGTTTTCCCTCCACTCCTCTTCCTAACAAACCACCCCTGTGTCATAGACTCCTTGGAGAAGTTGATGAGTTCTGTCGATCCCTCCTCCCCAGGGGAAAAATATACCTGGACACACACACACACACACACACACACACACACACACACAGTGGAGATTGTCATATAGTTCTAGAGGGTTCAGACCCAAATATGGACCTCAGGTGAAGAAATCCTGTCCTATTCCACTGTCTTCTGAGGTTGTCTATATAGATGATCAGATGGGGTACGCCAAGGTGGCTCCAAGCCCACACAGAGGTATACATGTGTGGCATGTGTATACATGATGACTCCCCTGAAGACCAGAGATGCTATAATTTTTGAAGAACTCAGAACTAGAGGGCAAGTCTTCTGTTATTTCCTCCAGTGGGATGAGGCTCTTGTTCAGTGTTGGCAGTGGGTTGTGAAGGACAGAGCAAGGACAACTCTCTCTCCTCAGCATGTGGGGGCTTTAGCTGGAAGAGTACAAGCTGTAGAAGAAACTGGCCCATGGGCTGTGGAATTCATCACTGTAGCTTGACCGGACAATGCTTCATGCTGCTAATTCTTTGTTAGGAGTGGGTGCCTCAGAGATGGCATTGAAGTCTCTGATTAGGATGTCTCTGTTCACACAAATGAAGTGGCATAGATTCAAGACAGTCAGTGAGCCATTTCCGGTGTATGTTGTGCCTTTGTATGCAGTATGACACCGCACCAAACTAGAATATGTCTGGTAATAATAAATCATAAACAGCTGCTAAAGTAAATATCACCAAGGATGCAGCAAAGGCCAAGTGGGTAACTTGTGGGCAGCTCAGGACTTACTGGGAGCCTATTTACACACATGGTTCTAAGCAGCCGCATTATCTGGTTTCCTAGTCCACCACGTTATAAACAGATTAGAAGGGAAGAGAGGGGCTACAGCAAACAGGACATTGAAGCCACAAGCTGTGTGATGACTGATGTCCCAGCGGCAAAGAAGGAAGCGTGCACACACACACACACACACACACACACACACAACCAGCAGGCAGAAGAGGGGAGAAAAGGATGAGGCAACAGCATGCCTTTGACAGTGGTGTTCACCCTTCTCCCTTGGCACACTCTTCTCCTTGCCTTCACCCAGTCTCAGGGGGCCCTGCAGCCACCAAAAAACTCACAGCTCCTCATACACCAGGCTCAGATCTCTCTCTTGAATTGTGTTGCATATTGTTATGCGGGTTCTGACTCAGCGTGCCCAGACCATAACTGTTTACACTCTCTGACCAAACTGACCACACCCTGTGCTCCCCATCTCAGTCACAGGTAGCCAGTTGCTCAAACCAGAAACCTGGGCCTTCTCTTTGGTTTCTTCCACTCCTCAATCTTAAAACTTTCAGTCATCGTTGATGGAGGAACCATTACTTAATGCCTCACATGAGTCAGGTTCCGGGTGATGGAGAAATAAAGGTCATTATAAAGCTTCTGTTCCATGAAGGCTCTATACTACTGGGGAAGTCACACAGTATATAAATTGAATATATCTATATCTACAGATCTATAGAAATGTAATATACAGAAACGTTTGATTTCATTATTTTAAAAAAAGGGATGAAATGACAATGTGGCTGCTGTCTGAATGGTGAGAAGGGCCAACCAATGGAAATTTTGAGCTAAGGGCGCTCCAGGCAGAGGGAACAAGAGGTTTCAGAGGCAGGAATGCACTTTTGTTCTATTAACAGAAAGGTGGCCAGTGTGGCTGGACATCACCTTATCAAGGAAGGTTGGAGTAAAATTAGGTCACAGAGGCAGAGAACATGTTCTTAAATCATCAGAAGGGGGTTGGATCTATTCTGATTACAATGCAAAGCTGTTTAACTGCTTTAAAATAGTTTGGAGGGAACTTTCTGGATGGGAACTTTCTGAAAGTTTCTGGTAATGTTCTATATCCTGATAGGAGTTTGGGTTACACAGATGTGTGCGCTTGTCAAAACTCATGGAATGAAACACTTAATCCTTGGACATTTTATTATATATTCAAAAGACAAAATAGGGAAAAAATAACTATAAACAAATATTGAACCTCCAGTTAAGGGTATTGAATGCTGGAATATGTGTGTAGTTTACTTTGAAATGGACCAAAAAAACAGATAGCTGAGTAGATAGACAGAGGGAAGGATAGATAAGCAAAAGTGAGTAAAGCATTAATGATAGGATTTCAGTGATGGATATATCGGTAGTCAATGTTTATTTATATTAAAAATAATTATGGGGGGCCCGGGTGGCTCAGTCGGTTAAGCATCCGGCTTCGGTTCAGGTCATGATCTCACGGTTCGTGAGTTCGAGCCCCACATTGGGCTCTGTGCTGACAGCTAGCTCAGAGCCTGGAGCCTGTTTCAGATTCTGTGTCTCTCTCCCTCCCTCTCTGACCCTCCCCTGCTCTTGCTGCCTCTCTCTGTCTCTCAAAAATTTAAAAAAGAAAATTTTTTTTAAATTATACTAAAATGTTGGGAATGGAGGCTTGTCTATCTACATTAAAATGCTTTTTCTGGGTACTGAATAAAGAGTAGGCTCCAGAGGGCTGCTGAGGAAGCAGTGAGACATCTGATTAAAAGCTGTGACAAGGATTTGGCCTAGGATAGCACCACTGGTAATTGATGTGAGGAGATATTCTGGAGCTAGAATTATGGGGTTTGCTGGTGGATTTAAAGAGTAGAGTATCTGTGAGGAAAGAAAGAAGAATAACTTCTAGTATTTTCATCTGAGTAGCCGATGGATAGTGGTACCATCACTGGAAGTGGGGAGAACTAGAGAAAGGGTGACATCAAGGGTTCTGCTTTGGATGTTTCATGTTTTATATGCCTGTTAGAGGTTCTTGTGAGAATGAAGAGTCGACAGGTGATACATCACTTTGGAACTCTTGGGGAGAGTTGGAGAGTGAATGTTCAGAAACCTCAAATTGGCATGAAGGTCAGGAGATGGGACGAGACCATCAGGGGAGTGTGTGACAATAGAGAAGAGTCCTGAGGGCCAAGCCCTGGCCACCACAACAGGCATCTGGCAGAAGAGGGGAGCCAACAAAGGAGAATGAAGGGTGAGTGGTGAGGTAGGACATGAACAGGCAATAGAGATGTTATTGTTGCCTAGAGAGACACAGTTAAAGAGGAGCAAGTGGTCAAAAGTGCAGCTCCCTGCCCCAGGGAATGTAAGTGAGGAAGCAGGTTTGTAGGACAGAGGATGGTGCAGTTTCAGATTTTGTAGTTAGATGAAATCTTTTCAGTTGCAAAGAACAGAGACTCAGCTAACTAGCTTATACAAATTAAGGGGGGCGAGGGTGGGGAAGGGGAGAGGATATTTACTCCTGCAAGCCTGAGCTAATGCTGCATTAAGTAACACATTGCATGGACTAAAGTGGTAAGTGAATTCTAGCACAACTGAGTCCCAACCTCAGCCCTCTGTCTCTGTAACACATACTCTCCCTGACAACTAACGTGGCTCCTGCAACTACAGCCCCACAACCTAGTGCTTAGCAGCATCAGCACACAGTAGTCTGACCATATAGTTCTGGTAGAAGGGTCCTGTAGGATGCTGACTGGCTGATATCTTTCCTGAGCATGCGCCCACTCACACAGACTAAGCCTTGGTCTTGGATCCATTCCTATTATAGGGCATGGAAGGGGCAGACCCATCCAAAATGCTGGGGGTCGAAGCTTGCTTGACCTTATCTGATCTACATTTTAAAAAGGTGTTTCTGAGCTCTGACCAAAGGAGGGAACTTAGAGGTCTCTTGTAGAAGCCGTGAGACAAATCAGCAGTCTGTGACAATGACTTGGCCTAGGATAGCACTATTCTACAATCTGGAGTGAATTCCCAATAAGATAATGGGGTTCTTTTCCCAGAAAAAGTGAGGAAAGAAAAGCAAGCTGGGTATACCTAGCCTGACTCAACTGGAAAGATTGTTTTTCCATAAATAAAAGGAGATAAAGTTTCATATTAGAATGCTTATTACAATATAACAGTGGGATTATTTATGAAAATTACAGTTCTCTCTCAAACATTTACCTACCTCATTCCCATGTAAGATGACACAGTAATCACATGTTTGGTATCTTACAGAGCCCAGTAGATTCCCCCTTATAATAAGCACCTCAACATTCTGCACGGTCTTTTTTAACTACTAAAACCTGTGTGGTCTCTGTTGCTGGGCATGCCGGTAACAGCCATGTAGTGGGAAGCTCAAACCCTTACACTGGCACGTTAGTTAGCCTTATGTTCTTTGTGGGTAAAATGGGGAGTCTATGTCAATGAAGATTAAATGAAACAAGAAATGAAGTTAACTAGAAAACTGCATAGCAAGGCTGATATTTATTAGGATGAAAGATTTGTTCTGGAATATTTTAACTTTATGTGTAATTTACACTTTCATGAAATCAGTTGTTGTAAATTGTGGTAATATCATTTCATAGGAAACAGCCTCCTTTCTTAGAAGGGAAGCCTTAAAATAACAGATGACAGAATTAACTTTGAGTTTTGTATGTTTCTGTTTTTGTTTTTGCTGCTGTAGTTTTTGTTTTGGTCCAGAAAAGCATCTTCAAGAAGGTGGTCGAGTATGGCTTTAGCAGATAAGAGACTTGAGAACTTGCAGATCTACAAAGTTCTTCAGTGTGTCCGGAACAAAGACACGAAGCAGATAGAGAAGCTGATCAGGCTTGGATACCCTGAACTAATCAATTTCACAGAACCGGTCAATGGACACAGTGCTCTGCACTTAGCCTCGGTTTCCAATGACATTGATATGGTCAGCTTTCTCCTTAGCCTTGGTGCTCACCCTGATGTGCAAGACAATATGGGCTGTACTCCGACAATGAGGGCTGCAGAACTGGGTCATGAATTATCCATGGAAATATTAGCCAAGGCAAATGCTGACATGACTATAGTTGATAGTGAAGGAAAAGGTAAAAATCCCAGCATTCTATCCAACAGATGCAGTCCATTTTGTAGCCAGAAATCAATAGAGAGTGGATTTTTTGCTTTCCAACTTTAGAAGTGAAAGACCCATGGGGTTTAAAGGAAGAACCAGGTTCTCACTCCTATACCTAAGGTTACTGTCTCCTGATAATTTGAAAACAGTATGGGTAGATCTTAGGGAGACAAGATCTGAGAGATTTCTCATTTAAAAAGATAGTTAGAGCTACATTAATCTGCGTTTGGTAGCTTTCCTAATGTGGAGAATTTCTACATTACACATATTGACATTACCATAGTCATAATCATTGATTATAAGATATAAAATTTTGTTTAAGACAAAGGAGGAAGGAGAGCATTCTTACTCCTTTTGATACTTCAGAACATCAAACAAATAGTGCTAGATTTGGACTCCGAGAGGACTTTGGCCCCTTTCAATAGTAGTCAGACCTAGAAAGGGGTTGCAGTTGGGAACGGGAAGGACTAAGGTGGATGCCGGCATAAACTCCCAATTTTCTAGGGTCAGTTTAATTGTATTTGGAAAAAGAACTGAAAACTTGAAACATGTCATTTCCATTCTTTTTTAGGTGAGATAGGCCTCTTTCTCTACTCTGTTCTCCCTAATCACATCTCAAGACCATGTTGGGGAGCTTCTGGCACAAATAACTCAAGGTTCCGGAAGGACTTGACACAGCCTCATGAAAATCACCAAGAAAATTACCACCAGGCTTAATATAAATTGGTAGATTTAATCAGTTGTCCCAAGAGTTACGTCAAGTACAGAGCCATTAACATCAGTCCCACACTGGAGAAATAAATCCCATTTTTAATGTTAATATTTTCTGACAGGAACAAAATCTGCTTTTGTAATTCTCTCCAGACTTGGTATTTGATAAGCGACTTACTTAAAACAATAAGAGAGAACAAAGAAAAGGAACAATCATTTAATTACTTAATAGTACCACATAATGGGATGAACTTTGTATGCATTCAGGGGTCAAATGCATTTTTAAAATGTTAAATTTTTAATTAAAAAAAAAGCTCTAATGAATATCATATCCCAAAGTGTTCCATGGACCAGTGAATCACTGAGCTGTTGATAAGGGTTACATGCAAAATTGGTTCCACTGTCAAATTCATTAGAGAAACATTGGATAAAACAAATTGAGATATATTGATTTCCTATTTGTCAGACTAAAGACAGCAACATTTTCCATATTTCTTTGACCCTTGAGATAGTTTTTCCTTATGGCATCTTATATACCTGGAGTTTTGTGGAATTTTGCTTTGTAAACTGTAACAGAGAATAATTTACCTTCCAGAGTTTGAAACAAATTTTTTAAAGGTTGAGAAACTTTATATTGTAAAAATCTAAAATTCTAAAATTAAAACTGAACAAGTTAAATTAGAAACAGGGTCAAATGAATACTTGTAGCAAATACAGTAGCCATATGGTTACTATCTAAGCTCATTCAAATTAATATTAAAACTGTCAAGGGCCTGGAAGATGAATGCATGGGAAAACAGTCTGACACATCAGATAGGAAGAATTAAAGATAGAAAACAAAATTTGGGACAAGTACAAATCTTGTTGCACACATAACCTTGTTAGTACTGCCCCCTAGAGACTTGATTCTGTATCCCATGGTAGGCTATTGCACTGAGTGCCCGGTCTTCCCCACATCAACAAATCTAATTCACCCTGCACATCCCTTGGTTTGCCTGCTACTTGTCAAACTCTTTTGCTTCTTCCATAGTCTCAGCCATTGACATCCTATTTTCCAGGAATTGATGTATGCCTCACTGCACATCCTAAAAGATAAACATTCAAATGGTTAAAATACTAATTGGATCTTTAGAAGGATGTGGGACATACTCTTGGCTAAACTGTGCTGTGAACAATTTTGTAGAACTGTACAAATTGTAGAAAAGGTAAACCTCTAAGCCAGTAAACTCTTTCCTATATGTTGTCCTAGGGCATTAGTTAGTGTCTGTCTGTTCTGGAGAGTGGAATAGTGTTTTCTCTTTTAAGGGTTAAGCTAGACTGGTTCCTTAGAGGGCCCATTGCATTGTTTTTCCCATTCATAGGAATGCACACCCAGTCCTGTACACAGGATGCAAATTCAACTGTCCACTACTTTTTTCCTTTTTTTTCACTTGAATTTAGAATTTGATTCATGTTCTTTGTGACTTAAAGAGTCAGCCCAGATAGACTTTAACTGTGAGTTATGCATGCCATCATTTTGAAATATCTATTTCGTAAATACCTTAGGGCCTTTTGTAGTGAATTCAGCCTCATTTGGTATTTCTAGATCACACTGTTGCTTCTTGTTGTTTTGGTCCACTCTTGCCTCCTATGACGTGTTGTATCTTTGGTTTTTCTATTTTCAATTATGTCCTTTACCATCTTTGTTTTTAATTGTTCTGAGTTGCCCTATTTTAGATGTGTCTGTTTATATGAAATACATTTGGATTCTTATTTTATATAAATTATGGTTTTTATTTTAGTGGTAGAATTTACCCAATTTATATTTATCTAGATGCCCCAGAGGTTTTCCCTCAAAACTGTCATTTATTTTATATTATGAAGGTAAAATTTATTTAATACATAAATGTATAAATGAATATGTATAAATATGTTTTTCTCTATGGTCCATATATTCCTTATTTTGTTGTGTGTGTATTATATTTTCTAAGGTTAATGGTCTATTTTTAGTTCTTTTTTGGTTGTTGGAATGGTAGTTTTATTTATGTTTATTACTGGTTTTTTTAAATTGAGGTATATTTGACATAAACATATTAGTTTTAGGTGTACACATAATTTGATATTTGTATGGATTGCAAAATGATCACCACAGTAAATCTAGTTAACATGTCTTTTTTCTTGCGAAGAGAACTGTTTTTTTGTTTTTTAAGTTTATCTGTTTTGAGAGAGACAGGGACCATACAAGCGGCGGAGGGCCAGAGAGAGAATCCTAAGCAGGTGCTGTACTGTCAGCACAATGCCCAAAAAGAGGCTCAAACTTGTGAAGCCGAAACCCACAGTTGGACGCTTGTTTTTGGTTGTTTTAATGGCAAACTTGATAGCTTTACATATATATATATGTGTATATATATATATATCATATATATATAACTTTGTTTACTAAATTATCACTTTACATGGTATTCATTAATATTTTGCTATGAAGGAAGAGATTAGTACAATATCTTTTTGCATCCTTAAACTTAACATGTCCATTGCTTTTGTATATGAACAACAGTTTGATAGGTACAGAAACTCCCTATTTTCTTTCTCAAGTGATATTGTAAAGGTCCTTTAGTTATTTTCTAGCATGGAATGTTACAATGGCAAAGTCTTGAGGCCAGCTTGACTTAGCTTCTTATAGGTATGATTTGAAGTGTTACCCATAGGCTCACAGGATACCTTCTCTACCTAGCTTTACATATGCATGCCTTGCTTATTGCTCTTAATCCATTTTTAATCTTGAAATCCAGGTTTTCACTTCAAGAAAGTTTCTCCTATTGTATCTCCATTTGTTCTGTTTTATGTGGTGTTCTATTACTGAACACCAATTACATACATGTTCACCTTTCTTTGCTTCTAGACCATTTCAACTCTTCTGTCATCTGTGACATTCTCCTTAGTTCTTTTGAATTTTTCCTCCACATCTTTGATGATGGTTTTGCTTTCCTTTTTCCTGCTTCCAATTTGACTTTCCTTTCCTTAGTGGTTTTAGTTTCCTCTACCACTTCTTTCCTAACTTCAGCTGGCTTAATTTTATCTTTTCCTTCTATTTATCTTCAGTTGTCCTAGCAGCCCCTCTTTTAGTCTTGGTCTATCTTTGTACATTTGTTTTAGAAAAAAAAGTTCTATTTGACTTCTTCACTATCATAGAAATAGGTCAGTCAAGAATTTTCACATGGTATAGTTTTTCTAGGATGTAGTTTTTGGCTAGCTTTTATTATCAGGTTTCTTTCTTTTTGTGTCATTTTCCCCCCATAGGTCACCTGCTACTTTTTCATTTGCTTACTGTTCCTCTCTGAATGAAGCCTCTGTTTAGAGTGAGGTAATTACAAAGTCAGTTTGGAGTCTGATTGTTGTTTGCCCAGATTACAATTCTCCTAATCTATAGTACATTTGATTACAATACGCCTAATCTATAGTACATTTTTGATAGGAATTATGTTGAGGACCAGTACCTCATAGGTTCTAAGTCAGGAGATTTAGCATTTTTCTCTCTTCATTGAAAGAAAACGATTTGCCGAAATGGTAGAGCCCTTCTCGTCTATTTTTTTCTTTTCAGCACTGCTATACTGACAGCCTGCTTCTTATGAACATGGCTGGTCTGCCCATTTTATCATCCAGTACCACCTCCTTTGTCCCTCTGCAGTTTCAGGGGGGACACAGCAACCCACCAACTGGCACCCACAGTCCTTCGTGTGGGGTTTGGTTGAGTCTTCCCCTGAACCAGGTCTGATCGCATTTGGTTGTGACTATTTTCTAATTCTATCAGAGGTTGCCTTCTTCTCTTTCTCAGTTTTGGTATTTCAGTTAGTTTCAGAAGGAAAAAGCAAGGCAGCTACATCTTTGCTCCACCACCTTCAACTAGCCAGTTAGTTATGGATTTCAAATTATCTTTTCCTTGCTATTTGGTTCAAATATATGGACAATTAAGTACTCTTTGGGGATTCTATTTTTCTGCAGGTGTTTTGTTTTACTGCATTTTGCCTACTAAGCGGCATTATCGCTGTGCATTGATTGCCCTGGAACATGGTGCAGATGTCAACAACTCTACCTATGAAGGAAAGCCAGTATTCCTTAGAGCGTGTGAAGAAGCACATGATATTAAAGATGTGTGCCTGACATTCTTGGAAAAAGGAGCCAATCCAAATGCTATCAACTTAGTATGACTATTCCTGTGATTATATACATATATATACATTTTTTTCAATTATAAAGTCTTAGTAGTGTAATTTTTGCATTTAATTATGGTAACATTATCCTGTTAGCTTACAGACTATTCATTTTTATTTAAAATGTTTTAAGATGATATATTTTCATTATCTTTATATTGCCATGATTCCACAGTCTATTTCCTAATTACATTTGGAAAATTGGTATTTATTATGCATACAGGTTAAAGATCATTAGAGAAAAATAGAAAAGATATCACTAATATCTAATAAAAATGTATCTTTTTGGAAAGAAAATATGTGGTCCTGCTGTTTCCTGTATCCATCTTGCTCCCTCTCCTTGTTTGGCCAATATTATTGAGTTTCCTTATTGTTTAATAGTCATTTCTGGATGGCAAAAAAATCAATTTCTTTCCTCACTAGCAAACACTCCTAACCTATTTTTAGCATATATTTTACCCTCTTTTCTCCCCTTTTGCTCTACTTTCCTTACAAAAAATGAATATTTTAACATGATTTCACAGGAACATCTGGTGTGACCTTGACTCTGATATTCAAATTCTTCTACCTTGACCAGCTGTACTGATTTCATTTTTCCTATTTGTTACATGAAACTAATAAAAATATAGAGAGCTAAACATGTCAGTGTGAATCTAAGGCAAATGGATTTAGGTCATATTTATACCAGATAAATTATTCCAGCTGACCAGTGTAACCAGCATTGGTGTCTCCTGTCCAGCCCACAGGTCGCACAGCTCTGATGGAAGCATCAAGAGAAGGCGCTCTAGAGCTAGTTCGAGGGATATTGGAAAGAGGAGGCGAAGTGAATGCCTTTGACAATGAAAGACATAACGCTGCACATTTTGCTGCCAAAGGAGGCTTTTTTGATGTAATAATCTGCCCTTTGCTTTAAAATCTGTTGCTCAACGTATCATGCCTTTTTCACAAATTGTTTTAATATCATGTAGGTTACACTAAGATTTTTTTCCAACTTACCATCTTGATTTCCCTAGATAATTCTAAAGTTATATCTCATATCAAATATTTTTTATAAAACCTCTTTCTAGCCCTTTATTCAGTTTTATCTGCTTGCTAAGTTTATTCATTTAACATTCCTGATAATGTTTTTCTGTATTCTTAATTCTGACAATTTAAAAGTTTTGCCAATCGGGACTACTTTATTTTATGCCCCCATTGCATATCAGAATCTTCAAAATATGGCCTGACCCAGTTGTGGGAGAACAATGCCAACAAACTCTTACCTCCCTGAGTTTTCGTGTGCTCCTAATTACTCATCTAAATTTTAAATGATTAAGCATTCTGGCTATCTGGACATACCAGCAAAGGATATCTCAGAGGTACAGTAACACTGCAGAAACAAAATAGAAACAAATGCTACCCTACTTTTTAAAATTCTGAATTACATCTAAAATTTCTTTACTCAATTTTCTGAGTATTAACATAACTATCTTTGTTTCTGTCATTGAGTCTTGTCATGGAAATAAAAACATACATCACAATGAAAGTCACATTTGGTAAATAATTTGCTTCCATGATGTTTTCTATAGGTTGATGCTTTCTAGAATTACTGGAATTCACCAAGGTAGCTAAGTATCACATTTTCTAAACTCTCAAAGCTATTTGATAGAACTTTCAGCCATGGTGAAAAGTTGTATATCTGTGCCGTATCATACAGTAGCCATGTGTGACTTTTGAGCATTTTAAATATGGCTAGTAAAACTAAGGAATGGATTTTTAAATTTTTTTTAATGTTTTATTTTTTGAGAGAGAGAGAGAGAGAGACAGCGTGAGCGGGGGAGGGTCAGAGAGAGAAAGACACAGAATCTGAAGACAGGCTCCAGGGTCTGAGCTGTCAGCACAGAGCCTGAAGCGGGGCTTGAACTCACAAAACGTTAGATCATGACCTGAGGCGAAGTCAGACGCTCAACTGACTGAGCCACCCAGGCACCCCAGGAACTGAATTTTTTTTTTCAAATTTTTAACGTTTATTTATTTTTGAGAGAGATGGAGAGAGATAATGCGAGCAGGGGAAGGACAGAGAGAGAGAGGGAGACACAGAATCTGCAGTAGGCTTGAACCCACGAACTATGAGATCATGACCTGAGCTGAAGTCAGACAGTTAACCGAGCCACCCAGGTGCCTCTGAGGAACTGGATTTTTAAAAATTGTTTTCTATTTAATTCAACTTAATTTAAATAGCCACACTAGCCTAAATAGCCATTGGATAATAAGTTGGGGTGTCAATCTTCATTCAATAAATGTACATTCCTCTTTCTCTACAATATTCACTGTTTATTTTGCAGATATTGAAGCTTCTTTTTGCTTACAAGGGAGACATGGGGCTGATTGCAATGAATGGGAACACACCACTTCATTATGCTGCCATGGGCGGTTTTGCAGACTGCTGCAAATATATAGCTCAGCGAGGTAAAATTGTCTAGCAATTTTATGCTTAAAACAGTTATGATTTACCAGTGTTGCAGATGAGCAGACAATTTGGGCCTGCCACTTGTCAGTTGCTTATCTTTTTCAACAACCCAACCTCAGTTATATATGTAGAAAGAAAATTGAAATTTTTTTTCTTACTCTACCTTCTGTGCAATCATGAATCGGGTCTTAAAGAGATAAAAACTCATTTTCTCAAGTGTTTTTAAGTTGTTAAAAATCTAACGGGGATTTTTCTTGAGTCAGCTAATTATTAAAATGCTTATGGTTATTAAATTCCTTTTAAAAATGTCCACCTATCTGAAGGACGGACACTGAAAACTATATCTTTTAATCTGCATTCTTAGTTATTTTATTAATTGTCAATTGTGTCAAGTGCAAAGGATAACTTTCTAAATCACTTAAAATTAGAGCAGAAATATTTTAGGGAGAAATATGAAATAAAATGAAAATTTTCACGGAAAATTTGAAATTTATTGTGAGTTTTCCCGTGGCTTCTAGATAACTACTAATTTAGGAATATAAACTATGCATGTACAGCTGAATGTAGTCCTTAAAATGGGAATAATAGCTAATTAAGTTTAATGATCTGGATCCATTTGGTGTCAATGACATGCTAACTGAAAGTACATTAAAAGTTTTTAACTCTTTGTTAAAAGTGGAACTGCATTCTGCTGAATGTTGTGGTAATGGGTTTGGTGTTTTGCTTATTTTTCCAGTTTGAGTAATATGCAAAAACTTAAAGTCCTAGGACTCTTGAATAGAGCAGAGAATTTTGCTTTTCTGTCCTCTACATAGGCAGAGAATCTTAGAAGTCCCTGAGACATAGAAATCCTATATTAAAATCATTAACATAGATTCAGCTAATGTGCCTGCATAACTAATAGTGCAATAATAAATTCACTTTTACTTTTTATGAACTTATATAAGCTCATACTCTTTCCCCCATTGCCCCCAAATAATAAACATTTTTAACAAATAAAGGAAAATATATCAAATGCAACTTTTGCCCCCATAAACGGTCTCATCAGTCTTGTTTGCAAATCTGTCACTATCAGCAATTTATTCTGACATTTCATTTTTTTTCAAATGTTTGGTTTTTTTGAGAGAGTGTGTGTATGTGCATGTACATGGGGGTTGGGGGCGGGCAGAGAGAGATGAAGAGAGGGAATCCCAAGCAGGCTCCACGCTGTCAGCACAGAGCCCAAGGCAGGGCTCAATTTCATGAACTGTGAGATCATGACCTGAGCTGAAATCAAGAGTCAGACACTTAACCAACTGACTCATCCAGGTGCCTCTGATATTTCATTTTTAACATTGTATATTTCTAAAAACTAAAGATCTGTCCAGATTAAGACAAGCTTTTCCAACTTTAACATGTTGACTGCTTTCTTATTAGGACAAACATCACCTGGCACATACGCTATCATCTGTGTATTCCTGGGAGAAAGTCACAGAAAGCACATTGAGAGGCACATTTGGCCAGAGCGTGGGCCATGCCAAAGGCCTTACCCAATGACACAGAAAAGTTTAATCTTCCTGGCACAATCATAAGACTAGACCGTGTTTCTTTTTTTTTTATTTTTTTAAGATTTATTTATTTTTGATAAAGAGCACAATTGGAGAAGGGGCAGAGAAAGAGAGGGGACAGAGGATCTGAAGCAGGCTGTGCACTACCAGGCTTGACAGTGGTTTATCCCGATGTGGGGCTCGAACTTATAAGCCATGAAATCATGACCTGGGCCAAAGTTGGATGCTCAACCAACTGAACTGCCCAGGTGCCCCTAAACCATGTTTCTAAGACAAGTGTCTGAAAGCTTTTTAAATTCTCTCATATGTTTGGAAATACAACCACTTCACTAGATCCTACGTGGGTGACTTAATTCCATAGTAGGAGTATTACCAGTTGCATGTCCACCTTTTGGGCTCAAACCCACAAACTGTGAGATCATGACCTGAGCTGAAGTCAGCCGCTTAACCGACTGAGCCACCCAGGTGTCCCAAAAACAGCACCTTTTTTTTTTTTATATGGAGAGATTTAAAAACAGCATTCTTGAAATTGCTGTGGAATTATACTATCAAGACCAGTCTCAGGTCCCCTTTTTCAATAAGTCACTGTTCTTAAAACTGTTTAATATAGAAATTTTAGAATCCTTATTCTCATAATACTCTTTTTGGGTTTTTCTATCACAACTAAAACTATCAGTCTTAGTATAAAATTTTAAGTTTGACAATACCAAAGGGAGTATCAATCTTGAAAAGCACCGGTGACTAATTTTCTTTTTGACAAGGAATAAAACTATAAAGTATTGGAAGGGCATGTTTTATTTCTGCATGCAGCTGCCTGTACATTTTTGTTGCTAGATGTACTGATTGGCAAGAAATCTTCTTTGATTATGTGATGTTGGCAAAGCAACAGGAGAACCTTCTTCTGGATTCAAAACACTAGAAAGAGCTTCTTTATCGTCTGGCTTATTTATATACATAATGGATTTTTAATGTCTCAAGACACTTATTATAGACAGCATAACCTTCCTGGTGGCACTAAGCCGACTTTCCAATGTACTCAGAGATGTTTATTTATTTGGGGGAATACCTACATATAATGTTGGTGTCATCATTTTAAGGAAGGGACCAAGAAGTAACATGAATGTTAATGCCTAATTTGCACAAATATAATCCTGAAAGTTTTTCAGATTGGATGAACAAATTGCTTTTTCCTCAGTTAGGTTGTTCACATGACCTTATCACAAAACAGCAGATCAATATAAATTACACTGATTCCATGGGGAATACAGATAAATATAGTTTAAGATTGTATAGAGTTTTGCAGTCATAATCATTCACAAAGAAGCAGATGTTCCACTTTCTGAGTTCCTAACTACCCAGTAAGCTCTCTGAACCCAGATTCTTTCCGTATTCAAATATCACCCTCACTCTTTTCTTTTTTTCGACATCAAGTCTCCTTAGAAAGTATGCCAAAATGATATTTGTTTCATATATCTATAGGGATCAATGTCCTAATTCTTTAGGGGCAGAGAATGTAAATTGGAAACATACTTCAGAACTCACCAAAGTGAAGCTCACAGAAAAAAAAAATCACAGTTTAATTTGGTAATTACAGGGAATAAATTTTTGACTAATAGATCAAAATTAAGAAAATGGATGAATGTCATTTGCAGAGCCATGCAGATGCTTGTGCAATATTCATAATAATGATGCTTCATGTTCTAGGATGTGACCTGAAGTGGAAGAACTTATCTCATAAAACACCCAGGGCTGTGGCCAAGGAAGGTGGTTTCAAAGCAGCAAACAAAGAAATACGGCGGGCAGAGCGAACTGCTAATAAACTGGCACAGCCAGGAGCCAAAAATCCGAATCCACTCTGGGCCCTTAGACTTCATGACTGGTCGCTAGAACATGAGACTTTCCTTCGGGAAGCCTTTTCATTTGTAGACAGAGGCGATGGGACAGTCAGCAAGGAGGACTTCGTGTTGACATTGGAGGAGAGGCAAGATTTTGTGACCTTGGAACAGCTGGCTATGGTAGCTCAATATCATGAAAAATTACGGGGAGGTGGGGTCAACATTAACGATTTTTTTAAAGGAACCAGATACTTAGGTAAGTCTTACGTCTTGGGATCCTACGGGCCTAAGAAAAAGAAAAAAGGGATGGCCAGGAAGGTAAAGAAAGGCAAATTTGTTTTACCTCTCCCGATCTGCATCATCCCTGACCACGTATTTCCCCAACGGGCTGATGGCGGACCACCCTATTACATGATTGAAACTTACAAGAATGTAACTGATTGCACTCGGTTTAACCGAGACCATCCACCAGAACATCCCATTCAGGATGACTCCGCTTGGTACATTGATGATCCAGGGAAGGTGTTTTCAAATATTAATTTCATCACCAAGGCAGGAGATCTGGCTTCCCTGAAAAAGGCATTTGAATCAGGAATACCTGTGGATATGAAGGATAATTATTACAAAACACCACTAATGACTGCATGTGCCAATGGAAATATAGATGCTGTCAAGTTTCTTCTTGAAAAAGGGTGGGTTTTCTTTTTTGAGTGAGGTTTAAATTTTGTGAATCTTTATATTCAACTCTAGAATTTTAGGACAAAGAAAGAGCTTCATTTCTGAAATGTAGATTACAGATAGACCTTGCATGGGAAAGCAGGCTAATGGGAACCTGGAAATGTGGGTATACACATATAGTTTACCAGTAACAAGTATCCACAAAGTTGCTTTCCTACATGGTGTGGATTCACTTTTAATTTTATTTTAAACTACCAAGATAATTTTTAAAATTTAGTTGATTTTAAGAGAAATAGAATGCATGTCCCTGTGAGTGGCGGAGCACCTGAGTGAGAGGGAGAGTGAGAATCCCAAGCAGGCTCCACACTGTCAGCACAGAGCCAGTTAACGGGCTCGAACTCAAGAACCTAGATCATGACCTGAATGGAAATCAAGAGTCAGGCATGTAAATTGACTGAGACCCAGGTGCCCCAAGAATATTTTGTATCGTAGGAGAAACATAACGTAATTTACCTTCATAACAAATTAAAAGTGTACAACATAATATTAACTATAATCACAATGTTGTATAGTAGATCTCTAGAACTTATTCATTTTACATGTTGCTTTTTAATCTGTTACTTTTGCGTGTGGGGGGGATCCTAACATTTAAACAAGTGGTACAATGGCCATGATCACATGTCTCCTTCCCTCCTCCAGAACCTTCTTGGTTCATTTGTGAATATCTTTAAAATATCAAAGCATGACATTTTTTATATAACTTTGTATATATACAAAGGTTTAGTTTGTTCAGGTTTAATTCCTTCTTGTACCATAGCCGAATAACCTGGGTTAAGTTTCTTTATTGTGCCTCCATTTTCTCAGTTTTATAATGTGCCTCTAATAGGAGCCTCATCTCAGATTTTGAAGATCAAATCATTTAAAATATGCAAAGTGCTTTTGAGCAAAGCAATTGCATATTTGATAAAAGTTATCATTGTTATTATTACTATAATGGTCAAGGTCAAAGAGGTATTCAAATTTGTATATTATCAAGAGGGAGTATAAAGCAATTAATGAGAATTTAAACTTTTGGAAAGTGATTTTTTAAAAAAAAAAGGACTGACATTTAAAATAGTACACTTTAATGCTTAGAATTTTAACAATGAAGGTGCATTTAAAAATCTATAACATTCAGAGAAAGTAGACTCAAATGGAAATAATATGACTTTTATTTCTTATCGGCTTTTACTTTCATTGGAGGGAGTTATATAATTTTCCTTAATTTTAGCTTTTGCAAAAAGTGTAACCCCTGGGATCCAAATGCCTTTAAGAACCAAACAAAATGTGTATATATGCAAAGAAAATTAAGAGTTTCAGATAATGCAGAGCACAAGTCAAAAAAAAAATTATGGCACAGAGTTTAACTTTACTCAGAGCATTCCTGGTTTACAGCTGAACAACTTGATAAAAGTAACATGAAATCTTGGTTTGGATTTTCAGCCTCCAGTGCTTGCCACAACCCACATTTTTAGCATCTGTCTTATTTTGTAGGGCTAATGTTAATGCAACAGATAATTTCCTGTGGACTCCGCTTCATTTTGCATGCCATGCAGGCCAGCAAGATATTGTTGAGCTACTTGTTGAATCTGGAGCTGTGATAGATGCAGCCTCCATCAACAACTCCACTCCTTTAACCAGAGCTATAGAGAGCTGTAGACTGGATACCGTAAAATACCTACTTGATATGGGTGCTAAATTCCAGCTGGAAAATAGAAAAGGTATGTGTTCATATCATCAATATCATTAGAGTCAGAAAAGGAGAATTTAGGTTTGATTCCAAACCTCTTCTGAGTCTGTTCTCATAGGACCACATATCCTAGTGAGTTACTTCTGCAAATGCAAGCCTAAGTTGAATGTTAAACAAGTTGGTTTTCTATGCAGTGCCTCTCAAATCACTGGTGTGGAAGGATCAGTGCTTTAGGTTTGCAATCTATCATGGACAGATACTTTTGTAAAGTACAATAAAAAGTGACTTCCTAGAAAATGAAATGAGATAAAACATGAAATATTAGGTTTTTTTTAAAACCACTAGATTAAAATGACTGAAAATTCTTCTCTCAAATCTATCATATCAATCAAAATTTCAAAGTGCCCATTCTTTATTTTTATGTTTCTTTATTTTTGAGAGTGCTGTGCAGACAGTAGAGAGCCTGATGTGGGGCTCAAACTCATGAACAGTGAGATGAAGACCTGAGCTGAAGTCGGGCACTTAACAGACTGAGCCACCCAGGTGCCCTGCCCCTCTAACTGCCTACTCTTAATTTCTATAGTTATTTCACTGTGGTCCTATAAGCATTAGTTTGTGGGCTTGCACCAATGTTCAGAGTTTTCACATTGTTGCAACTGTCAATTCCTAGTAAATGGCATAGTTTAAAGACTATAGAGTTTGGATTCTTTCTCAAGCTGAACAAAGTAATTCCTGAATTTGAAGCTCTCTCTAGGATGTCAATGGCAGGCCTGGCTTATGTCATAAATATCACACCTAAAGAATAAACAAACATTTGAATAACTATTTGACCTCATTGCTTGGAAGTATCATTTTCTTATAGTGGAGCCCATTGCTTCCTTTTGATCTGAGAGCATTAATATTTCTGACTGCTTCAGGCTTCCTCTGAGTCACCAGTAATATTGTTTTAGGCTGGCTCTTGAGGGTATTACAGATGTCATAACACCCAGCCATCTGCGTAGCACGCTGTGACACCAGCTTCCTCAGGCCTTTTTGAATATACCTCCTTATATCATGGAAAGGGGAGAATAATGTAAAATTATCACACGGAAGGAAATGTATGCAATGTGGGAAGAGAACCATCAATCGAATATTCACATATAAATACCCTTCCAGTATTTCCTATCAACTTTATAAGAAACATGCTCAAAAAAAAATAACAAGAAAAAGCTGTGTTGCCAGTAAATGTCACTTTAAATTATGAGATTTTAGAGCTAGGACCACCTTAGAGAATATCTGATCTAGCTTTGTGACCTTACATATAACCCTTTGCTTTAGTAATCATCCTTACTACTGTATGCTAAGAGCTGACATGCTGGGTCTTTCTACATGGCTTATTATCAATCCATTTATTGTTACCCTGAATTTATGTCTTGAACAGGGCACACTGCCATGGATATTGCAAAGGCATATGCTGACTATAGAATAATTAGTCTGATTCAAGAAAAGCTGGATAACTTGCCAAAACCAGAAAATCAAAAACTGAAAGGCAAGCCACCTCCTAAAGTGAAGACTGAAGGCCCTGAAATTAGGAAAGAAGAGGTAAGAAAAGTGATGGACTACCCATTAGTAACTAGAACCTGTTAAAAATTTGTTGGGGGTAGGGCAGTGTCACTATGTACATGTGGTTATACAGCATGAGCAAAATGATATACAACCCATATTGTCAGCATTATTATGCAACACCTTTAAAGGAATACCTAGCCAAGAAATTCTTAGTACAGAAAAGTCTAAAAAGTGCTCATTGCAAATAAAATCCATGTAAAAGTTGGTTCAACCAAACACAATTAGAATGTTGAAAAAAGAATTGGCATTGGATATATGTATATTTGGTTCTGAGTTATACAGCTTTGACGAGACACCCTAGATGGGGAAGGAGGATAAGAAGAATGAAGCAAAGCATTATTTTCATTCATTAGGGTACCCTAATCTTTTCATTACCCACCTTACCCTCCTCCTAAGGAATTTTGTTTTATTTTTTAAAGGTTATTTATTTAATTTTTAAATGTTTTTTATTTATTTTTGAGAGGCAGAGAGAGACAGCTCTAGCAAGGGAGGGGCAGAAAGAGAGGGAGACACAGAATCTGAAGCAGGCCCCAGGCTCTGAGCCAGCTGTCAGCAGAGAGCCTGATGCGGGGTTCAAACCCACCAGCCATGAGATCATGACCTGATCCAAAGCCGATGCTTAACCGACTGAGCCACCCA
>NC_043711.1:71804727-71829496 GCF_006229205.1 Suricata suricatta | reverse complement strand
CTGGACACTGTCTGGATACTCACATGTTTGCTGGCTTTTCTACTCATGCCTCCTCTGGATATGGTTGTTTATGTTAAGATCTGGAGTCCTGAAGCCACAACAGCAGAGCTGATCAGGAAAAGAGAGCTGCTGCGGGAGAGGCTCAGTTATGAGGTAGATTTTGAGGACTTCATGATGCCCTTTCAGAAGAACGTCAAGGAGAAAGCTCAAGCCTTGGAAGCTGCCTTCAAGACCTAAGTCACAACAGTTGCTTCCTGGGGTCAACATTTCAAGGCTCAGGGAGAAAATCGGTATTTCTATCAAAGTCAAAGCAATCCACAAATTAAGAATTTATAAACAAATATTTGTTTTTGCTTTAAGAACTATAAATATCCTGAGCTATCTAGAGAAGGTGTATTTTATTTTGAAATGTGTCTTAGCCAGAGCCAGGTCCCGGTGCGCTCGTCCCCGGCGCTCGGCGGTACCTGTCTCATTTGCCCCGACCGGGAGGCGGAGAAACCTCGCGGGTTCTTTTCCTGAGGGAGGGAGAGAAAACAGGGCAGGAGGGAGACGCAGAGAGTGGAGACAGCACACGGTTTCTGATCAAGCCTCTCTCTTTATTGAGAAAACACCCTATCTTATAAAGGTTTCAAGGCGGGGAAAACAAGGCAGCTGACCTAGGTCGGTTGTTAGGAAACAGGGTTAAGGGATTAAAGCTAGGGTAAAAGAGGAACCAAACTAAAGTTTTTAGCACAGCGCCTGAGGGGCTGATACTACCCTGCCTACAGGCGGTTGATCTTTGATCTTCTGGCTTCTCCTGACAGGGAGTGGTGCTCCTCTGCCTATTTTTGCAACTCCCCTGAGGGGAGTGACATATCCAGCTAGCAAATGGCCAAGCAGCTGAATCTTTGCCTCTTCCCACAGAAGTGAATTACATGTCATTCTGGAGAAAACACTTAATCTTCTTTAAGGATGTAGTAGAATAAGTGGCATTTGGGTTATAAATATAACATTATTGTCAAAAAATTTACAAGATGTACACCATTATGTTACCACTAAAGATATAATTCTAGTGGAAATTGATGAAAACTATTTAATAGTAGGGAAGAGAAGTAGTTCTAACCCATTAAGGAAAGATTTTATTTCTTACACGCCATTTTACATGGTATGTATTAGATACCTGGGTCAAATAAGCTTTGGCACTTCTAGCTGACACTGTCAGCACTCCACCCCTTTCTCCTTGATTGAAGCAGGCCTAACATTCATATGCTGGAATGCTGACCCTGACACTTAAACTTGTAGAGTAGGGCCCAAGTACATGAGAACAAGAGCCTCCCGGAAGCAGCTCTCAACCAGCAAGTGAACAGATACAGTGTATTAACACCCCAGCTCCCTCACTGATCTGGTTGGATTGTTCGGAAGCCAGAATTCCTATTGACGGCTAGAGTTCCTCCAAGAGGTTAATACCACATGGCCCACAGTGGTAATTTGATAACACACCCTTCATTGGCAGCCTTCCCTTCCCTGTCCTCCCACATTTCTTCTGCACCTTCAGGTCTTTATCAAAATCACCTCCTCCGAAATACAAACACCTAAACTGTTGTCTCAGTTGCTTCTGAAAGGACCCAAACTAAGAACAACACCTACAGTTTTAGTTATGATTCTGAGTCCCCCTGGCAAAAACATTAAGAGTGCATTCCCTTATCTTTTGTGTACTACAAAATAAGCATTTCCCAGGCTGGAAGGAGCAAGTAAGATGTGCCCCCAGGGTCTTGTGCAATTGAGAAACAGTTCAAGTGGTATTCATACAATAGTTGAAACTTGGAACAAAATTTCCAGATGCAAAAAAAATATGCATATGATAAAGAAGGACTAGCTATCACATGTGACTCTTTCTTAAGTCATGTGCATAGGGGGTAAGGGAGAAGTGGGGGATTTAAGAGGTATACCGTGAAACCTTGCAAGTATCCATTGAGATTTGGGCCAGGGGATGATACTTGGAAAAGGATTCTGCCAGAGAAATAGAACCAGTACTATAGATATAGATAGATAGGTGATAGGTGATGATGATGATAGATAGACAGATAGATAGATAGATAGATAGATAGATAGATAGATAGATAGATAGACAGACAGATAGAGAAAGGAATTTATTGCAAGTAGCTGACTTACATTACTATGGGGGCTGGCAGGGCAGGTCATCAAGAAGTCCAGGCTAGAAACTCTTGGGTGAGAGGTATCCATGCAGTTCATAAGTAGAATTTCTTCTTCTTCAGGGAAACCTAAATTCTGCTCTTTCATCTGAAAGGATTAGACCCACCTAGATGATGGAGGATAATCTCCTTTATATAAAGTCAACTAATTGTAGATGTTAATTACGCCTACACAGCTCTTTCACAGCAACACCTACAATTAGTGTTTGACAGAGTAACTGTGTACTATAACCTAGCCTAGCCAAATTGAGACATAAAACTGGATATCGCCGGAGGTGTACTACTGAATAAAAAGATAGGAGAGGCATCACTGACACCAAGAAATGTAGTGAGTGCTGGACAGAATCTCCAAAAATATCCACAAAAGCCCCATTGACAAAAAGAGTCCACTTTAGGATTTGCCTTACCAAAGGCTGCCAACTCCAGATTACAACTCAGTCAGCCATATACAACAAAGCCCTTTGCTTCATCTCCTCCCTACTTTCCACCTGTGAAGATCTTTTACTGTAGCTGGTGAGTGGGGAGGAGGCTGGATGAGTGAGCAAGTAGCTACCCAGGCCCACTTTCCCCTGAGGCAGGCTTGAGCTAGAGTTCCTTACAAGGTTTGTGTTAGACCTAGACATTTGCTCTTAGTACTATATTTTGTTTGTTTCATGAAGTTTTTTGTGTGTTTAATTTTAATCATTTTAAAGTTTTGAGTTAATGTCCAATTTACAGAAAAATTGCAAGAATTTTACAAAGAATTCCTATGTATTTATTTGCCCAGATTACCCACATGTTAACCACATGGCTTATTTCTTTCTGTTTCTCCCTTCATATACATAGTGTGTGTGTGTGTGTGTGTGTGTGTGTGTGTGTGTGTGTGTGTAATTTTTTTTCCTGGACTATTTGAGTGTCTGTTGAAGACATAATGTCCCTTACCCTTAAATACTTCAGTATGTATCTCCAAAAAAACAGAGATATTATTTTACATAATCATAGCTGTAAAAATTAGAAATTTAATATTTGAATTAACTAGTCATGTATACAGACCTTACTCAGATTTTGCTATTTGTCCCAGTAATATCCTTTATACCAAAAGAAAATCCCAGTTCACAGGCTGCATTTTGTTGTCCCAACTCTAAAAACAAGTTCCTCTATCTATTTTTTTAATGACATTGATAGTATTAGAAGAATACACGACAGTTATTTTGAAAATACCTTTAAATTTTGAGGGCAAGACAGATTAAAGTGACGGATGAGAGGCAGGAAAACCACAGATGTGATATTGTATCCTTCTCAGTACATCATATCAGGAGGCATGTGATGGTGACATGTGATGTAAACTTTGTGAATGTTAATCTCTTTGTTAAAGTGGTATCTCTCTGGTTTCTCTACTGTAAAGCTATTATTTTTCCCTTTGTACTTAATAAGTATCTCATGAAGAGAACCTATGAAACTATATAAATTTCCATAATTGTCACCCACTAGTTTTAGTACTCATGAGGAGTCTTGCCTGAAATAGTTACTATAAGGATGGCTGTCATAAGATGAGTTTCTGATTTCAACTTTCTACGTTTCCTAGTTGGCTTTCTACTTTTGGACAGAGCTATATCTTCTTCCCCATTAATTTATGGATTTAAATCCATATGGACCCATGCATTTCTTTTTCATTTAATGAGTTTAAAATCCTTTACTAAAATTATTTTGATGCTCAAATTGTCCCTGATTTTTCCAGTGGAAGCCCCTTCAATGTGGCTCTTGAGAACAAGACATGTTGTTTATTCCAACAATTAGGGGATGTTTTATTTCCTGAATACTATGGTGGGGGGTGGGGGGTGGAAACCTATCTATGGTTTTATTTAGATACAAGGAAAATGAGTCTGCAATAGCAGACTTTCAGAG
The DNA here is from genome assembly GCF_006229205.1 of Suricata suricatta. Lineage (NCBI taxonomy): Eukaryota > Metazoa > Chordata > Mammalia > Carnivora > Herpestidae > Suricata > Suricata suricatta. The sequence goes on along the minus strand of NC_043711.1, from coordinate 71,825,420 downwards.
CATCTCACTTTCTGCTGTCACTCCAGCAAATACCCCACTTCCTCAGTGCTAGTTTCTTATATAGTGGTGTTCTGTGATCACCTTCAGCCATTTGCAAATGTACACTGAAAGTGTCAATGTCAAGTTCTATTAATTCTCTTTCCCAGTATATGAAGTGTTGATATTCATTTGATTGGCTCAACAATATGTTTGAATAGGAACTGTGTGAAGGAATATTTGAGTGACTAAGTCTATTTCAAGTTTAACACTAAACCCAAACAGCACAAAGTCAGAGTTCTTTGATGGCCCTATAAGGTCTTCAGTACCAACCAAAGAGTGGCCCATGGACCAGCAGCATCAACTGAGGGCTTGGTCCCACTCCCAAAAATTATAGTACAGAACATTATATGAGCTTAAAAAATATATTATAGAGAGGTGCCTGGGTGGCTTAGTTGGTTAAGTGTCCACCTTTGACTCAGGTCACAATCTTGCCATTTGTCAGTTTGAGTCCCGCATCACACTCTGTGCTGACAGCTCAGAGCCTGGAGCCTACTTCAGATTCTGTGTTGTTCTCTCTCTATTTCCCTCCCTTGCTCATACTTGGTCTCTGTCTCTCTCTGTTTCTCTCTCTCTCAAAAATAAACATTAAAAAAATATTTTGTAGACAAAATTTTACTGACATAAAAAATAGCATATTAAAATTACATTTAAAAAACATTATAAATGGTATGTATAGTAATCTTATACATGTAAATTTGCAACACTCAAATAGTAATTTTTCTGGGTTTTAGAGTTATGAATTGATTTTTATTGTATTATCTTAATGTATATTATTTTTTTAACAATGAGCATGTATGACTTTTCAATAAGCAACAAAATTATTTCTTTGAAAAAATAAAACAAGTTTACCCAGAATTCCAGAATGCCAAAGTGATTTTATTAGTATTTGTCTGTTTTATTCCTTTATGTATATTGACTTAGTTATGATTCTCTCAGAAGCAGACACTGGGCCAAGAATTCAAGAGCAGGTGATTTGTTGAGAAAATGCTTCTGGGGAGACTACTGGGAGGTTTGGGGGTGAGCAGGACAGAGAAAGTGAAGGAAGACAAACCTGAGTTTTCCGGTGAAGCCCCAGCTTCAATTTAACTCATAGGGAGCTATAGAGAACAGGCAAAAAATACGAGGCTTTTGGATTCCTGCATCTGTTAATAACTGCAGTCTAGGGGGTACAGGTAAGACTATTCCAGTGCTCAAAGGCAACTCAATGAATTGAATCATGGTCATGGGGGAACTTGTTGGAAAAACATGAAGCTGGGGGTGTGGACCCTATGGGAAAAGAGACCCCAATAGTGCTTCAGAAATGTAGAAGTAGCCTCTTATGTTTCGAAGGAAATACTCTTCTCTCTTCATGTTCTTATCTTTAAATTGACACTGTACAAATTGGTTAAGAATGTGGTTTTTGTAGTCAGCAGACCTGGATTTGAATCCTCACTCTGCCATTTACTAGCTGCATGTCTTTGGATCAAGTCATAAATTGTCTATCTCAATTTCATCCTTTACAAAGTAGGGATATGCATCTGCCCCTCAATAAAGGATCTTGAGAAATGAATGGCATTACATCTGTAAGATTTCTAGCTTTGTGTCTATGCAGTCAGTGCCCAGTAAAAGACTTGTTTTTAACCTTCTTTTGGTCTCTAGAGGCAAAGTAAATCAAAACAAGGCACAGGGATGAGGACCCAGACCTAGATAATCAGAAGTAATGGTTTGTTGAAGCTGATTCATGTTCAGACTATCTGTTGAAGTGATTTAAACATGTAGACATTTTCTTCATCTAGTTCTGATAATCAGAGAAAGATGAGTGTTACCCATTAGTTACGGAAATAGACACTAATACCAGCATAGTAATTCTAGTGGCCCAAATGTTTGTTTTGTTTCTAGAGCCTAACCAACTTTTTTTTTGGAATCAAAATAAGTAATTAAAATGGAGTCTTAGGTCAAGCTCCCTAGACTAGAGCCAGAGATGAAAACTTGTGTAAATGCTTTATTGCAGGACTGCTTTCAGGAGAAACTTTTCAGGGCATGAGAGATGCAAAATAAAGCAGGGGGGAGGACCTAAGGAAGAGAAAGTTAGATTCAGCTGGATTCCATGGGAAGATATGGAGGTTGAATTGTATCACAGGCATTGCTCTGCCCAGAGGGAAGGAGGCTGGCTGTTGTAACCTGCATCAGTCAGTCATTGTCCAGCCTCTTGTGGGGACGGAGACCTCCCAGAAGCAAGGTGGCTCTGATTGCCCAAAGCAATCCTCCAGAGAAGGGAGTAGCTCTGAGCCACCAGCCACAGCCACTGAGTTGGGTGTGCCCGTTGGTAAGGGGAATCCAGTAAAATCTGCTACAAATGACATTTTTGTTTGCAATTTTGGATGTAAAGTTTTTGACACTGACTTCCTGGGGTTCATTTTGTATAACAAGATTTCTCTCTTTTAAAAAAAAGTAACTTTTACAAACTTCCAGATTTGTCTAAATCATTTTTAAGGATAAAGAATGAGCAAGAACAGCAATGAGAATCAATTCAGCAGCTGCTTGAAAGGAGAAAGTTGTTTGTTTCTTCAAGCTTGAGTTGAATATCATCAATCACTAAATATAACCATGAGAGGCAAATAGATGCATTCAACACTACGCTCAGGATAAGGTCATGTCTAATTGGTACCAATGAATCACACACACACACACACACACACACACACACACACACCCCTTGCAGTTAATTTAGCCATTTTTGTTGAATTCACAATTGAGCAAATTCCTTATATAGCCATGAAGGTACCCAAGAGAACCACCCAGCCTGTAGTTTGTTTTTGAAGAAGGTGGTATGACAAGGGAGGAAAAGCAGAATTTAGATGCTTTCTACACACAGATATAAATTTGAAGTAAATAGTCATCTGAATGGTGTTATTCTCTAAATATTTATACAGGCTATATTTTCTCTGGATTTGTGTTTCTGTAACAATGAACCCTGGGGGAAATTTATAAATGAAGGCAGATGAGGCATTTATGCACATCAAATAAGCTCATGCTCACATTCCTAGTTCCTTAGGTAATTGTTACTACATCATGAATTTTATCTGGGCAATAAAGAAAAACTGAATATTCTGTTAATATTCTGGAACTCACTGGGATTTTTTTTATCCTAGATAAATAGTTGAGTATTATGTGATGCATGTGTGTATATTTTATTCAGGATTAATAATGATAGAGTTTCCCTTTTATCTTCAGTAAATAAGACTTTGAGGAACTAATACATAAAAGATGATTTGATTTCCATAGGTTTAGTGACTTTTTAAAAAGATGGTTTAAAATATGCATATCTTTTCTGAACCTGGGAGATTATTATGTTCTTTGTTGTTGGGACATGCAGGCTTAAGTGTGATGCTTCTCTCCTATGAAAACTGGAAATAAGAGAAATAAGTATTCCCTCACAAATATTAATAAAATCAAGACAGAAAGAATGAAATGAACAATAGACAGTATTTCTGATAAATCTGAATGGATCTCAAGCTAAAGCAATATACGGCACAGCCAAAGAAATAACAGTGTCAGCCAAAAGGTGGATTCATCAACAAGAGAATTATCACAAAATGGGGGTACCTGGGTGTCTCAGTTGGTTAAGTATACAACTTCAGCTCAGGTCATGATCTCATTCTTTGGGAGTTTGTGAATTCAAGCCCATGTTGGGCTCTGTACTGACAGCTAGCTCAGAGCCTGGAGCCTGCTTCAGATTCTGGGTCACCCTCTCTCTCTGCCCCTCCCCCACTTGTGCTCTCTCTCTCTCAAAAATAAACTCTAAAAAAAATTAAAAAAGAAATTATCATGAAATGGCAGGTGGATGGTGTGTCTCCAGACTGCCAACATAGGGATCATCTTTATCCATTCATCAATTGATGGACATGAGCTGTTTCCATAATTTCGCCATTGTAGATAATGCTGCTATAAACATTGGGGTGCATGTATCCCTTTGAATCAGTATTTTTGTATTCTTCAGGTAAATAGTAGTGTGATTGCTGGATCATAGGGTAGTTCTATGCTTAACTTTTTGAGGAAACTCCATACTGTTTTCCATAGTGGCTGTACCAGTTTGCATTCTTACGAACGGTGCAAGAGGGTTCCCCTTTCTCCACATCCTCGCCAATGCTCATGTAAAATTTTAATATGGGTAAAGGATAAAATATATCAGGACAAAGGATAGACAATCAGATTTGGCTCCAAGATCCCAGGCATACCACCCCTCAACCTCTGAGGCCTTTCTTACTTAGGACAGGACATGCTTCATCTTCAGATTATACACTATCAAGATAATTAAGTGGGCCCAGACACACATTTGTTGAGGGGCCTTTTATACCATTAGCCATGTAAAAACCCAGGCAGGCTGTATGACCTGTTAAAACAGCTGCAAAGTATCAATCTACACATCCTAAAAAGTCTAGTCAAGCTAATACTGGTTGCCTTCAGGGGAATTTTGAGCTTAACACAGCACATTAATAAAGTCTTAGCTGTCACATTTTCTCCTTATCTTAACCAGACTTCTAGGCATCCCAGTAGATAACCACAGTGCTAGCCCAGTATAGCTGCAAGGTACCTTGTCCTAAAGCAACACATAAACAGAGTGCACTAGGGAATCAGGGAACTTCACACTAATGAAAAGGCATTTTAGCAGAGATTGGAAGGATGAGTAAGGAATTAAGTTGGCCCTGATGGAAGGGAAGAGTCTAATGGAAGGAACAGCATTATGCAGGAGAAATCTGTCCCAAGAAATAAAATGAAGGCAGTATAACACGAAGAGAAACAGAAACTGAGTGGAGGAAGAGGCCCAACCCAGACCCACTGAGAGCCCAACCAGGGCTTTTACTGAGCTGATTGGAAAAAGGTACCTCTTTTCACTTGGAATTCTAACAGGATGTGGGCCTGGAGCTGCTGGTGGAAATCTGTGCCACATTGCGGGGACATTCTGGCTGAGATTGGAGCTCACACCAATTTAAGAAGGGTGGAAGGAGCAAGAGAGCTGGAGAGTGAGCGCAAGCCCAGGGAAGAGACACACTTCTCAAGTCTTACATGAGTCCATCCCTTATATGTCCATCCCTTACTTTCAGCCCATCCCTGGGAATTCTAACCTTCACAGGCCATCACGTTATCTTTCTTTTAAATTGGTTTGTCTTGAGAGCCCCAATACAAAGAGGACTGCCCTTCAAAGGTTGAATAGCACCAGGAACTGTGGTCTTACTAAAGTTAAAGAAATTTCTAGAGTGAAGGAAGTATCAATAGAATTAAATAGAAACCCAATTACTTCCCCACATCCATATAGATTCCTTTTAAATCCCTGAAGGGATTTTCCTGCCACATTGAAAATGGAAGATAGTCTACACTTAAATTATTTTTATATTAGTCATGGTAAGCAACTAAAAATGTAAAAATCACAAATATATCTCCTCAGTGCCTCATCATGTGTAGAGAGGTTGTTTTTATGCAAATAGATCCCTACTGTTATACTCCTGACTCCTGCCTCTTTTCCTTAGAGCTCATTTCCTTCTACTGGACTATGTTTGCTCTCTTTGTCTGAAGCAAGTCTGCTTCTCAAGGGCTGCTTCTAATCATTGCCCACTGGTCAGGGACTCCCCCTTACTCCACCTCCTTCCTATTTGAGTCTCAACTGTAGCCCAGGCCCCAGTATGCATAAGAATTGTCAATCATTCTGGGAAAATGAAAAGATTGCCCATAAGCAGGGAGCAAGTGGTCTCAAAAACTCTTTACAAAGGACTTTGCAAGAGCGTTCCTTTTTTGGAGGGTCGGGTAGGAGGCAGAACTGGTGGAATCAAAACACTTCCTAGACCACACATCAGCAGATGTGTCCTGCAGCATTCAGCTTACCCTGTGGTGCCCATTTCTAAATGTGCCTCGTGTTTTACAATGCAAATGGGAGCACCTCGCCTTGGGGTTTTCTTCATTTGATATGTGTGAGTAGGAATGTACACACACACACACACACACACACACACACACACAAGAAAGAACAGATGATATTATCTAAGCCATTTGGTAAGAATTTGTCTGATAAAAAATGTAAAATGTACTTATTGATTCAAATGCTGTTATTGTTTTGGTGCTTTTCTGTATCTCCTTTTCTACTTATAGAAACCATCTTGAATAGAGCAAAATGTTCTCAAATCTTTTAAACAGCATTCTAAAAAATCAATAGTCCCCAAAGTTTCATCCTTTTCAGGCTTTAGGGGAAAAAGAATGACCAGAATAGAGAGAGAGGTGTTTCATTTTTATCTAAACTTTTCTGGTTGTGTCTGGTTTGCCCATGTCTGTTTTCCCATTAGCACCCTAGGTGCTTGGTGTAGAAGTGGAACAGTCACTGCTCCCTTGGCTCTTGCTGCCAAGGCAGGGGTGGGAGAGGGAAGACTGTAGTCAATAAACACAAAAGTCTAACTATAAATTGTGATGGGGGTTCCTGGGGGGCTCAGTAGGTTAAGTGTCCAACTTTGGCTCAGGTCATGATCTCATGGTTTGTGAGTTCAAGCTCTCTGCTTTTGTGCAGAGCCTGCTTTGGATTCTTTGTTCCCCCTTCTCTCTCTGCCCCTCCCGGCTCATGCACTGACACTTTGTCTCTCTGTCTCTCAAAAATAAGCATTTAAAAAGAACCAAATAAATTGTCATGAATGTTACTGGGTTAAGTTTTAGGTTGGAAGGCAGAGAGGGCTTCTGTGAGTATGTATCTAATCTGAGACTTAAACAATGAATGGAAGCTGCCAGATGAGTGTGGAATGAGGGGAGGCAATCTACACACAAACTACCTCAAGGGCTCTGAAGTGAGAAAGAGTCTGGCTTGGTAAGAAGCATGTTCTGAGGAAGATCAGAAAAGTCTAAACAATGAAGGTGGTGAGGGGGAGATAGCTGAGGGTGTGGCTGAACGGGAGGCTGGAGCCAGATGTGGAGGACCTTGCAGGAAAGGGTAGGAGTGTGACTTTCTAAGTTCAATATAAGGGCACTTAAAGGATGCAAGTGGACAATTGGCATGATCCAATTCTCTTTATTAAAAGATCGTTGTGGAAAAAAAATAGAGCATTGTGACTGATTTAGAGAAAAGGCTGAAATGAAGGCAAAGTTAGAAGTGATCAGGGTGGTATTTTAACATTCTGGGTGAGAAATGATTGTAGCACAGCTCAGACTCCAAATCAGCCTGGAGAATCTTCTCCTCCTGGTTTTCACATCTTGGTGTGGTTCCCCAAAACCTGAAACAGGGCTGATCTGGGAAATTAATAAGACCATACAAAAATGATGGTGTGTGATTACCAAAAGTCAGCTAAAAGAGACTTTGCAGCCTCCTGTTTGCTTTCTCAAAGATCACTTGCTTTGGAGGCATCCAGCCACCATGTCCTGAGAACACTCAGCAATCCTGTGGAGAGTTTTATGGGGGGAGGAACTGAAGCCTCTCACCAACAGCTAGCACAAACCTCCCCACCCATGTGATGCCACCATTGGAAGTAGGTCCTCCAGGGCGAGTCAAGCTTTCAGGTGACTGCAGCCCTGGCCAGCACCTTGCATCCTCATGAGAGACCCCTGGCCAGAATCATCCAGTTAAGCCACTCCCATATCCTTGACCCACCGATACTGTGGGAGACATATAACATTCTTTGTATTAGAGTACTAATTTTTTTGTAATGTTTATTTAGAGAGAGAGTGAGCAGGGGAGGGGCAGAGAGAGGGAGAGAGAATCCCAAGCAGGCTCTGTGGTGCCAGTGCAGAGCCTGACATGAAGTTTCAACTCAAGAATCTCAATTTTATGATCTGAGCAGAAATCAAGAGCTGGATGATCAACCAAAATAACTTTTATTTATTTTGAGAGGGATAAAGAAATTGTGAGCAGAGGATTGAGAGAAGGAGAGAGAGAGAGAGAGAGAGAATATCTCAAGCAAGCCCTGTGCTGTCAGTGTGGAGACTGATGTGGGGCTCAATCTCACAAACTGAGATTATGACCAGAGATGAAACCAAGAGTCAAATGCTTAACTAACTGAGCCACCCAGGCACTCATATATAAATATAAGGAATATAAATATAAGGAATTCAGCTCTGATAACAGAGAGTCACTTTTTAGTCTCTGTTTTTGAGATAGGCAGCTTGAAAGTATAGCTAAAGGATTTCAGAGTTCACAAAAGTGAGCCCAGAGAACTGTGAATCTCTGCTCAGTTTCTAATATTCTTGTGTTTTTCTAGGTGACATTGAATTGGTAGGCTCAGAATTTGCAATAAAAATGTTAATTCATACTTAATTCTTTATTAGCATCTTGGCTCTTTCATTTACCAGTTATGTGACTTGACAAAGTGATCTCTCTCAGATTCTGTTTCCTCATGTGTAAAATAGAGACATCCACTCAGTGTCGTAGTAGTTTGTACTGTTCACCAAATATTTCCTGCCTGTCCCCACACACCATAAGCCTGCACTCCCTGTCATGCCCCATTATGGTTAGGTGGTTCCAGCAACTAGTTGTGAACAAGGAACTGTGAAGCTGAAGTGATATTCATCATTTCCAAGTTGGAGCTTTAAATTGCAGATCTGAGAGTCTCTGAGCCCCACTTTCCTCTGCTGCTGGTAATTCTGTCAGCCCAGGAGCTATGGAGCAGGTCCAGCGCTACTCAGTTATAACCAACTAAGGTTACAGGTGGTTTACTACTCTAATAGACTGACTTCATAGATTTGTGTTGAAGACACAGTGGGATCATACATACTAGGCAATTACTCTATTTATTATATATCACTATAAAGTGCTAAGTACATATGTTTCTATCATTCAGTCATGACTGGACGTCTGTGTCTATTAGCATTTACATAGTTCTCAGAGTATAATTTTCAGGCCTAGGATTGGATGACACTTCAGAAGTCTCTACTCTGGCACTTAGTTATACATGAAAATTATTGATCAAGTTTATAATCATATTTTTAGTTATTGATAATTGATAATATACAAGCACCTTAAGAACAATTCCTAATGGCTAAAAACTAATACCTAATCACCTTTTCAATAATTAACCATAAGCAACTGATTTACTCAGCTCTTGCCAAATACAATTGAGGCAAGCCTTAATTATTTGACAAATATTAAAGGAGCATTTCGTTTTAAATCATAATAAATGCAAAGTATGTGGGTTTAAAGAAGTAAAAAGAAATTCTAAAATAATGTTTGTTCCTAACTTTCTCTTTGCCTTTTTTCAAATATTTATTCTTGACTTATAAATATGCACCTGTATAAATTATGACAATCTATTTTTACTGTTTTACGTGAACCTTAATCTCCGGTGTATGTGCCAAAGGATAATAGATTTGCAACAGAAATAGACAGCTACATTCCATTAAAAAACAACTCTATAATTCACAACTGGACTAAGGTTCTCTTCCCAGTCCAATTATACACTTACCTTCCAAATGATCTACAACAAATTTTTTAGTTTTATGAATTGCAGGGTCACATTTCTCCATTTTAATTTTTAAAATGTTTTATTTTTATTTTTGAGAGAGAGAGAGAGAGAGAGCAAGCAGGGAAGGGGGAAAGAGAGAGAAACCAGGGATCCAAAGAGGGCTCTGCACTGACAGCAGAGAAACCAATGTGAAGCTCAAACTCACAAAAGGGGAGATTATGACCTGAGCCTAGGTCAGATGCTTAACTGACTGAGCCACCCAGGCACCGCTCTCCACTTTAAATGATAGATTCTAATATTGATATTGTTTTCCATGGGTTCTCAAAATGAGAGCTAACTGGCTTCACCGTAAGTAAGACTTTGGCTAAATTCATTTATCTCTTGTTAGGAGATGGTTTGCTTATTTGACTATTCCAATCATTAATCATGTTATTTATTTAATTTCTAAATTCTTAAACACATTTTTCCTTATAAAAGGAATGCATAATCACATAGGAAAAATTCAAAATAGAAGGAAAAAGAAAAAACCCACCTATTATTCTAATTGGAGAGAAATCCACTCTTAACCCCTTGAGGACTTTACCCTAATCCTTTTACTCTGCACACATTGGCCATAAAGGTAAACACAAATACAAAATATATATAATGTTTTAACCTTTGTTCCTGATTATAAATGTAATCCATATGACTTCTTATAGAGGATTTTGAAACAATAAAAATTAAGACAAAAACTTGATCCAGGGGAAAACCACCAGAGATCACTGTTATTAATGTTTTAGTCTTTCCATTAAAAGCAATCATTACTTAACAACTTTGAGTTCACTCAGACGGTGTAGAACAGTCTTCAGCAGCACAATTAGATTTTTCTGAGTGCTGAATATTTATTCACTTCTGAGTTGGAGCACCTGCATTCATCATGTGTTTGCAATAGGGGGCAACTACCCGTTACATCCTGATATTTTAGAGATAAAAGGCCAGCCTGTTCTCACCAAGAACTCCAGGTTTGGGGAAGATGTAGAGTAGGAAATAATTACCATAGGAAATGACTAGTGCTAGCATTTGAGAGAAACTCAAGATGCAGTGGGCCACAACTCTATCCTGCTGTAGAACATGTAAGGGGAAACCAGCTTTCTGGAAGCTATGTAATAAGGCTATGCTCTGAGGGGTGTGTGTAGCCAAAGACTGGGTGGGTAGAATCATCAGGAAGCATATGCTACCCAGGAAAAAAGGAATTCCCACAGGTTTGGAAGATAGAAAGATAAGACAAGAGATGAGAGAAGTTGGCATAGACTTTGTATTTTCATATCTAGGTGTCTGAATGTTATGTGGATAGCCATGAGACAATTAAGCAACAGAGTGACATGATCAGGTGTGCATGTAAGAGAGAGTACTCTAGTAGGAAAAAAGGGATGAGAGACCTGGCAAGGCTGAGGGGCACAATAAGCTATGGCAACATCCATGCTAGAAATGGAGAGGGCCTGTGTGAAGGCAGCTGTGACAATGAGTGTTAGAGAATGTCAAGGAAACTTAGGATATTCCTTACCCCTTCACATGCCACTCGGGGACCAACCTTAGATGTTGATCATGCCTGCCACATCACTAATATGGCAAAGTCTCAAGACTTGCCTTGATAATCTCCTTTCCGTTTTAGGAGGTGAAACAAGGCAAATAAATATGTTTTGGGTCCCACCCAAAAGGATCATTGTATAAGACTAGGTAAGATTCTGACACTATAATTGAAGTCAGGGCATAGATAACTATGCTAGATCACATACAGAGAGCAGATGGCTCAGGTTGGTTACCTCAAAGACCCTTATAGGGCCACATGACCACTGCAGAACTAGAAATCTACTCCTTTGGGCCATGATGATTTTATTTGAGCTACCAGTTGAAAGGAGACTAAATCTAGTCTGTACAATATAGTTACTAAATTGTAGTCATTCATAGTATATCAATGAAACAGCTACCCAAATGGGTACACAGCTGCTGGAGAAACAAATATGTTAGTTTGGGGATGAGAACTTTCTAGATGTCAGGAGACATTGAGATCCAATACCTATTGTTTTCTTTCTCCACAGGGGCTGGTAATGTGGTTTATTTTGCAGAGTTCCCTTAATCAAGATGACTGACACAGAAAACTATCCAAAATTTTTAGCAGTGCACTTACAACTGTCCAAAATTTGGCCCCTGAATATTTTTTTTCTTCAACAATTAGAAATTTCAGGAATTCATTTGAACTCCTTTGTGAGGAGATAAGGAGTTTGTGGTCACTGGAAGTATTCAGGGAAAAACTACTGAAGGAGAGGTTTTAGGCAGATTAAAATACTTGTTTACAGGAACACCCGAGTAGCTTAGTTGGTTGAGAGTCTGACCCTTGATCTTGGCTCAGGTCATGATCTCACGGTTGGTGGGTTTGAGCTCCACATTAGCCTCTTCACTGTCAGTTTGGGATTCTCTCACTGTGCCTCCCCCTGCCAAGTGCATGCTCTCTCTCTCAAAATAAATAAACATAAAAAAATAAAATACTGGCTTATAGCTTTGAGGTGAAGGTTTTTTTTCCTGTTGTAGTTATGTAAAGTTATGCTTATGCATTACTTTTTTTTCTTTCTTGCTATCCAGCACCACATAAACAAAGTCAACGAAGTTGGTATGAGATTTCAGACACAAGATCAGAAACCCAGATACCTAGAATTCCTTTAACACATATATTTGAAGTCTGAATACCATTTGACTAGGTTGGATCTTCTTATAAAGAAATAATTTAAATGTTTTAGTCATTCAGCCTTAATTCAGAATTTTGTGTTGCTAGATATGGAAAAAATAGAGCTACTGAAAATGGATTCAAATGACAGAGTACAGGTGTCTATTCCCATTGTAAAACCATTTTAATGAAAGAAAAGTTGATTGAAACAATCCATAATAGTAGATAAAACAAAGTTTTCCATCAAAAGAACAAAAACTATGAAGACTCTGAGAGGTAAAAAAAAAAAACAAAAACAAAACCGTTAGGTGCAGAGAAGGTAACAAGTCCACACACACATTGGAGATAATGATTCTTCCAAAGTCAGAAATATCAGAGAAAGCCCAAGGAAGGGAGATGATATCAATGGTGTAGTATGACAGAAGGGGACACTGTCACTGGCTGATGAAAATGAGGCTATTTCTACATGGAAGATTTCAGGAAATCTTTTAAGAAATGAGGTCTGAGTTGACTTCATAATTCTTCAAAGTTTTTAGTATACTCTAACACTACTGACTGAACTTGCTCAGGATGAAGCCATTTGCCCCTTGGGAGTATCTTACACTGGAAAGAAGAAATGGATGACTGAGGCAGTTTTGACAGTGACTTCCATCACAAGAAAACAAAGTCTGTGATGCAAAGCCTTCAGGGAAGACATCCCTTCTCATACTCATTTAAGTCCTTTTCAATGTTCCATAATTACTCACAGAACGCCAGGAACCTAAGACAAGCTTCATGATTAGAGTCTGAGAGATAGGGAATTGCTCTTAGGCTGAGGGGCAAGACAAAGTGGGAAAGTCTGCAACCAGACACACTGGAGCAAGACCAGTCCCAGGCATCTGAATTGTCATCCTCACCACATTTAGAGGGGATTGAGGGTTTCTGTGTCTCCAATGAGATTTTTTTCCCTTAAGGAACTAAATTAAAGAAACCTAGGACTGAAGATGGAAACTGTCAAAGCAGTGATTGGTAAAAATGGAATTGGGAAAGGTGACTAATGAGTGGGCATGGAGAAATAAGAGGCATGATGTTATAATGGGATCTAACAGGAAATCTGAAATTTTATCCTGCAGGAGATGGCTAGAAATAAAACAATTTCATTCTGAATGAGAACAAGATTGCTAAACGTCGCTCTTCAAGCAATCTAGGATTCACATTTCCATGTTCTGGACTCAGAATTTAAATGGGAAAACGAATACAGAAGACTTTAAGGACCACACTCCCTTCTTCATATGTTAATAAACCAGGGTGCAGGGAAGGCTGGAAATAACTGTGAGTTGATGCTTCCAGAAGCAGCCTTAAAACCCATCCAAGTGAGAAGTGGTGGGTAAATACCCCAATCTTCATGTCTCCTGGGGGCAACACTGAGGCATGTGATGCAAAGTCTCCCCCAGGGTCCCAAAGTCCCAAGTTCCCACTGCCCACCACAGCAGTAATTCTGCTCATTAGCATACCTTTGATAAATTTTCCTCTCTTCCTTCTCTCACTGTCTAAGTCACCTTTGAGTGGTTCATAGAATCACCCTCCGGATGAACTACTTGTACTCACACCCTTTTCTCACTGTCTACTTCTAGGGAGACCCAAGATAAAACAGCATTTTCCCACATGAGAAAATGAACCAAAGATAAAAGCAAGTAGATTAAGAGGAATTTGAACCAACACAACAGCTGATGATTAAGAAGCAAGAATAGCTACAGTTAAAAACTATAGATAACACCAACGGGATGCACTGATCAGGTTTTCCTTGTAGGAATATCTACTATATGTCTGTGTGCAGCTGCGAAATGTTTAGTGGAAGCTGACTTTCATTGTAATCCTGAATTACTGTTCCCAATAAACTCCAATATTGTATGATCTAAAATGTATGAATAGTGGGGCGCCTGGGTGGCTCAGTGGGTTAAGCATCCGACTTTGGCTCAGGTCATGATCTTGCAGTTCATGGGTTTGAGCCCTGTGTAGGGCACTGTGCTGACAGCTCAGAGCCTGGAGCCTCCTTCAGATTCTGTGTGTGTCTCTCTCTGACCTTCCCCTGCTTGTGCTTAATCTCTCTCTGTCTCTCAAAAATAAATAAAAAACATTAAAAATTTTAAAAAATTAAGTATATGAATACCAAAATTTAGTAATAGTGAATTCTTCATATAGTAGCTTGCTAGTATATAGCACTTGCTTATATATAAAAAATAAAATGATACATGGTATATCATTTGCTCATAATAAAGAAAATAACTCTGTGTTTTAGCAATTCCAGACCTTAAGGCTCTTGAAAGCCTCATGAATGCTGGTCCACACTTTTGACAACTCCTGCCCTAAAAAGAGGTCACATTGGGTAAAAACCCCACTACTGAAAGCAAATGGCTACAGCTTTCTTGGCAGCCTGACCCTTGAACCAAAAATACTTAAGCAGTATGTTTCTACTCCTTGAAAGGGCAAACATGTCTTTAGGGAAAAAAGGAAAAGAAAAGCACACAGCAGTCTTATCGATGTTGGGTCTGATATTTACTCTTCTCTTTCTTGGTCAAGGCTGTGAAGTGTAAACTGGGCTCCTACCAGGTTCTTACCACATTCTTTCAACAGTCATTCTCCAGGAAGTTCTATTTTCTAGACAGAAAAAAAGTACCTGGGAGGAAATCAGGCATGTTTATGCTGTTCAGTGGTTCTATTTGGGGGTTGGAGGTGGAGGGTGGGGGTAACACATGAAACATAGATATTAAAGCATTCACTCTTTGCAAAGAATTTCCTTTGGTCTAAATTTTCTCCACCACCTGAAAACCATTGTTCTGGTTACCTGTATGTGTTTTGCAAGTTCATCTCCCCTTACAAGACTATAAAGAAGTTAAGGGCAAGGGTCTTGCCTGAATTATTTCCACATACCTGGGAAAGTGCAGAGAGTGAAAACCCCACTCCTTTGCCTGGGAGTAAGGGGGAAAGCAAACCTCACACCAGACTTCCCCTGCAGCACCCACTGCAGGCTCCACTGACTTAGTTTGAATTGACCCCCTATTGACTTCCTTCCCTTTGTCTTATTTCCCCTATTCCTTCACTGTCTTCCTGGAGCCCTTCCTTAATAAACCACTTGCACATGATTCTCATCTCAAGGTTTTCTTCTATGGATCCCCAGAATACCAGTCAACCCACAGAACTAAAAACCTGAGCACTAGCAATATGTAACTTAGTGGCTACCGTTTTGTCCTAGTTAAGGGTCCTTGGAGATCAAAGAGGAGACACCCACTCAAATTAGCTTGAATGGGAACTTTACAGAAGTATACTGTGACTTGTGGGAGTTAGAAAGTTACTCGTAACTTGTTGGGGCCACAGAGCCTCCTTTCTCTGATTCTCTCAGCACATGAACTCATCTATTTTGCTGCAATTCAATACTTCCTGTGATGCTTTACTGTAATGTAATTGTTTGCACGTGGCTGTGGCTTACTAAGGAAACAAAACACTTGCCCTGGTACAGAAAACCAGTTTATTCAGATCTTAGTGTCCAAGGTCCAAATGCTAAATGCCAGGGGAAGAAAGAAAAAAATCAGGATCTGATTAGCCCATATCAGGTCAGGTGTCTTCCCCACCCAACCAGATGCAGCTATGCAAGCAGGACCCTCTTCTGAGACATGGCCACTCCAGCAGTACTGTGGCATGTGAATACTTTTTCAAAGGGGATTATAGGCTCAAGGCAATGACTGACATCTCTAGGAGAATAATAAACCAAGGCTTTTTGTTCTGCCATCAAACCTCTTGGTGTTAGCCCTGCTCTACCCAAGTTCAAGGAAACTTCACCCTCTTGAACAGTTTTCCTCTACTCCAATCTCAAGGCCTTGTTCACTGTCTACCAACCTGCTGGGCTAACATTGTCTCCATGCTAATTTTTTTAAACATTTATTTATTTTTGAGAGAGACAGAGAGAGTAGGCGGGGGAAGGACAGAGAGAGAGAGAGGGAGAGAGAAGATTTGAAGCAGGCTCCATGCTGTGAGCCCAGAGTCTGACGCAGGACTCAAACTCACAAGGCAAGATCATGACCTGAGCCAAAATCAAGAGTCAGCCTCTTAATCAAGTGAGCCACCCAGCGATCTCTCCATGCTACCTTTTTTACAGTTCCTCCAGCTACACAGGCTTTGGTTTTGTTCCTTCAAACACTTTTCTTCCTCTTTTTCCTACTTCCTCCATGAAGCTTTTCCCATCCTTCCCTAGTGCCTATAGCACTATTATATTTTGTTCATTTGCCCATGTTGTATGATAAAGTCAGGGTCTCTTCCCTACTTAGTAAGCACCTCAAAATCAGGAAGAGACCATGCCTCATACTTCTGTTGTTTTCTCTACAGGACCTGGCAACATTCTGAGCACACAGTCAGCAAAACAGAGCTGCTTCTGCTTAATGTGCCAACTGGAGTAGATTAACCTTTTCTACAGCACTTATTTCAATGCCTTCCTCATAGGCGAAACACCAACTTTATAATATTGCCCGTCGGGGCCTCACCACTCCAGTATGAGCTTGCTCTACTTCCAACTGCCAGAATCTGCATCTCTTTGCCAGATGGCTTTCTTCCAAACAGCAAAAAGGCCACTCTGGCCTCAGCATAGTAGACTGAACAATCTGGGAAATTAACTACTGTAGCCCTCTGCCAATGATCCATAGGGGCTGGTGGCTATACAACTCAGCACCCCTGCCCTCCAAAGATCAACTCTGGGTCTTCTACATGGCTTCCCAGGGTTCCCCCAGGGGGCATAAGCCCCAGTTGCACACAGAGGTAACAACTTGATAAGGCACCCCTATCTTCCCTTCCTATCTCACTCCCCACTTCCCTACTCGTATTTCCTGGGATCAGCTCCCAAATAAACTGCTTACCTTATTTTATCTCAGGGTCTTCTTTTGAGGGACCTAAGCCAAGACAACATTGAATACTTAGGGAGTGAATGAAGAGAGAATTTTCACTTTCTCCCTCAGAGGCAGAGAAGCCAGGTGAGAGACAGGGTTGGATTTCTCGAGACTGGGAGAATAGAAGACTCAACTCCCATTCCTCACCTCACAAATGGAAGCTTCCATAAAAGGGAGGCTGCATGAGAATCAGTTTAAAACAGAAAAAAGCTTCCTCCTGGGAGCAGTTGTGAAGTTCACAGCATCCACCTAGACCCAGAAAAGGCAGGTGCTGGCAGTACAGCTACAGATGCCCACAATTTTCTGGCCCAATTTGGGATAGTTAGTATATCATGGCAGCCCAGAAGCATACTTGTCCAGGTGTCCATTAGGAAGAAAGGGAAGAAGGAATAAGGAAAGAAAGAGAAGAAAATAAGCAAGAAAAGAAAGAAGCAGCCAGGAAAAAAAATAACAATGGTTAGATTTTAGACTTTTTGCTAATCTTTGCAAACAACATTTGACTTGAGCTGAGAAATCAGAGAAATGTCTCTCTTCTTGCATCTTAAATTTTGGAACAATCTCTGGCTGCTGATATAGTTTTCAGAAATAAAGCAGACAAAAGCCCTACAAAAGAATGGGCAGGGGAAGCAGTTAACCTCTGAGAGACTGGAAGAACAGCTTGAGTATTTCTGATGGTTGATTGCATAATTCAACTTCTTGAACATTTAATGTGTTATTCCTTTGTTTGCTGGAGGAATGCAATTGCTCAATGAAATGTGAAAAGACTTGACAAGGGCTGTTTTCATGATTATCTACCAAGTTCTTGCTTTAACTTGTTTGCTTAATCAAATGCTTACTTACAATCTCTTTGCAAGGTTCTGAATTTCATTACCTCTTTCCTTAAAGAGAAGTCAGTCTGCTCGGCAAGGAAGTCTTGCTCATCATGGGTCAGTGAACATTAGCACTTTCTAATAATTTGTTCCAGACCCCAGTTTCTGGACAACTAACCAGTTCAGCAAAATCTTCCTTCATGAGAAATTGAGCTATTTTCAGCAGAGGCTCTGCAACCAGTGCAAAATGGAACATCTCACAGAACTGTGTTAATTTGTCATTATAGCTAAAATGATTTGCTATATAGCAAAGCAACAATTAGAGCAAATGATGCTTGTCTCTTCATTGGGGTTTGAAATCTATAAGACAGCTCTGTCGTAACTTTAATTTGAGATCTGCCTGGCTGTCCTGATGAGAACCATCTTAACGAACTTGTAAAATTCTCATTGTCTTCCATTATAACAATGTATAGCAAGTTTCCTGCTCAGCTATGTGTAATCAAAAGAGGGACACCCTCACTGCTGTGAACTTGAACTTTAATAAAAACTTTGTCTTTTAAGAAAAGTAGCATGCTAAATATAGGAAGGATTCACATCCATGCTAGATAGATGGAGAAAACCTTTAGTTTAACAAATGAAAGCTATCTTCCTACCATAATTTATAGTGGTAGCCAGAATAATGGGCCCTTCCCCGAAAATGTCCACATCCTAATCTCTGGAACCTATGGATATGTTTCCTTACATAGCAAAAGGAGAGTTTGTAGATGTGATTAAGTAAAGAATCTTGAGACATGACACTACCCGAATTAGCTGGGTGGGCCCAACGTAATCACAAGGATCCTTAAAATCATACAACCTTCCCCAGCTATAGTCAAACGAAGACGTGGCTATGGTCAAAGTCATGTAATCCTGCTGGCTTTAAAAATAGAGAAAGAGGCCAGAAGGAACGTGGCTGGCTTCTAGACGCTGGGAAAGACAAAAGAACCAATGATCTCCCAGAGCTTCCAGAAAAGACTGCTGTACTCCTGAAACCTTAATTTTAGCCCCTCAAGACCTGGGTCAGACTTCTTACCTCCAGAACGATAAGATAAGTTTGTGTTGTTTGAAGCCCCCAAGTTGATGGTGATGTGCTGAGTGGCAACCAAAAAACTAATACAAGTATGATATTTCAATAATTCCTGAAAAATATATATAAGAAAATATATTATGATAAAGTATATTTCTTCTCCCCAGAAAAGTCTAGAAGTGTGACTTTTCTCCCTCACATGATTACCTTCCATTCCTTTGGTAGAACAGTAAAATACTCATTACAGGTGAACATCAGGTCCCCATCATCTTAACCCCCTGGCTTCCCTGATCCACTCCACCAGCCATAATCCTATTTCAATATGTATGGTTATCTATTTTACAAATATTAATTACAAATTCATAATCAACTTACAGCATTATTTTGTGTGCATTTTTTAGACTTATTTTTAATGTTTATTTTTGAGAGACAGAGAGATCACAAGCGGGGAAGGGACAGAGAGAGAGGAAGATACCAAATCTGAGGCAGGCTTCAGGCTCTGTGCTGACAGCTCAGAGCCGAATGCGAGGCTTGAGCCCATGAACCATGAGATCATGACCTGAGCTGAAGTGGGACACTTAACCAACTGAGCCACCCAGGTGCCCCTTGTGTGCACTTTTTAACTTTTTACATATAAAAGTCAGATAATGAAGGGCTCTTTGACAAGAGCTAGAAAACAAAGGACACAAAGCCATGACCAAAGAGGACACATCTTCAGAAACAAAGAGGGCGGTAGAGATAAGCTTGTGGACTTCTCCCTGTCTTCTCTTTGCTGTCTGACCTCCCATCTCCTACCCATGTCTCCCATGGGTTGAACTGAGCCAGAAACCAATTGGTTGGAAGTCTGAGAAAGGTAGCTTGCAGGATGAGCCTCCCACAGTGCAAGGAGAGCAGGGGCAGTGTGGAGAAAGGACCTAAGAGCAAGCAGGCAAATGTCTGCACATGCTCTGCAGCATATATTCCAGACTTACAACGAAGTCCTTCAAAAATTCCTTTGTAGAAATCCTTTTGATGTTCAACTTTCCATATCTTTGTTTTGTAGTTTGTGCCAATGGACCTTTGAATGCTTAAAAAGAAAACAGGAAGGGAGTCCCTACCATGGGGGGAGGGACCTACCAGGACAGAAGCCACTCCTCCCTTTCACACTCCCCAGCTGGCAAGTTCCTTTCAGCTTGAGCTCTTATTCATTATTCTGCTGTAGCTGTATCTTCTGGCTTCTGAGTGGGAAGAAGCACTCTAGAATCATGATTGCTGGGAAGTGGAAGAAATGAAGCAAAGTGAAGTTTTCCCAGGGATGCCACATGATTTCAATAGTATCAGACATGTATGAGTAAAAAGTTAACAAAACAGCAACTAAAGAATACAATATGGGGAGATTTCTGGAATTACTCTACAACAGCATTTAATATTTTGCATTAAACTGTCAACAATAGGCAAATCATGGAAAGAGTCTCAATGTCCATCACCAAGGGATCAAGAAGATGTGGTGAATATATATATACACACACAATGGAGTACTACATGGCAATGAGAAAGAATGAAATATGGCCATTTGTAGGAAAGTGGATGGACCTCGAGGGTGTCATGATAAGCGAAATAAGTCAGTTGGAGAAGGACAGATACCATATGTTTGCACTCATAGGTCTAACAGGAGAACAGGAGAAACTTAATGGAGGACGATGGGGAGGGGAAGGGGGAAAGAGAGTTGGGGAGAGAGAGGGATGCAAAACCTGAGAGACCATTGAATACTGAAAATGA
>NC_043711.1:71784654-71804627 GCF_006229205.1 Suricata suricatta | reverse complement strand
GGAAAGAGGTGGTGGTGATGGAGGAGGGCACTTGTGGGGAAGAGCACTGGGTGTTATATGGAAACCAATTTGACAATAAACTATTTAAAAAACATTTTGCATTAAATAGACTATTTCCCCATTTTATTTTTTTATTTTTTTAAATAATTTTTTATTTATTTTTTATACAGAGAGAGACAGAGCATGAGAGGGGGAGGGGCAGAGAGAGGAGGAGACACAGAACCGGAAGCAGGCTCCAGGCTCTGAGCTAGCTGTCAGCACAGAGCCTGATGCGGGGCTCGAACCCACGAACGTGAGATCTGACCTGAGCTGAAGTCGGAGGCTTAACCGACTGAGCCACCCAGGCGCCCCTATTTCCCCATTTTAAAAAATTTTTCAGGAACTTATGTTTTATATTCTTAAATAGAGTATTACATAGAGAAGAAGCAAAAGTACTTAGATTGTTCCAGACTTACATAAGACTAACATAAGAGAGGTTGCTGACACATTTCTTCCATGCTTTTTTTTTTTTTCCCCAGAGTAAAAGCTCAAATCCTGAACACAGTCAGAACAAAAGGCCGCAAACAGGTTTGGTGAACTCCACCCTACAGTAGCAATAGGGGCTTGAAATCACTGGTTAGACAGAAACTATAGATCAGCACTGTCCAATAGAAACACAATGTGAATCATGTTTGAAAAAATGAAAGGAAACAGGTAAAAATAATTTTAATATTTTCAACTCAATATATCAGTATTCCAACATGTGATCAATATAAAAATTAATAACTATTTTTGTTTTTTCAAATCTAATCTTTGAAATCTTATATGTTTTATGCTTGTACCATGTGTCAATTTTTAATCAGAGAAGCTTGGTCTGGGAGTGCCTGGGTGGCTCAGTCAATTGAGCATCCAGGTTCAGCTCAGGTCATGGTCTCGTGGTTTGTGAGTTCAAGCCCCACTCAGGCTCTCTGCTGATAACTCAGAGCCTGGAGTCTGCTTCAGACTCTGTGTGTGTCTCCCTCTCCCTCTCTCTGTCTCTCTCTCAGAAATAAATGAATAAACTTCTTAAAAAATCATTAGAAATACTTGATCTGTATTTAGATTTATAAAATGCAACAGTTGGTAAGAAAAATTCACATACTTGAGTTGTTCCAAGCATGCATAAGAAAACTTTCCAATTACTAATCAAGTACAAATTTTTAAATTAAATAAAATTAGAGGCACCTGTGTGGCTCAATTAAGCATTTGACTTTTAGTTGTGGCTCAGGTCCTGATCTCACAGTTCATGGGATTGAGCCCTGTATCCAGTTCCATACTGAGCATGGAGTCTGCTTCGGATTCGCTCTCTTCCTCTCTACCTGCCCCCCCCCCCCCGCCCCGCCACTTGCATGCTCTCTTTCTGTTTCAAAATAAATCATCTTAAAAAATTAAATTAAAAATTCAGGTTCCTACTCACAGTGGCCACATTTGTTATGCTCAACAGACAGCTGTGGTTCATGGCTACTACAATGAGTAGCAAAACACTAGATTAGAGACCATGACTGGCAGAACATGTGAGATTTTTTCCACTTTAAAACTTCTGTATACTAATTTTCTATGTGACCTGTTTTCTCTTCATAGTGATGAAGCTGAAACCTTCAAATGAAAAGAACCTGTGTTCTTGTTATTGGCATCAGTAAGGAAGTAAAAGTTAGAGGAGAAAAAGCTCCATGTAAGAATGGGTGGATGTCAGTGGATGCTTCCGAGAAAGGAAGTCAGCCTAACTGCCCAAGATCTGTTACAGGAAGAATGGAGGTCCAAGATGGGCCTGAAAGGTGGTCCTGTACACTTTCAGACAGGCCTTAGTAGTACAAATGACAGAAATCTGATTTGCAGGACACCTGCATGGCTTAGTTGGTTAAGTTTCTGACTCATAGTTTTGGCTCAGGTCATCATCTCACAGTTCATGGGATTAAGCCACTCATCAGGCTCTGCACCGGGCAAGGGGCCTGCTTGGGATTCAATTTTTCTTTCTCTGCCCCTCCTCCCCCAATATAAATGAAGTTTAAAAAAAAATGTGGGCACCTGGGTGGCTCAATCGGTTGAGTGGCTGTCTCTGGCTCAGGGCATGATCTCATGGTTCGTGGGTTCCAGCTTGTGTCAGGCTTGCTACTGTCAGCAAGAAACCTGCTTCCAATCATCTGTTCTCCCTTCTCTCTGCCCCTCCCCCACTTGCGCTCTCAAAAATAAACATTAAAAAAAAAAACCTGGCTTTGACAGTGAAGGTTCTCTATTGGCTCAAGTAACTAAAAAATCTACAGACTCCGTAACAAGAAGTTCAGGTACAGTTAAATTCAGGGGCTCATATAAGATTATTAGGAATTTATTTTTCTCAGTCTCCTAGCATCAGTGCCCCCTGGGTTGCTTTGAATCTCAGAACTTCTCCAAACATGGCAAGATGGCCTCTAGCTATCCCAGCGTTATGTCCCACCCTTAAAAGCTCTACCAGAAACAGTGTGCTTCCTTCCTAAAAGCCTGAGCACAAGTCCTAGAGTGGATGCTAATTAACTTCTACTTGGATCACATGCTCATACTTAACTAATTCCCAGGCCTGATCTATTTCCCAGACATGGAGAGAAAGGGTTAGATTTGCCCATTCAAACCATATGCTCTAGATGAGGGACAGGGATTCTCCTAAGGGAAAACCAGGTTGCTATAGTTAGGAGGGGCGGGAAGGGATGTTGGGCAGGAAAAATCCCTTGTGTGTCAAACCAAGGTTCTTGACAATAAGCCTTTTTGGTTCTCCAAAAATTGTCGTCTTTATTCAGAGTTTACATGGCTTCATGGGAAAAAAAAAAAAACCACAGTATTGTCTGCCAAATGCCTCGTCTCCTTTTGCCATTGATCATGTGGAAATCCATACCTTTCTCAAGCTACCCAACCTTGAAGAAGTTGTTTAAACCTTACTGTGCTTTAGGGTTTCCAACTGTGAAATAGGATCACGAATAGGACCTGCCTACCCCATACACAGAGAATGTAAGATTAAATAAGCTAATGTTTGTTAAGTGCTACCAGTAGAGTCCAACAGATGACAAGTACTATTTTTAAAAAACCCACTAAGTAAATCTGCAAAAACGTAGTATATTTTTTCTTAGAAGATTCATTGATTTCTCACATGAGCTAATATAGGCTTCTTCCCTCAACTTGGCCTCCAGAGAGAGGAGAAATGGCTGAAGCTGTTTATTGAATGAATGAATCCTCATCCCACTGTCAAAGAATAAGCTTCCCCCCTCTGAGAGACACCCCTGTCCTTAAATATAGTTTGCTTGTATTGTCATTTTTCTGTGAGCGTGCATCAGAATTGAAATTAACCCCCGAGGTGCCTAGGTGGGTGAGTTGGTTACGCTTTCCACTTCAGCTCAGGTCATGATCTGGCGGTTCGTGAGGTCAAGCCCTGCATCAGCCTCTATGCTGACCACCGAGACCCTAAAGCCTGCTCGGGATTGTGTCTCCATCTCTCTGCCCTTCTCTTGCTCCCACTCTCTCAAACATTAAAAAAAACAATTAAATGCCAACACAGCCTTCCTGTCATGTATGCTTCGATAGGCAACAGCACTAATAAAATATAGGCATCATGACCATCATGGTGATTAACTCCATCTCTATTCTATTCTTATTGCCACAATACTTGGTTTAAGTTACAGTAACCACAGTGAAATGAATTTATCTGGGAAAAGACTATGTAGGGAATGAAGAGAACAGCTCTAGGTATCCCTATTCGGGAAACCAAGATTCATTCAACCCAAAGGAATTGCCTGCTCCGGAAAATGCCAAATTGATACAAGCTGGGAAGCTGAACTTCAGAACCCTCTTTCTTTGGAGAGATTACACTCAATAGAAGGAAAGAGTCACCTAGGAAAGGTGATTCAAGGTACAACACACTCCACTTTTTCTGAAGGACTAGTGTGCTTGCTGTAGCCATCCATTCGCCTCACAACCAGTCTAAAGTTACACACCTAGGATCACTTTACTGATTAGATAGTGCTTTCAGGAGGCCCTTGCCCTTCACAGGCACGTTTACCACCGGCAAGGACCCACATCAACATCCTAACACCACCACTAGCTTAACACAGAGAGGGTAAGTTACCCAGGTGGGGGTGGGAACTTTCCCCGTTCCTTCTCCCTCCCCATACCCATGCCCTTGCCCAAATAACTCTGCATTTTCTTCCAAAAAAGTCGCTCTGGTCCCTTGAAGCTTGCTTTGGCAGGAATATAAACAAAAGTGGAGGGATGCTAGTTCCTAGCCTGCATATGAGGGGACAGCCCATCTTTAATACTGGACTCGGGTTCCTGAGCCAGACAACAATAAAAACAAGGACCAACCTAGAGAAAAGGCAGAGGCAAGACTATGCTACAGCTTAAGCTAAAAACACCCTCCCCTTGCCCAGCCCTAATAGAAAATAGTCACGCTAACCTACCCACAAACTAGGAGGCCCTGCTTGTATAGAGAAAGTTCCTGCTCAGCTTCTCACTCCGGCCCAACATGCTAATGAAGGAAAGGGGGGGGGAAGCCTCATCCTGATTGGTTGGAAAGACCACTTCCTGATTGGTCAAAAGGGCTTCATACTGACTGGTCGATATTGGCAGGCAATTCAGGCAGCTCATTGGTGCTTTTGGAAGCCAAGATATTGTATTCTAGGTTCGGCTTGTAGGTGGGGCCTTGTCCTGGTTGCATCCTTGCTCTGCTTTGTGAGAGGAGCTGTTTAACCACAGCCAACGGAGAGCGCCCCAGGTGCATAATGCATTTCACTTAGGGCTTGTTTCCATGGTCCCTGTCTCATTTTCTGCTTGCTTCTTTTGTGCTTCTGCCACACCATTCTTCCTCTTGCAGAAGAATGAACAATGCATGCTAATAGTTGATTAATATACTACCTCTCAGAGAGAGCAAGGTGCTGAGAGTCTTGGCCACAGCAGGTGAAGTTTCCTCTTAAGAGAAGGAAGAATTTTTAGGAACTTTATTGGAGCCATTCCCTAACCTCCTTTCCTTACTTTCTAAAAAGTGAAATCCCTACATACCTAGAACTTTTTTACAGCAAATGTGGCCATATTATTCAGTTCTAGCAAATGATACATAAGTATAGTTTTGCAAGGGGCTCCTACGAAAACCTTTGCTGTCTTGCTCAGAAGAAAAGGGAATTCTGTTACTGCCCCTCCGCTTGCCTCAAAAGCACTGGTGATGCCTGAGTCCATAGCAGCCAATTTGCAACCAGGAGGTGAATAGCATGAGGTTGAAAAGCCATCAGGTTAAGGAGGCAGAGTAGGAAGATGGAAAAAACCTGGATCCTTGATGATATTGCTGAGTAGCTAAACCAGCACCAGCAAATGCCTATATCCAATCTTAACATGAGCTACAATCAGTGTCTAATTTGTTTAAACCCCTGTGAGATGGGGTTCTGATATCTAAAATGAAATTCATTCCTAATGGATATGCCTATTTGACTATATGACAGTTTGATTTGGGTCTGGCCCAGTCTTTATATCAGAAAGACGTTGTGGTTTCTTCAGTGTGTATTCAATGAGCTGAGATAGAAGGAGACTCTGAAAGTGTCCTAACATCTTGTGAAGAAGTGGAGGGGAGCAGCAGTTTTACCTTTTAGCATCAAATAGAAGTCCCCTAGGAACTGAAATGGGGAAAGTCTGGATCACTTCTATCTCTGTCTTGACCTATTTGGCTTAAGAAAACCAATCCACCCACCATTGCTTGATCCGAGAAGCTTTCTCAAAATCTAGACAGAACGAATCCCTATTTTCTCAGAATTCCTAGAGTAGTTTGTCTTGGTTTGTGTGCTGCCATTCAACTGACAGATCACACTCAGCCCTGCAGGAGTCCAGCTGTTTCTATCTTATCTTCTCTACAAGGGTAGTGTCTTTTTTTTTTTACATTTATTTATTTTGGGGAGACAGAGAGAGACAGAGCACAAGTGGGGGGAGGGGCAGATAGAGAGGGAGACTCAGAATCTGAAGCAGGCTCCAGGCTCTTAGCTGTCAGCACAGAGCCTGAAGCAGGGCTTGAACCCATGAACCAGAAGATCATGACCTGAGCCAAAGTTGGACGTTTAACCAACTGAGTCACCCATGCACCCCAAGGATAGTGTCTTAATAGTCCCTGCAGAATTTCTTTCAGACCCTAGTAGAGTTGCTCAGCACACATCAGGCCTTTAGTAACTAGTAGTAACTATGAGTTAAGTAAAATTAATATGAACTTGCTTTATAGCATATCTAGCATCACATCCAGGTTTATGGTCTGCATCTGGGAACCTAATTAAGGATTGGCAGCAAAACTAGTTCAGCTTAAAATGACTTCTACTGCAGAGGAAGCAGATTAAGAGAGAAATGAGAGGGCTAACAAGAGGAGAAAGAAAGAACAGTGCAAAGTCACCTCCAAAGAGACCAGAATCTCTGTATAATTTATTCCCTCTTGGGAGCATTCCTAGCAGACATTCTGATGATGAAGAGTCAGCCATCTGGCATGGTTTTGCATTTTTACCCTGTTCCTTAAAATATGTGTTGGATCACTTTGACTTTCAGCTTCCACTTTAGTCAAAAAGAAGAGAGAATCTTGAAGCTGGAAAGTGCTAGAACTCATAATTAAGAAGTGGGGTATCTTAGAATGGGTCCCCCAGAAATGGGCCTTGGAACAAGGATTCAAATCCAAATGTTTTATTGGTGAGGTGATCCCAGGAAACGCAGTAGAATATAGAAATCAGGCAGTGCAGAAAAAGAAGCTAAGACAAGTGTGTTAATGAGTAAATTATGGCTGTGGGTAAGTGCAACTCAGCCCTGGTGGGGAGCTCTCTACAGAACACACCTCCAAATGGGAGATGAGGAACTGGGATATTTATCCACTTATTCCCATTTATCATTGGTTGAGGGCTTTAGGGGGCATTAATATGTTGGCACTCCCAGCCTGCCTCACTCATGACTGGGCTTCTGCAGCCAAGAAAACCCTTAAGCAGAGAATCCACCGTGCATTAGTAAGAAGCCATTGGCATGTACCCGAATGCGGACTGTTGATGGTATTCAGGCAGAGCATCGATAGTGTCTGCTACATGGGGAGAAGTAGAAGATGGAGGGGCGGAGGGGTGGGGATGAAGGCGCCAGGGACCAGGAGCACTCACTGGCCTGGGGCTCATAGCCTGGATAGCCAGGGTGGTCTGCCAGTGAATGAAGGTATGTATCACACTGAAACACCTGGGGAAATCTGTCCTCCACCTCCCATTTATTTTTATTGTCTTTAGAATTTAGAATGTCTTCAAAATCATAAGGGCCAAAACTCCTATTTACAACCTTCATATCCTAAATAGGGGGAATGATAGAATGCATTTATACAGTGGAATATTCTGGAGCTACTTAAAATTATCTATTCTATGACCTATTAAAATCCAAAGAGTTTTCAATAATAAAGAAAAATACTTATCATTTAATGTTAAATGATTAAAAAGAAAGCAAGATCCAACATTGTATATTCAGTAGGGTTTCCAGTATGTTAAAAAAAAAAGGACTGATTCAATATTGGAAGAATATATTATTTTTTAAAAAGCCTTTGAGGGGTGGACTTGTAGTTACTTTTCTCTGCTTCCTTATAATTTTTCAAACTTTACATATTTTCCACAATAAGCATTTATTAATTTTATAACTTGATCATAAAATCTTTGAGAAAATATTATGTTACTCATTGCCAATAATGACCCTAAAATGATTTTGCTGATTTGGCCCACCTGAGCCTCTGCTGTTAGACTCTTTTTAGGACTGTGCTCAAGGGTACCAGCTCCCAGGAGATTAACATCCTCAACTGTGTTCTCCTTGTTCCCCCAGAAGTCTGTGTCACATTCAAGTTCAGCCATCCAAACAACATGTATTCATTCATTTAGATAAATATTTACAAAGTACCCACCATGTATCAGGCAAAACCAGACATAGTCCCAGTCTTCATGGAAGAAAGGAAGCAATGCAATAAAACAAATACATAAAAATTTCTATCTTTGAAGAGTGCCACGTAGAAGAGTTACATGGTTTTCTGGAATGCTTTAGGAGATTTGGATTTATTGGGAGAGGCTGTATTAGGAAGTGAGGTTCAACTTAGGATCTCAAGGATGCATAGGAGTTAACCAGGCAAATGTTAATTGGGTTTCTAATGTGTGCATGGAGTCACCATGCTGGGGTGATGCTATATTCAAACCTCTGCCCTCAAAAACCTAGCCATCTAATTGGCAAACCACAATCAAGTTTCCTAAAATAATGAAGAGTAAAAAAAACAATAACACTATTGGATAAAGTCCCCCACTGTCTCTAGGAAAATATGGGAGTTCAGAGGAAGAGACAATCAATAAGGATTAAGTAATCAAGAAAGACTCTTTGAAGAAAATATAGCTTGGGTTCAGCTTCTGTGCCAGAAAGAAGGAAGGGTGTCCAAGAAAAGGGAATAGCATGCATAAACGCACAGAGGGGTTGATGTCAAGATTCTTTAAAAAAACTTTTTAATGTTTATTTATTTTTGAGAGAGATAGACAGAGTGCTAGTGGGGGAAGGGCAGAGAGAGAGGGAGACACACAATATGAACAGGCTGCAGGCTCTGAACTATCAGCACAGAGCCCGATGTGGAGCTCCAACTCATGAACTGCCAGACCATGACCTGAGCCGAAGTTGGATGCCCCAAGGATTCTTTTATCAGACAGCAAGATGACCAGTAGGATGAGAATAGAAGATGGGTATTATGTAAAAGGGATGGCCTGTCCTTGGAAACCAGGTAAGGATGCTTGACTTAATACGGTGGGAACTAGGGGGTCAAAGAGCAACAAGACAAAGGTAGTATCTATAAGACTGATGTGGCCAACTATGCCTGCTGGCGAGAGGGCAAGACCGCTGGCCATAGTGATCCAGACAGCAATAGAGAGTTTCACAGGGAAATCGCTCTTCTTTTTATCCATGGGAAACTGGGATGTAAGAGGTTCACTGGATTTTTAGCCTCTGAAAAGGAAATTTCTATTAAAAGGGAAACATAATTATATTATTTAATATAATCTGATTCATCTCATTTGTTTTATCCATCTGTCTCCTATAACCAAGGAAATATCCTGAAACCCAACTAATTTGTTTCCTTTTTCAGAAGCTCTCTGCACAAAGGAGACTGTATTTGCAAGTCATTTAGGACTCAGCTCTCTCAGAGCAAACCTATAGACTGGAAGATCCTTCTCCAACCTTTTAGGATCCCCTCTTTCCTAGTCCCAAAAGTTGCTGCTGCTGTGGGTTAGGGGTGAGGGTGGTGAGGTTATGCTGATAAAGGGCCTCCTTAGCCAAAATGACCTGCTGGGAGGGCTGTAGAGCCATAAGGCTAAGGGAGAGAAATCTCTTCCCCAGCAGATGCCGACAGACATAGCAATGCAGATTCTGCTCTGTGCTCTGTTCTCCTGGTTCCCAGGAGCATACGTTGGTAGGTCATCTCCTAGCATGTCCCCCTAGTTAGATAGCCTGTCCTGTTTCCTAGATCTCCCCAGGAAAGATGAGTTTCTAAGCTTCTTTGATATTCTTACTGTACACTTTAAGGGACTTTTGAGCAGTAATAGAGAAGACAGCTTCATCTCTGCTTCGTGGTCCTTTGCAAAGTGCCAATCAGGACAGTGCTGGAATTTCTATCCAGGAGGCACCAATGTGTGGCAATCTGGTTACCCAATGGGACTTCATTTGAGGCTTTATCTGCATAGCCAAATGCTGTTTTATTTTAAGTTTATTTATTGGGGCAGCACATGGGGTACTAAAGTCCACACCTTCCAGTCCTGTCCTTGATACCAGTAGTGAGCCCTAAAACTAGGTTTCTTTTCAGCTAGAGACTCTTCTTAGAAAAGTCCTACACCTCCATCTTTACTTTCATTCCAAGGACAGAACAGGGTTTTTGCATGCAGACATCATTTATCAGTGAATAAATTGGTCAACTTAATTATCTGTTTTATCTGTTAACTATGTTTTAATAATTATATAACTTAACTAACAGAGCTGGCTACTTCTTTCTCATGGGAAGGCGAGCACCTGCTGAGAAAGTTCTCAGGAATTAGATTCACCCTCAACACCCCACCAGACCAGACCTGCCAGTTAGCTCAAGGCCTCTCCTTGGAACCACTGGAACGTTTTCTTGGATCTCTGAGGCCCTCTTGTGGATGTCTTAGGATGAAATCCTGCCTAACAACTGCCCTTCCCACCTTCTTCTAAAAATTTGGCTGGCAGAGAGAAAGAAAGAGAGACAGAGAGAGAGAAAGAGAGAAATAAATTTGTTTTCTTCTGCTTCTCCTAAAATGCAAAAAAAAAAAAAAAAAAAACCTTAGGGATGTCTAATTTCTGACACCATCAAGATTAATCTGACCTCTAATGTTGCCCTGGTTGGCTTGTTACTGATAAGCTTTGAAACCTCTTGCCACCTCCTCTGTACCCTGAATGGCTTTCCCCTCACTCCAAATCCAAACTTTAGTTTGGTCAGAGCATTCCTAACTCTCTTTTTCTCATATGAATACAGGAAGTGTCTAGTAAGGTCCTTCATATGGAGGAGTGCAGATTCCCTGCCTGGTTGGCCAAGGTGCCCTCACAAAGCCTCTGTGTGATTCCAGGGGCATCACAGAGAGACTTGGCAGACCCAGGAACTGCTCCTGTGTTCATGACTTTGGTAGGTAAACCTGGGGTGCGGTTTGAAATTGGCCACCTTGGTAATTTTTATGAATCAATTTGTACAAACCAACCCATGGGAAATGTTCCTAACATAAACAGCCTGAGTTGTTGCTGCATCACCTTCATCTGAGCCCTGGGAGCTCTAAAGGAAAGCCCATCATGCTCACCTGGCCTTTAGCCTGAACCAGGCAATTAGGCCACTATCCAGGATAAGACTGAAAGAGGAGAAGGAGCCTCCAAGTCTGATGACCCTCGCAGTTCCCTTGGTTTGTGCTGTGTGCTGAGCATTGAATCTTTCTCATGGTGGGGCAGGTATGATCATTTACATTTTACAGAGGATGGGACTGAAACTCAGAGTTCAATATATTTCACAAGATCACACAACTGTGTAAGTGGCAGGGTTAGGATTCAAACCCAGCTCTCCCTCCAAAACCTACTCTTTAGCCAGCCCCTGCCTCTTCTTGTCCTTAACTTTGGGTTTCAGGTTCTTTGACTCTTAGTCCATGTGAATGGCACCTCCTGGAGTTGGGCAGTGCACAGCCTGCACATCTGTAGAGTGGCTCAAACCAACTTTTATTGGCTTGACACCATCCCAAGGCCTAGATTCTAAGCCTGGCCTTGCTACTCAAAGTATGATCCCTGACCTGAAGGGTCAGCAATCCCTGGGAACCTTCTAGAAATGTAAATTTGGCGACCCCACTCCAGGTCTAATGAATCGGTGTTTTCAAAGCTGGAGACTAGGAATCTGTACCCAGGGCTTCTGAGATGCACTGAGATCACCTGGGGAGCTTGTTCAATGGGAATTCTCATTCAGGAGGGCGAAGGTCATAGTGCTGGGCTTCAGCATCTCTAACCAGCTCCCAGATGGTGCCGGTGCCCTGAATGACACTGGGAATAACATGGCTCTAGATCAGCCATTCTCAGACTGGAGTCTGCATCCAAATCACATGGAGGGCTGGTTAACACACAGATTGCTGGGTCCCATTCCAAGAGATTCTGATTCAGAGGGTCTGGGATGAGGCTCAGGAATGTGCATTTCTAACTGGGGACCCCTGTTTGAGAACCACTGTTCTGGCTTATGAGAACTTCCTAAAATAGATAACTAATCTCCTGCTTTCTGGCTTGGCATTTGCATGAGCCCTGTTCAGTCTCCAAATCCTGTCATTTTAGAGCTGAAAGAGACTTCAGAGACCAGAGGCAAAGCCAGGATTAAGCATCCCGACTCTCTCTATTCAGTGTTGTTTACTCTGCTTCCTGCTGGCTCTGAAGCTCCCTACAGTCTCCAGCTCCAGCCACTGCAGTATTTTTGGTGAGCTCTCCATCTTGGGCCAGCTTCTCAGGCGCTTGAAGCCTATCAGACACATATGTCATCAGCACAATCCGTGAAAACACAGTGGCCTCCTACTTCACAGTTCTGTGAAAAGAGAGCTTTGGAAAAAACCAGCAGCCAGGCTGGCAGCAGCGAAGGAGAGAAAATGCAGCAGTGTGCAGGCAAACCCAGACAGACAAGGTGAGTCAGCACACAGCCCTGGAGCAAAGTAATGGGCTGGATACGGATGGCAACTGCCAACCACATTCTGCTGGGCAACTCTGAGAGGGTCATATGACTTCTCTGTGCCCAAGAAATGACTTTTTTTTTTTTTTAGGGATAACAATACTCTCATTCAAGAAAATACACACAAAAGAGAGCTTCATGTGCAGACTGGGGACGAGGTCTGGAACAGTTAGTTTCTGTTATGTGACCAATCACCCAATACTCCGTGGCCTAAAAAAGGAACCCGTTATTATTGCTTATCAGTCTTTGAGGAAAAAGAGGTATGCAAGTTTCCTTGAGGCCTAGACCTAGGGGCCTGGCATGGTGTCACATCTGCCATGTTCTGTTGGTGAAAAGCAAACCCCACAGCCAGCCCACTGCTTAGTGGGTGGGACTTGTAACATCCTAAGTAGAGATGGGGAATGCATTGTGGCCATTTTTGCGATCTATCGCAGAGACATTTTGTTTGTTTAGGGTATCATGAGACAAAGATTCCAAAGCAAATGGTTAACTTGGTTACTTGGAAGTGAAGGAATACTGGCAGGGGAGTAGGGGATTGAGACACAGAGCAAAGGAGCTAGTAAAGGGTACATAACCGGGCCAGCTAGCATTCTGGGCAGTTGGAGCTTAATTCCATTGGAAAACTCTGGAAGTGTTAGATGCAGGCTTCTTTGTTATCCTACCGGAGAAAGGGATCTAGAATATTAATACATCCATTGACATCCATCCTTTGTTGAGGGTTGCTCTCAGCCAACACTAATTCATCATTTCAGATTCCTACACTGGGCAGTATGGCCCCAGATGTACGCAGGTCCTGGCAGCTGGTGGTCTGGCCACTGTGCACTGAAGAAGGAAGAGTGTGCCCTGCCGCGCAGGAGAAAAGACCCTCGAGCTTCAGTTTTAAGTTGGTGGATTTTTTTTAGTCTGTATGCTTTTTCTGGGGTGATGCCCCATTTCTCTTGCTGGCAAAGGTTGGGACACTAGATGGCATCATATCAAGTTGTCTCACAGCTCAGGAAACAAATGCCAGGCAGTGTTCCTAGTTGTCCTTGGAATCAAACCGTACCAGCTGAGCTGAGAAGGAAGGCTGGGCCTGCCGCAGCCAGCAGTGGTGCCCACTGGGCTCCGTCTGAACTCCCCTCATTAGCAACTTGCCAAAACACTGGGGTGGGGGGGAGCAGACAAAGCACAGAGAGGCAGGCAGAGGTCGCTGGCATTTTCTAAGGCGTGGGATTCATAAAACCCCTGGAAGGAAGCAGTATGGAGAATGACACTGTCTAGCCCCAGAAAGGTCTCTGAAGTGTATAAAAAACGGGCTGGAAGAAGAAACACGAGACTTACAGTAAGGATTTATTATTGGGGGTAAGAGTGGAAAGAAGATGAGGTTGAGGTTGAAAGTAAGGGTCAAAGAGATTTAACATTTTATTTAAAATACTTAAAACAAATGAGACAAAATATCAGAAATGATCAGTTCTTCATAATAGCTATATTAGGTGGGGATCATATTCCTATCTCTACTTTTTCTTAAATTTCAAAAAAGTGTGTTGTGCAAGGTAGATATGATGTTCTGTAACTAGCAAGGTCCAGGAGGGTTCAAGAAGGAACACTGATGTTTTTTGAGTAACCTTTGCCAAATGTTTTTCCTTACTGAGACTCCGTTTCATTATCTATACATTGAAGATAGTAATAGTCGCCATGTCAGGAGATTGTCACAACCTCAAATGAGGTAGTGTACCTAGTACAGTGCCCAAAGCCAGAAGATCCTTCCAAAAATCCTCGCTGCTTCCTTTTCCCTCCCCCAGACCCTTACCACCAAGGG
This sequence comes from Suricata suricatta, assembly GCF_006229205.1. Taxonomy (NCBI): domain Eukaryota; kingdom Metazoa; phylum Chordata; class Mammalia; order Carnivora; family Herpestidae; genus Suricata; species Suricata suricatta. The sequence continues at coordinate 71,790,603 of NC_043711.1, read as the reverse complement.
CTCAAGGGTTAGGCATCTCTGTCACACTGAGTCAAACCATATCATTGGCTTGTTGTTTAGATGTGGCTAAAAACAGAAAAATCTTAATTCAAGCCTATCCTGGCTCCTTTGAATCCAGAGACAAAGTTGGTCTTAAAAAAAGAAAATGTTTCTTGAAAATGTGGCTAGAGGGACAACCCCACTTGTGTAAAAAAAGGGATTCTGGAATTTATCAATAAATACCTCCTTACTTTTCTCAAGGTTTTAGGATTTTTCTACCTGGAAAAGGCACTAACCTTTTCCGGAACAGACGTGGGTGCTTCTGTGTGGCTTCTGAAAGAGATACTGTCTTTCTTTGGATGTAAATGAGAGCTCTCGATTCCTTATACAAATTAGAGAAAGCCCAGGGCTAGCCTTGACAACAAAAATGCTATGAGGATAAGAGGCAGGAGGATAAGGGGCCTCTAAGAGTGGAAGGTATGGAATGAAATCCATTGAATGGAGGAATTAGAGGCTGACCTCCAGGAGAGAAGGCACCTGTGGCCTCTCTCCCTCTTGTCAGAGAAACTGAGGGTAGCCTCAGAAAGGAAAGAAAATTCCCCAGGGTGTCATTTTATCTGAGACTCTCTGAATCTGGAAGGGATTGTCCCTACAAAAAAAAAAAAAAAAAAAATGAGAAGGCAGAGCCAACAGCCTTTGGGCTGGGCTTATTCCATGCAAAGATTACAAATAATCTCAGTTTTCTCCACACTACAGGGCCCGCAGGAGAGATGTGTGTGTGTGTGTGTGTGTGTGTGTGTGTGTGTGTGTGCGCGTGCTCAGGGTTTTTCAACCATTCTGTATCAGTTACCTGTAACCATAACAGTGCTGCATAATAAACCACCCCAAAACTTAGTGACTTGAAACACTAACTATTCATTCAGCTCACAGTTCTGAGGCCAGCAGTGGGGACTGAGCTCAGCTGGGAAGTTGTGGTCTCAGTTGGGTTGTCCTGTGTGTGTAGGGTCAGCAGCAGGTCTGGCAGGAAGCTCTGTAATCTGAGCTGGGCTTTCTCATATCTCAGGGACTGAGGTATCTATCCCTTCTTTCTGCCCATCTGCTCTACCTTCTTTGCCCTGCAGAACCTCTCCATTTTCCTGCAAGCTTCCTCATGGTTCTTACTGACAGCCACACTCCTAAGGCTACAAGAATTTATATCTCTGCCCTCCACTGCTAACTGGCTGCAACATTGTGTGTGTGTGTGTGTGTGTGTGTGTGTGTGTGTGTGTGTGTGTAGTTCAAATTCCCAAAGAAAGAAAATTTATTAGCTCAGCCAAAATCTATAATGGCTACCCTTGGTACAGATGTCTGCTCCTGGATTAACCAATCACACTGAGGGATGATATGGAAGGGGCAGGGAAATCAGATTTCCCTCTGTAAAATGAAGGGTAGGGATTAAGAAGATCCACAATCCCCTTATCAGCTCTAACATTCTATAAAAACAGGAGAGAAAAAGAATGTATTAAGAAAATTGAAAAGCATTAGATTGGATCCATCAAAGGCAGAAGCTGGGCTATTGCTTGCTTTATATTTGAATGTTGTGCGTGGTTTTCATGATGGCAATAATAATTTATTGACAAAATGCTCTTATTGAATTGCCTTTACTGAAGCGGCCCGGCATGCTTTTTCACCAGCTTGCTACAATTAAAAGCAGCAGTAAACAGAGCCTTTCTATTTAGATTGAAAAGCAACAATTAAGCTTGCTCAGCTATAAATAGGAAGCAGCTTCCCATCTATGGCCCCAACTGCACACATTATAGACTGCAGCCCCAGATGCCCCCAATTTATTTCTGCAGGGCAAACCAATAAATTGTCAAACTCTGACCTTAAAACCAACAATCTCTTAGAAAATGGAAGGAGGTAAATTATGCATAATTCTAGATAATTACCGGGATGTCCATGAGGCCAGGAAATGAGTACACATGCTGGAAATCTAAATTTACAAGCTTCTAGCCTTTTCGTTTTATCATTATCAAACCATGTTTTGCCTGTCAGGGTGGCTGTCAGGGCTGGATCTCCTTTGCCTGGGAGGTGTGGAAGAAAATAATAAATTCAAATATTACGGGAGGGAAGATGGAAAATATAAAATTCCTTCTCAAGAGTTCCAGTGATTCAGAAAAGAGACCAGAACATGGAGAGTCAGTACTCCATGTTTTCTAATTAACAAGATAGTGCCATTCATCAGGTCTACAAGCCATATCTTCTGAGTGTGCAGAGTTGTGAAGGCTTTTGTTTCAACCTCATTTTCTGCAGGAGGAAACCAGAGGCTCAGGAAACCATGTGTACTGTCCAAGGCACAGAATTTGACAATGGCAGTACTGGAACTCCATGGCTTTCCTGACTACCACCCCTGTGTCCACTGAATGGAAGAATTTGCCGTCTCCTTTGAGATACAAAAGACTACATCAATGGGATCTAAGTAGTAAAAAGTCAAAGGATGCAATATTTCTTTGAGTGTAAGACAGGCTTTCAAAGGTGACAGAGGGTCCCCTCTGTTTCTGTATCCCACATCTGAACCAGAAGTTACCAGTTTCCTAAAACCCAAAAAGATTGATTTTCTAAATTGTGTCTTGCAAAATCACACCCTTTCAAGACTTGCAACTTAGTTTTCTGTTGGAGCATTGTCCTATGTCTCCCAGTGTTTTTCCAACTCCCTCTGGCGCTCCTTGGGTCATGTGTGCTAGGATATTCTCTGTTGTTCTTCTCATCTTCTCTATCATCTCTGTGCCCCAGGGGACTGACATTTATAGATTCATTAATGGTACTCCAGTCCTTTGGCCACCATTGAGCTTGGCTAATGTTAGGTGAGTAACCAATTGGAGAATGGATATGAAGTGGTTAAAAAAAAAAAAAAAGGAAGGATTTGTCTTCCTTTACTTCCTGCAGAGGGAATAGAGTTGCCCAGCTGAGCTCATCCCAGATTAGCCAAAGCCTAGCCAAAACCCCACACATTAGTGAGAATAAATGACTGTAGTAAAGCACTCAATTATCGGGGGTAGTGTGTAATGAAGCAGTGGCTGATAGACAATATGACACCTAGAAAGAAAAGTTTAAGACAACACAGCCATTTTAGAAATTGAGATAAACCTGGTCTGAAGACCAGAAATTAAAGTGAACACAGAGGATTAACTGGGATTGAGTTCTCAGACTCACTTAACTCCAAATCCAGAAGTAAATAGAGAAATCTGGGTTCCTATGGGGTAACAAGAGTAAAAGCATCCCATGGGATGTAAGAGCCTTACTCTTTAAAATCAGAAGCAAGTTTGAGTTTTCCTTACCCAGTAAAGGATGCTGAAGTAAACTCTTGAAACCACATCCCAAATACCATTTATACAAAGCAGTTGCCAGAGAAGCTTTAAGAAATAGTGTTTCATCCTCAGTTGCTGAATATGTAATAACTCCAATATCAGTGAAGTTTGGGAGCCCTAAGCTATCAATATAAGATCTGGTTTGGGACTGAGTGTTCTTAGAAAGTGGTGGAAGAAGAGACCAATCTGCAAGACTGTGACACTCAACACTGTGTGTCACAGTGGGGGAGTGGGGCACAGGGAGGAGAGAGAGAGGGAGAACCTTCATTTAATAATAAAATTCCAAAATGCATGAGGAAATACTACTAAGACAGCAAAAAAAATCAATAACTGGAAATACATGTACTCAAGATGAAATGGAAATAACATGAAATTATTACCCACAGATCCTCACTAAAGTAACCACTAAAGAATATATTTAAGGCAGAAGGAGAAAACACCCTAAGAGACAAAGAGATGAAATATGAGTACACAAACAATAGTATAGAATTTGGTGGAATATGAAAAATGTAGTTTGCTATTGACTCAAAAAGAGAATGATATTCTTTTACATAACTGGGTATAATTCAAATACTACCAAGGAAAATATAGATGTGGAAGGAATTCAGTGAATGATTAAAGCATACCAAGTTCTTGGGTTATTTAGGAGGAGGATAGAGATACTGAATAACTTAAGCTTTGTTAAAAAATTATTACACTTCATGTTTCTATAAGAACAAGATTATCAGACCAGATTTTTTAAAATCCAGCCATATGTGGTTTATGGTAGAAACACCTAAAATATAATCATCCAGAAAGCTTGAAAAAAAAAAGGAATGGAAAAAAACCAAAACAGCAATTACGACTAAAAGAAAGCTGTATAGCAATATTAATATGAGATGAAATTGAACATGGTCCAAAAAGCATAAAAAGAGACCTAACATAGTGATATAAGAAACAATCCTGTATTTCAATGGATAACACTATGGCTTGAAATATAAAGGGGGAAAAAAACTAAATTACAAGACAAAATAGAAAAATCTATCCTGTTCAAGGTTTTAAAATACACACACACACACACACACACACACACACACACACACATACATATATATAAAATTTAAGTAGTGGGTATCTAGTGGCTCAGCTGGTTAAGTGTCTGACTTGATTTCAACTCTGGTCATGATCTCACAGTCACAGGATTGAGCCCCATGTCGGACTCTGTGCTAAGTCACTGAGCGTGAAATCTGCTTAAGATTCTCTTCCTCTCCCTCTGCCCCTCTCCCCAATTCATGCTCTCTTTCTCTCTCAAATAAAAAAATGAAAAAACAAACCTGTGGAGCCAGCAGAAAATATCAATGTATATTTATAAAGCTAAAAAGTAACCCATTTTTGGAACACCTGGTTGGCTCAGTTGGTAGAGTACATGACTCTTGATCTCAGGGTCATGAGTTCAAGCCCCATGTTGGGTTATAGAGCCTACTTTAGAAAATAAAATAAAAAATAACCCATTTCATAGCTGTAGGGACTGAAGCCCAGGGAAGCTGAGTGACTCCCCCAAGACCATGGTTTATTTGAGTCAGAGCCAGGACTTAAACAACTTCTAATGCTAAAATCCTATGCCTTACCCATTTTATGACACTAAAATGTATAGAATAAACTGCATATTTGCAGAACTGACTAGCCTTTTCCAGACCCTTAAAATAATCTTAAGTGTGCATAAATTAGCATATCTGTTACCACATTTTAAGTTAGCATATATGTTGGTGTTCTATTCTTATTCCCTTGGGTCCCTTTGACCTTTCCAGTTTGCATTCCTTTGCCTTCTAAGTGTTTTACTTCTAATTGTCATCTCTGTGATACTCTATAAAAAACCACCCTAGGGTCACTGGGGTCACCACTGACTGAAACAAGTTCCTGGGATTTTATGCCTTCAAGAGTGATTCTTATCCAATAATGGGCTAGGGTGAAAAATGAAAACCCAGCTCCTTTGTTTTGGGGTTAGGCCAAAATCTGAGACGTAATTTACTCTTCCAACTTCCCCTGTGGCATGAAGCTGAAGCTGCGATTCTTCTTTGCTTCTTCCCTTTTTTTCCTTTTCTCTTTCTTTCTTTCTTTCTTTTATGATTTCAGGTTTTTATTTAAATTCTAGTTAGTTAATATATGATAAAATTGGTTTCAGGTATAGAATTTAATGATCATTACTTACATATAACACCCATTGCCCATCACAACAAGTGCCCTCCTTAATACCCATCTCCCATCTCCCATCCACCTCCCTCCATCATCCCTCAGTTCTCTATAGTTAAGAGTCTCTTGTGGTTTGCTTCCCTCTCTCTCTTTTTTCCCCCTTCCCTTATGTTCATCTGTTTTGTTTCTTAAATACCACATATGAGTGGAATCATATGGTATTTGTCTTTCTCTGGCTGACTTACTTCATTTAGAATAATACCCTCTAGTTCCATCCATTTTGTTGCCAATGGCAAGATTTTCCCTTTTCTGTCTTGCTTTCCATACCCAGTTTTTCCCAAGAAAATATCCTTAATAAATCAAATTGCACATGAATTATCATCTCATGTTCTGCTTCTTGGAACACTTTCCTAAAATAAGAACTATACAACTCTGTACTGGATGTGTAAAGAGA
>NC_043711.1:71754723-71784554 GCF_006229205.1 Suricata suricatta | reverse complement strand
AACTCTGGGAATTGCCTGTTTCAAAGCCCTGCTCACCTCCTACCAAACTTAGCTGTTGCAATGAGGGCCCAGAAATCATCTTAGGTGAGCCCCAGAAGCAGAGTCCAAGACAGGGAAAATCAGATGCCTGTAGTGTATTGAGAAAGGATCTTCTGGAAAAGAATCTAAGGAAGGAAAGCAGACAGGATAGGAGAAGAAGCCAGTCAAAGATTTGTGCTCAGGTAATATCTAAACTAGACCTGATCCAACAAAAGCACGGGAGCATAAATCACAATGTTGACATGATCGTTCCCTCCTTAAGGCAAACAGTGCTGGCCTAGGGTACCCCTGTATCAGTCATTACTATAGGTTTCTCCAGGTAGGCGAAGAGAGATGTAACATCCTAGGCATCAGTTGAGTTCAATTCTTGGGGAAGGGGGCCTTTGTGAGCCCTTAGCAGCCAATACTCATAGCAGCCAGGGGCTGAGATCTCCTGCCCATCCGACAGTATCTACTGCAAGTTCCTAAGCCATGAGCCCTGAACATGGGAGCTTCAGCAATCAAACTCTTTTCTCTCTCACCCTACCTCTCTGTTGCTCCCCACCAGCCCAAGTGACTGAGGTCCCCCATGCCAGCTGCTCATCCACAGCTTACTTGATTTTAGTATCTACACAGAGTCAACTGCATTGGCGCCCGACACTTTATTAGTGTTCTAAATCTTTGTTTACAGTTACCAAGACTCCCCAGGTGGCAGCAAAAAAGTCAACAAGGAAATAAAACTCCACCAGCTGGCGTATTAGTTGGGGATAAAACCAACACACAGGTAACAGCTGGGAATGCTCCCACAAACCCTGGGGCACTGCTGGCCCTGAAGGCTCATCTGGAGTTGCATGTTTTAATCCCCCTTTCTAAGGCAGCCTATTTATCCTCCACATCTTCCAGTTCCTTGGCACCGTGTGAACCTCAGGAAGTCAAGGCAGTAATGAGCTTTGAAGCTGTTCCACTACCTTTGACAGCCTGCAACAGTCGTTTGATCCCATCGCTTTCCACTATACCTCCGGCAATCTCTTGGCAAAAATCTGTGCCATTACCCCCCCCCCCCATTGTTTCCGTATTCTAAAACTCATGCCTCCTGATGCTAAATCCTAGGTGCCTTCTAGTGTGTGAAATTAACACTTTAATGTAGCACTGAAAAAACTCTGCAGTCTGTTTTATCTGGGACTAAAGATATTAGGATGGGTCTAAAGGAGGTCATGCAGAGGGGCCAGGAGAAAATGCTAACCATTACCATGTCTGCGTCAGCTTTCCTGAGATATATGCATGTGACCCAGGAGCAGCAGGAATCATGAAGGCCACAAGGTTGGTCGTGAGAGCCTGTCCCTGGATCCTGGATCCGACACATCACAGCTGGGTGAGCTGGGGCAAGTGACTTAAACTCTTCATGCATCTAGAGATACCACCTCACACTGATTAGAGTGGCTAAAATGAACAAATCAAGAGACTATAGATGCTGGCAAGGATGTGGAGAAATGGGCACCCTCCTACACTGTTGGTGGCAATGTAAACTGGTGCAGCTGCTCTGGAAAACGGTGTGGAGGTTCCTCAAAAAACTATCCATAGAACTCCCTTATGACCCAGCAATAGCACTGCTAGGGATTTACCCAGGGGATACAGAAGTGCTGATGCATAGGAGCACATGTACCCCAATGTTCATAGCAGCACTTTCAACAATAGCCAAATCATGGAAAGAGCCTAAATGTCCATCACCTGATGAATGGATCAAGAATATGCGGCATATATATATAATCAATAAAACACTACATGGCAAAGAGAAAGAATGAAATCTGACCATTTGTAGCAACATGGATGGAACTCAAGGGTGCCATGTTAGGTGAAATATGTCAGGCAGAGAAGGACAAATACCATATGTTTTCACTCATATGTGGAACAAGAGAAACTTAACATGGGGGAGGGGAATGGGAAAAATAGTTAAGAAGAGGGAGGGAAGCAAACCATAATAGACTCTTAAATACTGAGAACAAAGTGAGGGATGATAGGGGTGGTGGGCACAGGAAAATGGGTGATGGGTGTGGAGAAGAGCCCTTTTTGGGATGAGCACTGGGTGTTATATGGAAACCAACTTGATGATAAACTATAAAGGAAAACTCTTCACGCATCAAATTTCTTCTCTGTGTAGTAATAGAAGCTATGACAAAATTGCTATGAGGATGACATTTGAAAATACACATTAAACACTTTGCTCCATAGCTGTATCTAGATTTAGTGGGGCCTGAATTTATAGAAATATACTCTTCCACAAATTTAAAAAAAAAGTTAAGACATTTTACATTTGCAGATTTTATAAAAAAAAACATGACCATGCAAACATGCTAAATCCCCTTCCAGGCCTTTGGGAAGGGCCCTGCATGTGAGTGACCCCAAACTTTAGCTTCATTAGCTGTACAGTTAATCTGCATTTGCTTAACACAATGACTGGCATTCAGCCAGTGCTTACTAAATGTTAACTATCATGGATTTGGTGTAGGAAAGAGGAGCCTCTGCTTCTTATACATGCGTTTCTAGTTAGACCCTGTGCCTCTTGGGAGTGAGCTGAAGATCTGTCCAGGTGGTCTGGAATGTAGGAGGAGTTTAGGAGAATGTATCTGTGTCTGTGTGAACAGTATCTTAGGAAAGGGATGTGACCAACTGTATTACTTAGGTAAAAAAAATGTTAGCTGCTATAATGAAAAACCTCTGTAATTTCAGTAATCCAGCAATATAAAAATGTATTTCTTATTCATATGAAGTCCACCAGATTCTCCTGCTTTGTTAAGACTCAGACTCCACCTCTTGAATCCTTATTTTAATTTGTTAGAGTTCTCTCCATTCAATTGGTAGATAGGAAAAAGGGAAAATGGAAGAAACTCATGGAAAATTTAATGGGCCACATTCTGTGGGATAGAACTCAAGTACATGGCTATAACTAACTGTAGAGGAGTCTAGAAAATGTAGTCTCTCTATGTAGCCATGAAGAAAAAGAAATGGATTTGGTGAGCCAATTTCATCTTTGCCAAACCAACTTTCCTCTCAGCTTGGCCAAGGACCACAAGGCTGGGGCGAAGTAGTTTATCAGAGCCTGGTAATGGGAAGAGTACCGTCCATAGACTTAGTATACAAGAGCTATAGGAAACACAGAAGATAAAAGGGAATCATGAGAGGCAGGTCTATCGTTTCAAAGTTGTTTTGTTGACAGTCCATGGGAAGATCAAGGGAAGAAGACCCAGGAACAGACCATGTAGACCAGCTGAAGATAGAGGCTAAGGGTAGAGAATAGTCCCCACCCCTGAGAGACAGAACGCAATTTATGCTTAAGGAAAAGTCCACAGTTTTGGAGAACAGACCAGAGTATCAGAGAGGAAGCAAAAGACATCATAATCTTGAGCAGGGAAGATGGGAGAACTTGCAGTGGAAAACAGAGAGTCAATTCTATCCTTTGGCCATAGCACCCCAAAAAGAAGGAAATCTGTGAAAGCATTCCACATCCATAGAAAGCAATAAGCAGGACTTACTCTGGATTAATAGTCTCTATCATGTGAAGATGTACAGAAGTTTTCTTCAGCAAAATCACCAAGACCTAGAGCAACTTCAGGAGCCAAGACTGAAAAGATCTCAGCCCCATAATGCAGGTAGGGATGTAAATTAAGTGATTTGGGGATTTCTGTGTACTATAGGGCCCCAGTAGACTTTAGGTTATTCTCACCTGCCTACTGCAGCACAGAAAACATGGGATCTCTTTTCCTTTTTTTTCTTTTTAAAGTTTAATTCCATTCAGACACACTGTAGTTAAAGTTTGTAAAAAGTCCAGTCATCTAGTACATTTCCAGGATGGCAGAATAAGCCAAGAAGGAAGCAATCACCATCCACCTTCACCCATAGAATGGAGTCCACTGACCCTCAATTCTGACAATTGGTGGACTCCTAAGTTAAACTTATCAGAACCTTTCTGCTTCAGGGCCTTCATAACTCTTCTCAGAAGCTGCTAAACCTCACTAGTCAGCTCAGTTTTACCCAAATCTCTGAAGGCAGAATTTACATAGCTTTCTTGGTATCAGTTTTTCCTCAGTGCTCTGGCTCTGAGCTGTCCTGGTTAAATAACTGGATCATTTCTTTCCAGATACAGCCCACTACTGGATGGCTCAGCACCAACTAGATATGCACTACTATAAGTCCCTCTCTCTGTTTGTCCTGTCCTACTGGGTCTCTTGCCTTGTCCCATGCTACTCTCTCTCTACCTGAAACCCTCCTGTAGATCCTTGCATGAGTCACTCCGGCAGATCTGGCTTAAATTTCAACTCTTTAGAGTACTTGTTGTGGTTAATTTATCTCAAACACAGCCTACCTCTATCATTCTCTTTCATCTTACTCTGTGATTATAGAATGTATTTCTTTGCACTCATTTATTTTCTGTTGCTCCTACTAGAATACAAAATTCACGAGAGTCACTTTGTCCTGTTTGCCAATATGACCCTAGGGCCTATGAGAAATTAATAAATATTTGTTGATTAAATGGATATTTATCTGTATTTTACCTGTCCAGAGGCTGTATTCTACCTGTCCATTGACTTTTTTCCAGCAATAGCATCTTAGTCTTTTCCTTTCAGCTTAGCCCCAAGTTAACAAGTCCAGTCCAGCTCTGTCCCAAGAAATAAAATTTCACATTAATAGAGAATGACAAGCATGGACTTTGAGAAAATATTTGTGATTTTCTATCTTGGGGAAATTTAAACTAATAGATTCAGGCTTCCAGAAAATATTTGCTATTATTTCAGCTACTTCTGGGTCTCTCTGTACTTTCTGTAGAAATGTTTATAGGACTCGGGAAAGGGAAAAGGGGGATGAAGAACATCACTCAACTATAAAGCTCTGAAAACTTCCTTTTGGTCTCCCTCTTGGCTTTATAGTAAAAATGAACAATATATAGGACTCCCCCCACCCACTGTTGCTTTTCCAGAAAGACATGGCACTAAACTACGTTCCATACATTAGAGCTATGACGGTCCATTTCCATAAACTAAATACCTAGAACAACTATTGGCATGTGGTTGGTGCTCAATAAATGTACATTGAACGCTATGGAATGAATCCAGCATCCAGCATCATAAATGTTTACCAGTTAACTAGACAGTCCTAAGCCTTGGGAAGAAAGGAGTTGGCTGTAGCATCCCCAAGTAAGTATTGCCAGAGTCACTAGTAAGAGAATAGATTTTGCAGACCCAAATGTTAGCACACTAAGGAGTAGAAAACTAAAGACTATCTGTGTTGGTTTTATAATTTTACCTAGTACTCTTTCCTTACCATAACTTAGCTTCTAACAATAAGTCAATTCTATAATGGGAAATTTTATTCTTACACTATTTTGAACATTTAAGGTACAGTAAAAGAGGTTAGGCCTGGGTTGAGTGTCAGAAATTAAAAAGGAAGACATAATTTGCCCTTCTTTCCACTAAGTAACCTTTTCTTAAACACCCTTACTAATATGTGAGAATGAGGATTCCCCAATCCACTTTTTGTGGTTTCCTCTGAAGGGCTAGGTAGATGCATTCTCATCTTGGTTTCTCCCTGCCTTCTGATTTTAAGTACATGCTGGGTAATCACTGCAAGGATGGGTTGGTTGCAGAAGGCAGAGAACTGGGCATTGGTTCAGTCAGATGTTGGTGTATTTTCCCTTTTACTCTGAATATGAAGACATGCCAAAGTTTGCAATTAACACTAGAGCTCACCTTCAAGATAGTGTTGGGGTTTTTTTCCTGAAAATGATCAAACTCCATGGAATAATATGATATCACAATCCCTCCAGAGTTCCTCCCTACTGTTTTTGACTTTAGCTGTATTCTATAGCAAAAGCCCAAACTACTGGGGTGAGGTATTGCAATATTTTCACAAGTGTTGAAAAGAGTCCCAGCTATCAAAAATATGTCCATGTGCCCAGATGGAGTCCACTGCACTTGCATGTGATATCGAAGTCTCTTTTCTGTTTCATGGTTGTATAAGAAACCACTTTTCTTATTATACCCTGATAATCTCACCTCATTTCCACCAAGAAAAGAACAGAATCAGAACAGCATGTCCAAAGATAATCCCTAAAATATGATTTCAAGTGGAGAAATGTGAAGCGTTTTTTCAGAGACCTGGAAAGTACACATTGTTTAGGTTGACCCAAAGCCATCACCAGGGGTAAGATGGTTTTAAGAGAGGTGTGCATTCTTTAACATGCCTCCCATGAAGAGATAGAATCTGTGTTTCCACCCCTTGAAACTCAGTAGGCTTTGTCCTTGCCTCAATAGAAAGAGTGCAATAGACATAACATTGTGTAACTTCCAAGGCCAGGTGTGAAAAGGGGCCTAGGGTTTCTCCTTGTTCTCTAACCCAGTCTTGGTATCTCCATCTTCCTGATAAGGAATCTGACAACCTGGAGGCTGCCCTGCTGGGGATACCATGTGGAGAGACCACTGAGATGAAGAGAGAGAGAGTGAGAGAGATGAACAATGAGCCCCAGATATTCTAGCTCCTGCCATTTGATCTTCTCAACCTAGAGAACACAGAACATATGAAGGACAAAGCCTTTAAGAGGACTCCATCCCTAGTTGCTTTTTGTAACCACCAAGAGCTGGAAGCCGGAAGTTCCCAAAGGAGCCTAGTTGTCCCCAGAACCATATAAAATACTAATTATTATTATTTTAAGCTGCAATAAATAATTGGAACATGAGGCACAGGGCATACAGTGTGGTGCAGAGCTCAACCCAAATGATTCTCCCACCTACTTCTGTATACAAGTCTTTAATAGCACAGAGACAAGTCAGTGCCTCATGGGACAGCAAAGCTTGTAGCTGTCAGCCTGCTATGATTTGAGAGAGACTCAATGGAACCTCTCTCAGGGAATTGCTCAGTCCCTCCTCTCAGTACCCCTGACTGCTCCCTAATAATTGCCCCAATAGGATTTGCAACCTGGCAAACTTGCAAAATGTTGGAGATCCTCGCATCCAATGGGATCCAAATGAGGAACACTTCAGATTTTGAAAAGGGCCAACCAAGGAGATAGGGTGCAAAGCAAGTCTGGTGGGTAGAGCTTATTCCCATTGTCTGTTCTCAGGGGCGGGGCTTCTTCCTTCTTCCCAGCCTCACTGGTGGAACATGTGACCTATGTCGCCATTATGATTGGTGTAGGATCCAAACATGCCAGGCCAATCAAAATGAAAGTAAGGACATTCACAGAGACTGCTAGAGAAAAGATGCTCTCTCTTTTTCAGTGTATTATAATTCAGAAGGCTCTTATTATGGGAGCTACTGACAGCTGTCCTGTGATGAGGAGCGCAGGCGATCCTGGGAATTGAAGAGAAAGAGAAAGCAGAGAGGAGAGGAGACAGAAACACACAAAGAAAACGGATCCTGATAACTTTGTTTGTACCTGTGTATCTGGCTGTGAAGTTATTCTTCCTGAGCTATTTTGTAATGTTAACCCACAGACTTCTTTTATTTTTCTTGTTGATTTAAACAACTAGAATCAAAGACCATCAATGAATATATACATGCAAAGATCCTTTTGAAGTTTATGTTTAAAAATTATTTCTGGGGGCACCTAAGTGGCTCAGTTGGTTAAGCATCTGGCTTCAGCTCAGGTCATGACCTCATTGTTCGTGGGTTCGAGCCCCACATAGGTCTCTGTGCTGACAGCTAGCTCAGAGCCTGGAGCCTGCTTCAGGTTCTGTGTCTCCCTCTCTCTCTGACTCTCCCCTGCTCGCGCTGTCTCTCTCTGTCTCTCAAAAATAAATAAAAAGTAAAATAAAATAAAAATTATTTCTGGTGCCAAAAATGTATTAAGAAACAGCTGATCTTAATCTAGCTTATCCAGTACTTTTTGTTTTGCAAAAGGAAAGGGGTAAAGTCAGATTCATACCATGGTCACCTGACACAACCCCATGGAATAATAATCATGATGATGATGGTGATACTAACATTCACTGAGCCCTAATCCTGGGCTTGACAATGTTCCAGGTGCTATGAATATATTAGCTCATTTAATCATCTCAATAATATTATAGAATATTTTGTTATGACATTTTTATCAGAGGTGAGAAGATGCAGAGATAAAAAGGAATTTTAACTTAAGTTAAACTTAATTCAACTTGCTTCTGCTTCCAAAAATTCTCAAGCTTAAAAATATGGCATGCTGCTTTAGTCTTCATTAGGAAAAAATATCAAATTATAGCTAACTCCAAGTACTCATTTCACCTGGGCAAGGAGGACTCAGCCTCAGTAGGTTCTTCATAGGATCTTCTCTCCCGGCCCCTCAGCTCACAGAAAGGTTCAGGAAACTGTATGCAGAATAGACTTGGTGGGGGAGGGGGGAAATTCTCCCAGGTATTCAGTATTTGGTCACCCTATATGCTCACTGTTCAGATTTGTGCAGTCCCTGGAAGGAAGGTGGCTCTGACAGTTGTGTCTAATTCCTGGATACAGGATACTTTGCTTAGACTATTTTCCCAGAGCACAGTGTCAGAGTTTTCCTTTGTGGGCCTCACATCCATTTAATTCCATTTAATGCTAGGGCACAAGATCAGAAGCCTTTCTTTGTCTCCATTAATGTCCACCTATCCCTTACTCTTGGTGAAGAACACAAACTCCTGTACTGACCACACTCAGTTGTTTGTAGCACTTTCCATATCACTGGGGCTTATGCCTAAAATCAGAGCAGGCCTTTAAAGGAATTGTGGGACATTTAACCATTTAAGCATCATTTATTTTAATATCGCCTTAACTACCTTTTGAAAAATCTCTTAGAAGTATAGTCGATTTAGGGGCTAGTTACTGTGTATTTTAATTGACCATTCAATTCAAATAAATGTGGAGGAAATTATAACTCTCTTCTATGGCTCAATGACAATTTAAGGAGAAGGAGACCTTGACTGAAACCATTAGGAATTTAGGAACCAGACTCGGATGTGGTTCAATGTGATCAAAAAAAAAAAAAAAAAAAAAACCAGCCCAGGAACTTTTAAATCTTACCTTATTTTGCTTTTAAGAAAAATTTAAAACCACAAAACTAGGAGAGATATTACCTCAAATTTTGAAATCATTTGATAAACAAGTTGAATGCAATTATTATAGTTGGCATCAAAAAATACTGATAACCAAAATTTTGTCTTTTAAAAATAAAAGTAGTCATTCTTACCTAGCATGTAGGCTTGAAGCGGGGAAAGAAAACATTTCAATATCCTGTCATCTGTGACATATGTTGATCAACCCACGGACCCAGATAAACTCCTGATCAGATGGGCCATGGGCGCACTCCCAAGAACAGCCTTCTCTATCAGCTGCATTTTCCTTCTTCCCTTTTTGGATCTGTGAACAGAAGTAGTGATGCTCCAAACTTGCTCAAGATCTGTAAGCAGGTTAAGGGTTGGAAGGCCACCCAGGCAGCAGTCAATTGAATTACAAATGAGAATGAAGAAACAAGAGAGAAGGAACCTACTACATGTCAGTGTGCAGGAGCTTCTTCATAAGCCGTCACATCTTTTCCTCTGTGAGAGGAAAGGAGGTCAGCATACTACAGATGAGAATCACAAGGCTAAGTGATCTGGTGAAGATTACATGATTTGTAGTATAGTTAGGACTTATTCATTGGCTGATCATCTACTGCTAGATGATTATATCTATAGGCACCTGACTATATGAGTGCTTCTCAAAATTTCGTATTCATCAGAATCACCTGAAAGGTTTGTGAGACAGATTCCTAGGTCCCACCTTCCAGAGGTTCTGACATAATAGGTCTGAGGTGAGGCCTCAAGAGTTTGCATTTCTAATATGCTCTCAGCTTCTGCTGCTGCTGGGTGAGAACCCCATTTTGAGTGGTATATGACACACATCACCTCTGCCTTCTTGGAGCCCACAGCCACCAACAGGCAATAATTTAGCTCACATGCATGGGTATATAGGGTAACAGGGCGCTATGGAAGAACATGGGAGGGACCTCTACCTAAAAATTTGGAAATCAGCTTCCCTGGGAGAAATTTCAGCCTAAACTGAAAACTTTACATTGAGAAGGAATTCTTGTCAGGCAAAGGCAACTTGAAAGTGAAGAAGAGGAGAAGGGGGAGAGGGGTCCAGTGAGAAGGGTCCAGCATTTGCAAAAACTCAGTGATGAGAAGGCATATTCAAGAAGGAAGAAGTCATTGAATATGACAGGATGGCAAGGGGAGAGACAGAACATGCAAAAGATGTTGCAAACTATTTTAAGGAATTTGGGGTTTATGCCAGTGATAAGGAGAAGCCTCGAAGGGCTGTAAGCAGAACAGTGTCAAAATCAGATGTTTGTTTTATAAGAACATTACAGGCAACGTTCAAAACTGTGGGTGAGGAGGATGTTGAAATTATTTTCCCTTTAAATTCAGGTCTACCAGTTTCTACATCTTAAAGGCCAGAGCTGGTGCTAAAGCCCCCTCTAGTCTTCCCCCAGAGAGAACCCTCTGTCTATAGAGAAGATGTCCCACTCTGTTCTATAGGAGGAAGTCCCTACACCAGTCCTGCCCAACCCTCAGATTTCTCACTCCTATCACTACGTGACTGTTGGACACTACCCTTGTGTTGACATACTTAGTTCTGCATGAGACAAACTCTCTTTGTAATCCTGTTAGGGTTAGCACTGGCTCTGCCAGGCTGAAGCATCTTACTGAATTTCTCCTGCCTTCAGCCTCTTCTCCCCCAGATTTCTTCCTTCTCTCACTCTAGATCACACATCTCCCATGTCCCCAGTGTGCTGATCCTGAATCAGAAGGGGCTGTTATTCAGCTATCTTGTGGGCATATTTCTGCCTTGTGCAGAAATAGATAATTAAAATTACCTTGATGAGGTAACCTTCCAAATCCCTTCGTTGTACAGCAGTTCACAGTTGTACAGCAAATACTGATTGGCTAGAAATAAAGTTTTTTCAAGAGAGGATATAACTCCACTAATAAGCACCAACTGGCTGCTAGAGAAATGGTCATAATTTGTATTAAAATAATTACCATAATGACTACTATTTGAGTACTTACTATTTGCCAGATACTAAAATTTTCTAGATGTGTCATTTAATCCTCACAACAATCCAAAGAAATAGAGGTATATTCTACAATTATCTCCACATTATGGTTGAGGTAAAGCTTGGGAGGATAACCTGACCATGGTCACACAGCTAGTATAGGTGCCAGAAGCTATATTTATATCTAGCCAGCTGTGTATAACTCCTGAGACTTAATTATACTTCATAATGAAAATATTACATGTTCCAGAAAGCTGAATCAAGCAATATGTAGAAAGGAATATACACCATGATCTACTGGGATTTATCCCTGCAATGTAAGGTCTGTTCAATACCCCAAATCAAACAATGTAATGCCCCAAATCAACAGAACAAAGAACATAAACTATGTGAGCATCTAAATAGACACAGAATACACACTGACAATATTCAACACCCTTTCATGATAAAAATATTCAATAAACTAGGAAAAAAGGGATCTTTCTCAACCGATGAGGAAAGAACTTCCTCAATCTGACAAGGCCATCTATAAAAAGCCCATAGTTAACATCATACCAACATAAGATTGAAAGATTTTCCCACAAGATCAAGAACAAGATGGTCTACTCTCACCACCTCTTTTCAACACTTTACTGGAGATTCTAGTGAAAGAAATTTGGCATTAATTAATTAATTAATTAATTAATTGCAAATAGCATTCAGACAGGAAGGAAGAATTCAGATTACCTCTATTCACAGATGATAAGATCTTACATGTAGAAAATCCTGAAGAATCCACAAAAACACTATTAGAACTACATTAAAAATAAAAAAAACGAAGTTCAGAGGTTGCTAGATAGATCAATGCATGCAAATCAATTGTATTTCTATACACTGGCAATTAACAATCCAAAAATGAAATTAAGGATAATATGCCATTTATAATAATATCAAAGAGAATAAAACATTTAAGGAAAAATCTAAGCAAAAAAAGTGCAAGACTTGAATGTTGAAAATAACAAAGTATTGCTGGAAGAATGAAAGAGAACCTAACTAAATAGAGAGACATCTCACATATATGGACTGGAGGGCTTAATATTGTTTAGATAGCAATACCCAAATTGATCTACAGACTAAACACCAGTCCTATAAAAATCCCAGCAGCATTTTTGCAGAAATTTACTGCCAAGCTTATTCTAAAATTCACATAGGAATTCAAGGAATCAAGAAGAGCCAAAACAATCCTAAAAAAGGAGGAGTAAAGCTGGGGAACTTAAACTTCCTTATTTTAAAATTTGCTGCAAAACTGCAGTAATTGTCGTGAACACAGGCATAAGGATAGAGATAGAGATCCATAGAATCCAATTTAGAGTCCAGAAATAAATTCTTACATTTATGGTCAATTGATTTTTGGCAAGCTTGCTCACACAATTCAATGGGTGCCGGGACACCTGGATACCCACTTGCAGTAGAATAACGTTAGATGTGTGCGTCGTGTCACACGCAAAAATTAACTAAAAATAGATCCACGAGCTAAATGGAAGAGATAAAATTACAAGCATCTTGGTAGAAAACGTAACCATAAATATTTGTGATGTTGCATTAGGCAATGACTTCTGAGGTATGACACCCAAAGCACAAGTGACAAAAGAAAAAGTAAATAAATTGGACTTCATCAAAATTAAAAATTTCTGTGCTTCAAAGGAAACCACAAAGAAAATGAGAAGACAAGCCATAGAAGGGAAGAAATATTTGCAAATCATGTATCTAATAAGGAACTAGACTGTATAAAGAACATTTACAAGTCAACAACCAAAAGACAAACAAATTAATTTAAAAATGGGCAAAGGATCGGAAAGGACATTACTCCAAAAAAAGGTGTACAGAAGACCCATAGCATGAGAAATGATGCTTGATATCATTAGTCATTACCTAAATGCAAATCAAAACTACAACGAGATACCAGTTCACACCCACTAAGAGGACTAAAATAAAAAAGATACAATAAATGTTGATGAGGGTAGAGAAATTGGAAACCTCACACATTGCTGATGGGATTGTAAAGCAGTGCAGCCACTTCTGAAAAACAGTCTGGCAGATGCCTAAAAATTAAACATAGAGTTATAATATGATTCAGCAATTCCATACATAGGTATATATCCAAGAGAATTGAAAACATATTCATATGAAAACTCATACATGAATGCTAATAGCATCATTACTTATAAGTAATCACCAAAAAGTGGAAGCCCATCAACTGATTAACAGATAAAATGTTGTGTACCCATACAATGGAATATTATTTGGCCTTTAAAAAGAATAACACACTGGTACATTCAACAACATGGAGGAAACTTGAAAACATGATGCTCAGTGAAAGAAGCTTTGTAATGGGCTTTGTAAAGATCACATATTGTGTGATTTTATTTATTGGACTACCCAAAATGAAAAACTCCATAAAGTGAGAAGGTGGATTCATTGTTGCCAGGGACTGAAGGGAGGGGGAAATAACTAATTGGTAGGAGGGGAGTGACTGCTAATGGGTATGGAGTTTCTTTGGGGATAATAAAAATGTCCTGGAATTAGATAGTGGTGATGGTTGTACAACTCTGTGACTACACTACAAACTATTGAAGTGTACACTTTGAATTACTGAATATTATGATACATGAACAATATCTTAATAAGACTGTTCTAAAAGCTATATATGTTAAATATCATGTATTATATAAAACATTAAAATCAATATGGTGTATATTAATATCATCTCATCTATATTATGTTATTAGTTATATATTATATAAACTCATATGTAATTTTAGCTTATAAAATCATAATAAATAATTGGGCATGTTATCATTGTCAATGAGCTATGTACCTCTCCTGGTCTGGTTTTAAAGACACTTAAGTTCTTTTGACCGCCTCCACAAAACATAAATATGCCACTCCAACTTTCTCCACAGGTCTTAGAATGAAAAACAACTTTGAGATCAGTCCATTTCTGTATCATCGTTTTTTTGCTTGTTTTGTTCAATAAATCATGTGTTTAAGAGTTCTGATGTCAGCCTACTAGTCCTCTAATCTCAGCTTTGCCACTTTAATGGCTTTGGTTTAGGTTAAGTTAGCTCCCTCCCTTTGCCCCATCTGTCAAATGGGAGAAATAATTCAGTTCATCACATGAAGCCTAAATTACTTTCTAAAAATTCAGGGTTCGGTCATTAAAACAGGGATTTATGCTCAATAAATTATGGTAGTAATAGCATTTTTATAGTTATTGTGTTCTGCAGATTCTCAAAAACATCTTAAATTTTAAACTACTTCGCTTTACAACTGGAGCAGAATTAGCTTCATCCCTAATTGGGGGCAAATACAAAGAACATAAAGGCCAAAGTCTCAATATTCACAGGCTGGGGACAGTGCCTGAAAACCCAAATTTGGGGCATCCCTTTTTGCTGCTTTGCAAATGGTCTTAATATGTTTTGCCTATCTAGCTTCACGATTAGTTGCTGAGTTTAGGGGGAGGATCTTGAAGTTTTCCCATAAATTTTCTGCATTTATTTTATTTTATTTTATCTTAATTTTTTTTACATTTATTTAGTTTTGAGAGACAGAGTGAGACAGATTGTGAGTGGAGAGGGGCAGAGACAGAAAGAGACACAGAATCTGAAGCAGGCTCCAGGCTCTGAGCAAGCATTTAGTACAGAGCCCTGTGCGGGGATTGAACCCATGAACCGCGAGATCATGACCTGAGCTGAAGTTGGATACTTAACCAACTGAGCCACCGAGGCACCCCAAATTTTCTGCAGTTAAAGGGAATATTTTTATCATGGAATGTTTGGCAGTGCACATAAGTCCAGGACAGTGACTCAGGCCATCTTCTCAGAGTTGGCTGGCCATAAATCAGCTTTTGTAGAAAATTAATCTCCCCTGACTCCTTTGGAAAATTAGCAAGTATTAGTTGCTGGTATAAGAGAGAGTCTTCAAAAGAGGAATGGTGAGACAATGTCACCTTGAGTTTCTTCTAAACTCACTGATATTATAGAAAAGTTGTTCCCTCAAATAAACATTGAACAAGAGAGGTCCCCACAGGCAGATGCCGCAAACAGAAGTTGTTGGTGCCTGAAACTGACTACATAAGTGAACCAGGCCCCAAGAAATACCCTGGTATGTTAAGGGGAAAGATAAGATTTCATGAAGCTCTTTTAGCCAATCCTGTTTTTAGGCACTGCTAAATACCTAGGATGTCTTGAAAATATTTATCAAACCATTTTGAAAGCTTGGCTACCGGCACCAACAGCTGAAAATGGAGAGTATTTGGGGGTTTTGGCCAGTGTAAACAGAGTCACAGAACTAGGGGATTCCAGAAATGGACACTGAAGTGTCACCCACTTCAGCCTCTCCCCTGAGTTGGGGCTACACTGAGAGCATCACAGATAGGTTTGCCTCCTTGTTGTATATCTCTAACAGTGAGCTCTTAAAGCACAGGTCCCAGAGCAGCAGCATCGGCATTCCCTGGGAACATGTTACAAGTGCGTATTCGTAGGCCTGTACCCAGATTTGCTAGATCAGAATATCTGGGGCTGGGATTCAGACATTTATGTTTCCAGCTCTCCAGGTGATTCTGATTCCGATACACATTCAAGTCAACAGTACTAGTAATACTGTTATTACCAGTAACAGAACTACTTTAAAAAAGAGAGTGGAGGGTACTTGGATGGCTCAGTCAGTTGAGTGTGACTTCAGCTCAGGTCATAATGAGTCAGGTCAGTATAACTACTAATTGTAGACTTTGAATCATCAGGGCTGAAAGAGACAATAAAAAAGCATAAAACGTTTAAAACAAGTGGTAAAAACTTAAGAATAAGATCCAGTTCTGGCAAAACGTTTATAAAATGCTTGATTTTATTATGAAAACTTCTCCTCTTAAGATCATAAAATGCGACATTGGCAACTGTAGTTGAGACATCCTTTATTATTTCTTCATCACTGGATGATTTTCATTCTTGTACAAATTTCAGAAACTGAGTGGCTAGCATCAATGGTAACATTTGCCTGTAATGCTGGGCCACTGTGGTTGAGCAAGATGGCTATGTTGTCTTATCTTGACCGACTTCATTTCACTTATTTGTGGAATTTGTTTCATATCATAGTGTTCTCGACCACAAATTTTACTTTGCAAACAAGCCACACAAATATCTTTATCACAGATAAGTATTCTTAAATTCATTTAGTCTGAAGTATACAACTTTCATAAGTGACTTCCCCCCTGGCTGCAGAAGTTTAAATTTAATTGAGAAAAGATTCTATTTACATGTACAATAGCACCCTCTCCTAGCCAGCTCTTTTTCTGGTCCCAAATGAAGCCACTTAATGCTCATTACTGCTTATCATGCACTCCAATGAATTTATACTCCTCCATCCACCCTAGAACCTAGCCAGGAGAACATTAAAACCTTCAGTGAGCACTGATGGGATGGACTGATAAATCTAGAAACTTTTACTCAAAGTATGGGAAACCTGTAGCAGCAGCCCAATCACCTGGAAGCCTGTTAGAAATACAGAGTCTTGGGGAGCCTGAGTGTCTCAGTCAGTTAAGCATCCGACTTTGGCTCAGGTCATGATCTCACAGTCTGTGGGTTCGAGCCCCGAGTCGGGCTCTATGCTGACAGCCCAAAGCCTGGAGCCTGCTTCAGATTCTTTGTCTCCCTCTCTCTCTGCCCCTCTCCAGCTCACTCTCTGTGTCTGTTTCTCAAAATAAAGACAAAAAAAATTTAAAAAAGAAAGAAATAGAGTCTCGTGCCTATCCCAGATCACCTGACACACATGTGTTTTAATAAGCTCTCCAGGTGATTTTGCTGCAAACTAAGGTCTGGGAACTGCTGTCCCTAGACTAGTGGTCTTCAACCTTAATTACACAATGAAATCACCTGGTGGGTTTAAAATGACTTAAAAATTATTATGTCTCCAACCTTCAGAAATTCTGATTTTATTGGTCTAGGGAGCAGCTGGACAGTAGGATTATTAAAGGGTCCCCAAGTGGGTTTATTGTCCAGCCATTTTAGAGGTATGAGAAAATTCCACCAGGCAGAAGACCCACATATTTGAAAGTGTATCTCCAGTAAGACTCAGAGCTAGTACTGGACTATGGACTAGTACTATAGCCCTTTGAGAGGGATATACCCAGTGACCTTTCTTCTTAGGTTCTGTCTTGATCATTCTTTTAGAGCCCACTTTTCTCATTTGTAGCTGGTACTATATGTGCACCAGGGCTCATTCTGATTGTAAGATCCCTTCTATCCACTTCTCAGTAGGCATGTGACCCATGGGAATGAATAGAGGATCCATTCATAATAAAGAGGCCAAAGTCCTATATAAATAGAAGAAGTATATTTGCCCTGAACAAATGTCTCCATTGTACACCTTCTTCTTAAATCTCTGGTCAGAACATCAAGAACTTCTAGCCATCATCTCTTTCTTTCTTTGAGGAACATAACTAATATCCTATACTATCTTCCTGCCAAATTGTGTCCGTCTCTTCTTGTGAAACTCTCTATTCTTAGGACAGACCTTTTCATGTTCATATATGACTCTAATTGTGTGAAGTTCTCCCCATATTTAAGTATAAATCTGCTTTTATGGAGGGCTCAATTATGGATCCTGGATCTGCCTACAGAATGGGTTTCTCTATATGATATTACAACTCATCAAACATTTAGACAGTTGTCAAGCCTTGTGATACTGTGATTTATGATAAGAAATATATACTTGGGCTTTGTCCTTGTTTTTGGCACAGAGCTCCTGAAACCCTTGGAATTTCCTAAGTGATGGGAACAATAAAAGTGTCTTTATGTTAATAGATGACTTTTGGACTGCACCTAAGGATACAGGCCACTTGCCAAGAGAGCCAACGAGGTGATTAGAGGGTTGGAACTTTCAGTCCCATCCCCCTAATCTCTGGGGAGGGACAAATAGCTGGTGGTTGAATCAATTGCTAATGCCAATGATTCAATCAATCATGCCTATGTAATGAAGCCTACATAAACAAACAAACCAAAGCACAGGCTTGGGAGAGAGTTTGTGTTTGTGAACACGTGAAGATTTGGGGTAGAGTGACATACTCAGAGAGGACATGGAAGCTACTTGTCCTTACCCCTATCTTGCCCTGTGCCTCTTCCATCTAGCTGCTCCTGAGTTATATCCTTCTATCATAAACTCATAACATAGCAAATGTTTCTCTAAATTTTGTGAGCCATGCTAGTAAATTACTCAAGCACAAGGAGGGAGTCATTAAAATCTGCAAACTATACCCACTTAGTCCAAATACAAGTAACAACTTGGACTTGCTATTGGATGGCTCGTGAAGTAGAAGGCAGTCTCACAGGACTGAGCCCATAACCTGTGGCATCTGACACTATCTCAAGTAGATAGTTTCAAAATTGAGTTGAATGTTGGGCATCAATTGGTGTCTGAGATTGCTTTATGATGTGGGAACCCAAGCCTCTTTTCCCATATTGGAACTGATACCAGAACATTTAAGCCTTCTCTAAATTTTGTCTATTTCTTCTTTGAGTTCAGAAGTCAATTTTTAAATAGTATCTACTGTAGTAGATCCCAGGCTACATGCCCATTCCCACCTGCTCTGAGAGCTCACAGCTATCTTCTCTAGAAAACTGCCTGAAGCTGATGGGAACCACAGCAGTGGAAATGTGTGCCATCCCTCATCTAGGCCAGCCACAACCAGTGGCTGACTGACATGAGGATAAGAAAGCCCAGCTTCCTTGTCTCAAGGGTAGGACAATTCAAATCTTCAGGGGTGACCATGTTCATGCCTAGTCCCTCCCCTTTTCCTGAGAATCTTATCCCAACAAACCATTTGACAAGAATCCCCATTTCAGGCTTTTCTAGGGAACTTGACCAAAAACTGCTTCCAATGAGTGGAAATATTTAAGAGTGCTCCTTTTATGTGATCACTCACATTGCCTCACATTTGTTTGACCAGTCAGGATTAAAACAGCCTGCAGAGGCCCAAAGGAATAATGCATAACAGAGAGCTGGAGAACAGGTTTGACCGTTTTTATGGGGCCAGGGTCAAGGGTGTATTGTGGATAGCAGCTGCTACCCCATATATGCTTTGCAATATGAAAAAGTCTCTATTCTCAATGCTACTGTTTTGATGCCCCAGCCACATGTAGCATATTGATTACCAAAAAAAAAAAATGGCCCTTATTTTCTTCCCATCTCTGTATGCACACTCATTGCAATGTGATCTTGCAGTTCCTCCAATTTAGAGGTAGATTGTGCTTGCCGCTTGAACCTTGGCTGGTATTATTGACCAATAGAATCAAGGAGAACAAATAGTTTTGCCAATTCCAGGTCTGACACCCAGAGCCCTTGAGCACTTCTCCTCTCTCTTTTAGACCCCTACCTGCACCCCCTAGCCACCACCAAATGCCAATGCTCAGGCTAGCCTGCTGGAGGACAGGAGACCCATGACCTAGCCATACCATTTCCCCAGACATCAGCCAGCTGACTACCAGACATGTGGGTAAGGCCATCCTAGAGCACTTATCTTCCAACTGACCACCAACTCATAAGCAACCCCAGCTGAGATCAGCAGAGCCTGCCAGCTGACTCATAACCTTGAGACCTACTATGGTTGTAGTTTGAAGATGCTGAGTTTTGGGGTGGCTTATTAGACAGCATTGTGATAACAGTTAACTGACCACCCACAGCTTTCAGACCCTTCTTCGAGAAACCCAAATATGGGACACAAGCATTCAACTATAAACTATAAACAGCTCTGCATGCCTGATTCTGGCCTTGAGGAGATAAGTTTGCAACTGACAGCCACAGAGTAAGCAGGGGTTCTGGTGACCAGAGTATAGCATTTGACGCAAGAACAGGTTTTGAGCTCAGAGGGGAACCTGTGAGCAGCAAACTACACAGCCTGAGGCCTCTTGTGTAGTCACAGGGGAAGTGATGAGAAAGCAAGTTCTATTTTTGTTCCAAGGTCTAGCAAAAGTACCTGGGAAGCCAGCAGGGAGCAAATCAGGGAAGTTGACTGATTTGGGCAACAAGGGCTTCCATTTTATGAAAGATGTGGGATGGAAGAAGAAAAGGAGGACAGAACCCAGAAATGTGAAAATCAGGGGTAAAATTAGAACCAGGTTTTTCTCTTTTTGTAGCTTTAACGTGTCTACATTAGAATGTAACAAGCATACAGTAATTTCTACAAATCTGAAGACTCCATAGCAGTGAATTGGTAGTATAAGCACCTAGGCCAGTATGAAGGATCTTTCCAGAACCTAGAGGCTCCCTTAGGCCCATTCCCAGTCAACTCTATACAGAAGTAACCCTATACTTAGTTTTGCTTGTTTTTAACTTCATATAAATGGACTCATATGGCATATGCTCTTACGTCTGCCTTTTTAGGCTCACCATTTCATTTGTAAGATTCATATATAAGGGTACCTGATACAGTACTTATTTTGTTCTCTTTTTGTCATTGTAGTATTCCATTGTACAAATACACCATGATTTATTTGTTCTACTGCTATTAGACATTTAGGGTCTTTCCAGCATTGACTTCATGAATAGTGTTGCTATCAAAGTCTTGTACATGCCTTTAGGTGCACACACATTCTCTTTCTTTTGAGAAAACAGTGGCTTTCAATCAACCTCTCTTTCGTCTATTACCTGGCCCAGGTAATGTCCCAACACCCTTGGTCACCTGTTGGCCACAGCTTAGGTAAGAGTCTGCAATTGAATCCAGATTCAATCTTCTTTCTGGAAGGAGGGAAAGAGAAGGAGGGGAAGAGACAGCTTCAGTGACAACAGAAATGTTAATCAGTTTCTCTTAACTTTACATTTTCTCTCTGGTAGCCATCTGAGAAACCTAAAATAATGACATTCATTTGAATTAAAGATGTGAAGACTTCTTTTAAGAGGCAAATGTGCTTTTCAGGAGGGCAAATACATAAAATAATAAAAATGTTAGAGTTTCCTGGTGCTTTGTAATGCTTAAATTGTCCTCTTATTTGCTAGCCCCTCCTACTCAGAGTGATCCCCAGACCAGGAGCATATATTAATGTGGAAGTTTGTTAGAAATGCAGTCTCCCCACCCCAGGACTCTGGAATCAGGACATGTATTTTAACAAGATCCCCAGGTAATTCCCATGTACATTAAAGTTTATGAAGCCCTCTAGTATCCCTTTTGATACTCCAAGACCCCATAAAACAGATATGGGAGGAGTAATTGTTCTCATTTTACAGACGGGGAAATCAAGACACAGAAAGGAAAACTTGCACCCTACTGGTTCCATGCTAGGATAAGTTCTCTAAATGGAAACTGCTAGTTTCCCATTATTTCACACTAATACTCACTGACATGCCTAGTGTGTCATCAGGTCAACCAGCCTGTTTCCCCCTGGAAAGCACTGTCCCAACCTGCTGCACTATAGTCTGGGTCACTTTCTTTGGAGGTTGGTCTGAAGAATCATCAGGAGAACACAGATGTTGGTGGCATTGTGGGGGTGGAGAGATGGAAGAAAGGAAAGAGAATGTGGAAACACATGAAAAAGCAGAGAGGCATGGAAAACCTTTGCAGCAGCACCAGAGACACACTCCAAGTCCCTGGCATTGCTGTCTTATTTCTTCCTTGCCTGCAAACAAGAGGTCTGTGCTGTGACGCAGTCTGCAAGAGGCTGTTGGCAGCCAGCCCAGAGCTGGACCGTGCCCTCACTGCAGTGTACTAGCTATGCAGGGAGACTGGAGGCTGCCCAGTGCACCTTTGCTGGGCCCCTGCAGAGGATCGACATCACCTGAGCCAGAGGGGACACAGCTCTGCAGCAAACAAAAACCAGCCAGATTGCAGAGCTGGCTAGAAAGCTGGGTGTAGTAACTCGAGACAGGTGCAGCTCAAGGCATGCCTGTATACAACTGCAGGGTCTGAGGACCCTAGGGTTTTCCATCTGCCCTTCCAGGAGGCAGCTCCAAGATGTAGACCTGCTTCACCTGGCCTAGAGACATCTGGATATTCTCCCTTGACCCTGAGCTGTCTGACAGCCAGGATGATTCTGGCTCAGTAAGGCTCAGGGTTCAGATCAGAGTCACTTACCTAGACTCTATAGCTTTCCCTCAAATCCAGCTGGAAGAGCTGGAAAATACCCATGGCTCTGTCTATCTGGATGCTGACATAGGAAGACTCCAGGGAAAACTACAGCCTCCGCCTCACCACCTCTACAGATGCCAGATATAAAGGCATCTTAGATAAAGCTATGCAAGAATGAGGATCAGTTTCCAGGCCATGGTCAAAAACCAGTCTGTGTGATATGTGTGATGGTGGGTGGTCAGAAGTAGAGAAGAGGGAGACAGAGGTCACTGAAAAGAATCAGTCAGAAATCACTGTTTGAGGATGAACAGCTTCTTAGGCAGCATAGGGCTTCTTTTTCATTGAGCTCTACTGAGTAAATGCTCTTTTCCTGTCATGAGGGCGAACTTCTACACAGTCCCCCAAATGGGACAGATCAGTGAATTCACTCAAACCTTCTTGTGACAGTGGAGATGCTTTTAAAAATCTCCATGACAGAAATTGGTCTACCAATGTATGTGTGAGGTGCCCCATGACTAGGGTATAAATAAGTTAATTCCAAACACCATGTTTCCTGAATTTGCATTATGATTTTCTACCTGTGTGATTCAAGCAGCCAAAGCTTAAAATCTAAACCAGACCTTAACTTCTGTCTTCTCTTTTTTGTTAGTCTCTCACTATCCTCCTAGGTACTGGCAGCTCACCCATTCATTCAATTAATAATTATTGAGCACTTGTGCATTAATCATTGTGCTAATGAGAAATAGATATAGTTTCTACCATATAGGAGTTTCTTTATTCTACAGATATATATTAGCACTGCCTGCTCACATAGCACTGTGCAACGTGCTAGAGAGGGTAAGAAGGAAAAGGGTATAAGCCCTCACGAAGATTCAGACACATCTGGAGAGTTGTACAAGATTACAGGCAGGCCCATTTCTGTTGTCAAATAAGTGGGTCCTTGCTACAGAAGTGTGGATTCACTTCTCCTGTAAGATACAGAGTCTCAGACCACCCCACCATGTCCCACACCCCAGACTTGCTGAATAAGAACCTACTTTTTTTTAACTGAATCCCCCAACCACTTTTACTTTCTACTTTTTCCAAGTGAAATATGAGACCTCTGATGTGAACAATTGACGCTGTAGAAGTTTAGGGGAGAGAGAGATTATAGTGTACTTTGGCGGTAAAAAATATACCCATGTATGAGTTTGGCTTTCAAGAATGACTGGACTATGGATGGGTACAGAGAGCTCAGGGAATAGTAATTTCCCACTTCCACCAAGTTAAAAAAATGTCTGCAAGCTGCAGAAGGCAGTAAAATTTTGCAGAGACATTTTCCACAACAGCAAAAGCTTTGAGTCAGGTAGGATGAATAGGCAAATTTTTGTGGCTGCCGGTGTCAGGATCCCCAAATGGCAACTTGCCCAGTTCGGACCACTTCAAGGTCAGATGGCCTTGTGTCCTGGAATGGACCAGCCTCCACAAGATTCCTGCCCTTGCCCAACTTGCCTGCTAGTCAAACGACCAATGAGAAACTGGCCCATTAATTTCCAGCAGTTACTCAGCCAATTGGCAGCTCCCAGCAAATTGAGTCCTGGAATGGCATCATATGAACATCAGTGGGGTGGCTGCTTTATCAAGCCAGTCCAGAGGAGCAGATAAATCACTGTGAAGCTGTGATTAGAGAGGCTTTTTGTACTGTGACTATTGCTTAATATCACATCAGCTTACGTGGGTGCCTCAATTTTCTTGCACTCACCCTTTCTATGTCCAATTTAAGAATTAAGATTTTTGTTGTAAATATAAAAACTGAAACAAACAAATAAATAGATCAGAATATGACTGCCTTTGGTGTTACCTCCTGTTTCTTCCAATTGCCCCAAATGTCTATATTTGACTATTAATTTAATCAGAAAAAGATAATACAGAACTTCACAATGCCATTGAATGCATTGATTAAAATTCAGGCCTGCACTCCATAGTGATAAAACCTGCCCATCCTTTCAGAAGTCATGCCAAGGAGAATCTGCTCAAAATTAGGTAAGTTCTAAAGACAACCTGGCCTGAGTCATCTACCATCAGGCAGATTTCTCATTGGGATTATTTTCTACCAGCAGGGATGGCTTTATGCTAAGTGGGGAGTCCTCTATACCCTCTAAGCTTTGCAGCCACAGCTTGTTTTATGAGGCAGCCAGCAGGGTAAAGAGTTGAGCAGATGCTGGGTAGCAGGACCCAGCTGGCTAGCTCACAGGAAATGGAACCTAAGATCTTTGACTCATCAGCTCTATTGTAATCCATTGATCCGACGCTTTACTAATAACATGGCAATATCATCTGTCCTAAACCCAACACTGGTCATGGCCACCCTCTTCTCTCTTCTCCACTCTAGTTTCCAGGATACTTGAAGCACTGGTCAGTCGACTACTCTTAACCATTATCATGGATGTGATTTCAAATTGGTGCAGGCTGGCTTTATGCCTGAGCAAGATGGCAGGTAGAGCCAGGCACACAACACTAAGAGTAGACGTATTCCTTTCATCTGGGGACTGATAGGAAGGAGTTTTGAATAGGGAGCTTTGAGCCTCAAACACTAATATCATCATTCTGCCTCCATTTTTTTGGAGACTGAGCCTATTTTACTGTGTTTTTGAGATGATCAAATAAAAATGAGGAATCTGGAAGCAATACAGGTAGGAAATGGTTGAAGGTACTGATGGAGTACAGAGGAAAGTTTTTTCGAACTTTGGAGATATTGTCCTGTGAAAGAGGGAACCACTAAGTTTTTGTGGCTCCCTGGAGAGGGTATAAGTTCAGTGGAAGAAGGCACTTCATCACAAGGAAAAGCTACCCAACAATGGAGGCAAGACCTTGCTTCTTGAGTTATGAGCTCTTCATCATGACAGTTACTTCAGCTAAAGCTCCTTGACTCTTTCGGGAGACAGCTGCATTATAAGGGAAAGTTGGAATAGGACTTTACCATTCTTTCAACTCAGATTCTAAGATGTATGAAGAGCTAAACTTCAAAGAGTAGTTGCTACGGTCTCATTTTATATGTATTATCCCGTTTAACTTGCACAGACTCCCATAAAGTGGGTACAATTGTTATGTTTTGCTTTACATTCCTACTCCCTCTGCCTGGGATATTCTTGCTTCATATAATGTGTGGCTCCCTCCTTTTACATCATTCTGGTCTTGTCTGTGTTTTATCTCCTCCAAAAGTCTTCCATCTCTGCTCTTTGTAATATTGCCATCCTTTCCCTCAACTTTCCCACCTTTCTCTGCTTTATTAGACTTTATGACATTTAGCACTATCTGAAGTTATGTTACAAATAAATCCATTATCTTTTGTCTCCTCTATGAGAACAGAAGGACTTGGTTGATTTTGTGTATGCTCCATCCCCAGCATATGGAATCAAGGTTGTGGTACATGGCAGAACTTATGTGAAATGAATAAATAAGTCTGTTCTACAGATGAGGAAATTGAGGCAGTGATAGGGTGAAGTAAAATCTCCAAAGTCACATAAGGAGTAAATAGAATAGCCAATGATTGCTCAAGAGTTTGAATAATATGTTTCCAGAGTCCACACATGTATCTGCTATACTCTATCTGATTCATTGAAGAAGCCATGTTTTCTTGAAGAAAGGATTAGACCTTAAAAATTCAATGGCTGGCTCTGGCCATTTACCTCTTGTTTTATTACTTTACATGACTTGTGCCTATAAGCAGGTGGCCACTGGTTGCCACCAAAGTGGTGTCAAAAAACCCACAGAGAAGATAGAGGGCAAAAGTGAGAGGGCACAAGACCACCTTTACCTCACTGACCTTCTGGCTGCAAAATGATCGTGAGTGGAGCAGGTGGGTCAGAAGGGGACGGTAAACAGCTTGGCAGTCATCAGGTCCACTGTCCATGAGCAGATATATTGACTTTGACACAGTTCTCATGCCTGGAGTCCTCAAAATCAAATTTTCCAACTCAGACCAGATTTCTTGCCTCTACATGTAATTTGAAGGGGCTGAATTTATGTTCCCTGCTTCCTCCCTTCTGGTAGAGCTTGGATTTTTCCATGACAAAAATCATATTGATTTGAATATTAACAGGTCATAAAAGAGAGTCAACATTAGCTTTTGTAGTTAATGAAAAAGAATATAGACCTGAAAATCAGATTTGACTCAATTAAAATTCAAGTTTGTTACCCTCTGGGAGCTTCTGTTTTCTTACCTGAAAAATAGGAACTAAGCCTTCCCACATGGTTTTTGTACAGATTAGCTGAGAAAACATAAAGGAAGACATCTGCCATTGATTTTCTCTTTAAGTGTCAGACCATTGTTTTCCTGCAAGCTGTCTTCTACTCTTTCTGTGACTGTACAGAAAAGAGCATTATTGGAAGGAAATACTGGGTTTGAGTCCAAAACAGCAAAATCAAATTAGAAGGAAAAAAGGACATGATTTCAGTTCACTGAGGCCAGAAAAGTACATTTGTGTGTTGTCTGCACCTTCATCTCTTTGGGTCAATTTCTGTACTATCTTCCTGCTTGAATCCTTAACTCTCCAACCCCTGTTTCACTGGTATGTAGCTCACTGTGGCTTCAAAATGGCAGAGCTATGAGGGCTGGAATAGGACCTTTTATATCAGAAACTTCTCCTGGAGCCTGCAGTGGGAGGTGAGGATATTTTTGCTACATTAGACATTTTCGAGGACCCAACTGGGCCTGTGTATTTGCCAGAAAATTCCTTCTGTTTCAGGTGGATAAAAGTCTGTTGCCCAGCAGTTCTCTCTTGGTGTCACTGTTGTTCTTCAGCTTAAAACCCATCTTCATTCACCCAGTTGTATCAGATTCAGCTGGCTGCCTCTTACTAGCAAAGCATATGAAATATTTGCTTATAAAATATACCAACATAAAACACACTGAGAAATATGTCTGTAAAGTGAAGCTGTGCTTATATTGCTACCACTAAAACTTTTGCAACTACCTCTTGCCATTACCAGGACCCACTAGAGTCTAATACAAAGTCCTACACAGCTTTATTGGGTTGTTCATAAGGGAGGATGAGACAATACGTCTTATATATCTTTAGTGAGAGGCAGGCTGCACTTCTTTTTGAAGTTCATAACATAGAAAGGGGTGCTCAAAGGTGCAGGGTGAACAGAAATATTATATTCAATCTTTGGGTGCTTTAAAATAAATGTGAACTTCAACACACACTCTTATATACGCCATTTCAATAAAAACAAAACAAACAGAATTAAACCTGACATCTTGGAATGAGAAATCCCAAGATTGCCTGGCATGAGAGAGGTGCTCCGTAATAATGTGAATGGATGAGAAAGTAAATGAATAACTAAATCATAAGGCCTCTGATGCCTGAGCAATACAGAAATGCCTTGAAGTACTGGTAAAAAAAGGAAAGCCTCTTTAAATCCAATTAAAGATTTTTAAATCTCAAAAAGGGAGCAAGTAATTACTTTTGCTCTATGTTTTTCAATGGGCTAATACACAATAAAAGAATTCTGGTCTCTCCTCAGGAGGCTATCTGGAATGATATCATATCCTTGGCCAATTTTTCCTATTTGTTCCTAATGAGTGATATCAGTTTTAATGCTGTGCTGCCCAAAGATAAATTTGATATGCCCCAAGAGAAAGAAATATAGGGTTGGGCCAGCTTTTCTCAACCTTGACACTGTTAACATTTGGGACTGGATAGTTCTTTGTTTTGAGGAGCTGTACATTGTAAGATGTTTAATAGCATCCCTAGCCTCTACTCATGAGATGCCAGGGGCACCTCCATCCTGAGTCATGACAGTCAAATGCATCCAGATGTTGCTAACTATCCCTAAGAGGAAAAATTGCCTTTAATTGAGCCCTAGACCTTAAAAATGGTCAACTGTTAGAGAGGTAAAATTTATTTCTAGGCGTTAAAAAATTGTAAAGCAATTTTTTGCTAAGCACAACTCTGTCTTGGTATCTGCTTCAAGTCAATTAAGCCCTGTAGAGAGTAGTTACAGAGACCAGAGATCTCACAGGGGGTTAAATCTACAAAAAGGTTGTTATGCCAAATGACACTCAGTTAACTATTAACACAATCATGTTGCATAACACACTGATGTGAAATTCAGAGATTTCAAACAATCACTTATGCTTGAGGGTCTACCAGTTGGCTAGGACCACATTGTGTCTGTAGGTACACTGGGGCAGTTTTGCTCCATGAATCTCATTTTGAGACTCAGACGGAAAAGGGAGAAACTACTAGGGAGAAGCCTTTCTCATAATAGAGAAAAAAGCTTCCAGAAGCACTAGCAGAACCATGCTCTCTCTCAACTTCAGAATAACCCCATTTCAAAGAAGGAGAAGCTGAAAGTGTCAGATGTCAGAAAAATATCAAGCAGCAGTAACACTGTCATTTACACACATATTCCTTTGGTCTAAACAAGCACATAATCAAGGTCAATATAAATTGGACAGGAAAGTACACACCTCCCTTGGAGGTTGAAGGATAGGGGGAAGGAAGGATGGAGATAAGTTAAACAATAATATACTACAGTTACTCACATGAACTCCAAAGACAACATTTTCAATATCACTATGTTTCTTCAGTTCTCACTAGCTCCATTTTTTTTTGAAAGACATAGAGGGAGAAGTACCGCTGGCATTTGAGTCATGCTTGCAAAACATATTAAGGTCTTAGTTGGGAAAGCACACAACATAAATACCAATTTTTTAAGCTACTTTAAGAAACTTCACTATTAAATCCGTAGATGGGTGATTTTATTGTTATGTTTTGTTTTGTTTTGTTTTGCTTTCAGAACTCCTGGTGAATATTGTCTTAACTTGAGTTAATTGCTATTAAAGAAAACCTAAAATATCAATGCAAATGGTTTAGTCCTGCTTTTTTGCGACCAGATCGCTAAACAAATCACTAGCAGCTTGACAACACCCGGTAGCCTATGACAAAGGTACAGAGTCTGTATTTTCTTCTGTCTTTTTATGTGCTCTGCTGTATTAGTCATGGCCATACTAGAGAGTTCTATGTACTGTTTAGGCCTGTATATGCTCTAAAGAATACACAGAGGAACTGGAATGGGTCCAACAACAAAATTATTATTGGAATGGAATAGAAACTGGATTCTTGTAAGATCTTTAATAAATATCTACTCTAGATTTATTATTTAATTACTCAAATGCTCCTGATATGTCTTCTCAAGAACTTCAAAGAGGTTAACACCATAATTTCACAGATGAGGAAATTAACTGAAAGAAAAGTCCACATGTTGTTCAAGGTCACCCATTAGCTATGGGAGATCTTAAGCTATATCAGCTGAGGTTTTCTTGTTCCCAACCCCAGAACTACCTAGCACATGGTTTTGTTAAGAAAGTAACAGAATTGTGGGTATTTGGCCTGAAAAAAACTGTAATAGTCTTGGATTTTTTTTTTTTTGGCTTTCCATCTACCTTATTTTTTTTAATAGTTTATTGTCAAATTGGTTCCCATATAACAGTGCTTCTCCCCACAAGTGCCCCCCACCATGACCATCACCCTCTCCCTCCCTCCCCCTCCCCTTCAGTCCATGGTTTGTTTTCAATATTCAGTAGTCTCCCTTGATCTGTGTCCCTCACTCTCCCCCACTCTCTTTCCCCCTTCCTCTCCCCATGGTCCCCTGCCAGGTCTCTCCTGTTAGACCTATGAATGCAAACATATGGTATCT
>NC_043711.1:71747714-71754623 GCF_006229205.1 Suricata suricatta | reverse complement strand
AGGTGGTGTTGGGAGAGCTGGACAGCAACATGTAGAAAAATGAAATTAGACCACTTCCTGGCACCATTCACAAAAATAAACTCAAAATGGATAAAGGATCTGAATGTGAGATAAGAAACCATAAAAACCATTGAGGAAAAAGCAGGAAATAGCCTCCTAGACCTCAATTGCAGCAATTTCTTCCTCAACACATCCCCAGAGGCAAGGGAATCATGAACAAAAATGAACTACTGGGACCTCATCAAGATAGTCTTGGATTTTAAGTACATGAAATAGTCTTTTCCACTATTCGTGGTGCATAACTCTGGGGTCTCAAATGAAATAGACAAAAAGCTAATTTTTTAGAATAATTGGGCACTCCCCAGTGGTCTCCTCTGTGGAGAGGTGGGATAAGAATATTTATCCCAAATGGTGGTGTCCTCTTAACCCTTCCCTATCCTCACTCTGCATGCTGTCCTTAGAGCCTAGGATTATGACTTTCAAATCTTTATCTCCAGCCTAAATTTCTCTTCTAAATCCAGAGCCATATATTCAACTTCTCAGTGAACATATTGGCCCATAGGCACCCGACAATAAATTCTCTCATGCTTGCCTTCAAACAACCATTTCCTTCACTGGTATCCCCATGTCAGTAAGCATAATTTTCATCCACCCAGTTGCCCAACCCAGAAACTAGGAATTCAATGTGGATTTCACTCTTTCCCACCACACCTCACATCTAATGAGCCAAGCCCTACAATTCTATATCCTCAAAATTTTCTAATTTTCTCCTTATATTCTTTGTCATTTCTTGCCTGGATTATATGCTGGCCTTTTAATTGTTCTTTCAAGCCATCTGTACAGAATACACATTCTTTAGTGAGATTTCTCTAAAAAGAAAATAAATTTGAGTTTCATATGGTAGGCTGGTTTATGTCAGCACTTGTACTCTGAACATGGGACATTTGTTTATTCATTCAACATTATTTATTAAGTGCTCACTATGGGACAACCTCTAGAAAGACAATAGCAAAATCAATCAATTAATCATCACTCTCATGGAACCTAACACCTATCAGGGGGAGACACACAATACAAATTAAATCAATAATTATAATAATTTATATAAATCAATAAAACATGTATTAAGTTTAAAAATGAAAACACTTGTTAGAAAAATAAAGTAGAAAGAAGGATTAGGCATGTTAGAAAAGTAGAGCTGAAATGTTACATGAGGTGATTATAAAATGCCACACTAAAAGTGCCTGGGTGGCTCAGTTGGTTAAGCATCTGACTTCAGCTCAGGTCATGATCTCACAGTTTGCAAGTTCAAGCCCCATGCCAGGCTCTGTGCTGACAGCTCAGAGTCTGGAGCCTGCTTCAGATTCTGTGTCTTCCTCTCTCTCACTCAGGATCTGTCTCTCTCAAAAATAAATAAAACATTAAAATTTTTAAATAAAATAAAATAAAATGCCACACTAAGAAGTTGACATTTAAAAGACTTGCACACAGCAGGCATCAGAAAACTACTCTTCAACAATAAAATATATGGGTAAATGCCTAATGCAGTAGGTAGTGAATTAAACAAAAAGTGTTTTGCACCTCATTTTACAGGTGAGAAAACTTGGGCTTAGAAAATGAAAGTGACTGGCCATCCGGGAGATGGAGTCAAGGCTCAACCCAATTTTTCGTTCTCTAAGACAAAAGGAGAAACTACCAACATTATCTCAAAATTCAGTTTACAACAACTTGAAAGCCTATATTTGATTCATGTAGTCTAGAGCCTGGATTGCATGCTTTTATAAATAGTTTTAATCAGTCTGACGTTCTGTGAAACACAGTAAAGTCCAGAATGAGTCCCAGATGAGTTCAGGCTTCTTTCTGGGTTAGCCTGGCTGAGCCAAGCAGGCTGACTGCTCACTCACCCATCCGTTATTCCTTCATTCAGGGGGAACTGAATGTCTATAACAAGCTGTGTTCTAGATGCTATGGATTCTGCTGTAAACAAAATAGACACTCGTGGAGCCCTTGAAAGCTAGACGATGATTTGTGCTGAAGCTGGCGGTGGTAGCTGTTTGGGGGAGGGGGGGAGGGCAGTGGAAATAAGTAGAGTTGGGGATGGGGGGTTAATGGGTGGGCTGACTAAGGGGAAGTGGAGGAAAGAAGAAAACAATGGTCCTCATGGCAAAGATGGGTTTGGTCAGCTGGTAACATGAAGGGTAGATTCAAAGCACCAGGAAAGGAATGGTTAAGTGGACAACTCTTGTCCAGAACTTATAGCTCAACCTGTAGGAGTGCCCCCCAACCCCCACCTCCCATCCTAGGCAAAGGCAATAAGATTCTGCTTTAAACTGACTGTTGGCCTTTGTTTCACTCCCCAAAATTCCCTGAGTCACTATTCCCGATATTTTTTCTTCTCATATTTGTAACTCCAGGTTGGATTAAAAAATATATGAGGTCTATTCTAGAACTAAGGCAGAAGAGGAGATCAAAGCACCTTCAATCTGATTACAATCTAATAAAGCATTTCCCAAAGTACACTGATGCACACTGCTGGTGGGACCAGTTCTATGTAATCCTCTCCATTCCCCAACCAGAGGGGAAAGCTTGAATGCAATTTGGCAGAGTCTGCCTTAATTCACCCATGACCTGTCATTTAATTGCAAATATTGGCTTTTGGTTCACACAAAATACATAGATGAGGGTAGCATGGGGGAATAGTACAGTTTGGGGAAAGCCTGGGGAAAAGCCTTTTATAATTACTCTGTTCTTTCAGGGAGGAAAAATATTTTTGGTAAATGTAAGGCAAA
This sequence comes from Suricata suricatta, assembly GCF_006229205.1. Taxonomy (NCBI): domain Eukaryota; kingdom Metazoa; phylum Chordata; class Mammalia; order Carnivora; family Herpestidae; genus Suricata; species Suricata suricatta. The sequence goes on along the minus strand of NC_043711.1, from coordinate 71,751,834 downwards.
AAATTTCCTTGCGTTTATTTTGACAATACCTTCTGTTAATGGCAAATGATCCTGGATTTACATGTACAGTATAAATATAAGGTCTTCTTAAAAAAAAAAAACTTTAATTTGTAAAGTGAGTGGCATGTTCTTGGATTCATTCTCTCAACCTCTTCTTTTCTCTCCAAGGAGGGAAGTCTTAAAATTACACTTTCCAGATGACTTTGCTGTTAGGGCTCTGGATATGAATTATGCTGTGCCAGTTAGATGAAGTTGCCTGAGTTGTGTAAGGCAGCAATAAAGTGGAGACGGTTTTGTTGCAGTAGAGGCAGTTACAGTATACGTTGAAAATTTTGAATGCATGCAGGATTTCCCCTCAGCCACCTCACAGGAGCGACAGAATTAGTAGGTAGCAAGAGTGGAAAATGTGATGACCATAATTTTTTGACTTTGACATTGAAACCGAGATCTTACTGGTGTCCCTGACTTCCGTTCTTCTCACCATTTTGTGAACACTTGTTTCCCTGTATTAAATCACCTTCGCTTGAAATACCTAGAGGGGTTTCTCTTTCCTTCACTGAACCCTGATGATATAGCACAAATGACAAAAATTGGGAAAGGGGTAAATACTGATCTTATGGAGCCATAACTAGGAACACACATTTTCAGAATTTAAACACAAAGGAGAAATAATTGAATTTCAGAAATGCTACAACTGGGGAGGCAAAGTAAAGCTGCAAATGTTAAGGTAAATACTCATTGGTGGATGCACGTGACCTCAAATAATCTATCCAATTTCTCTTATGAAATGTGTTTTCAATTAATTTAATTGTTTTGGAGTTCTTAAGTTGGGTCATTTTTCAACTGGCTAGGAAATATCTGTTTGGAAGGCATTTTTGTGGAGTGTAGGAAAGCAGTCAGTTTCTTTGATTACCTTTGTCATGGAGTAAAACTACAGATTTGCCTGAAGTTGCCACCCCATTTGGTTTGCTATTTCACTCTGTAGCATTTGAGCTTCAAAGGAAAGCAAACATTGGGCTCATGGTTCCTTTAATAAACACGAAGAATGACTTTAAAAAGCTACGGATGGGGGCGCCTGGATTGCTCAGTCAGTTAAGCATCTGACTTTGGCTCAGGTCATGATCTTCTGGTTCACAATTTTGAACCCCACGTCAGGCTATGTGCTGAGAGTTCAGAGCTTGGAGCCTTCTTGGGATTCTGTGCCTCCCCCTCTCCCTACCCCTCCCCTGCTTGCACTCTGTCTCTCTCTCTTTTTCTCACAAATAAATAAACGTTTTTTAAAAAGCTATGAATGAACCATGGGCATTTGGGGCTTCATACCAATAACTGGAGAGTCTGTGAGGACAGAAAGGTGGCAGTGACTGCTGCTCTGTGAGCTCTTGTACACCCAAGAAGTCTGTTAACTTTCTCAGGGGGCCTTGGAAAACTCTAGCTGCCCCAGGAAGCCTGAAAGAGCTTGCCTCAAGAAGCATTAAAGAGCTTTAGTAAACATCTACAAATATCTACAGTGTCAGTATTGCAAGCATAGGAGTCTTTTGAATACTGACCAGCCAGCCTTGATCTGGAATTGAGGTACCCTGGGTTTTAGGAAGATTTCATAAGCAGAAATTGCCTCTTTGGCTGCAAGATTCCCCTTTTCTTTCGCTTTGCTAGTAGATCATTGTTGCATCTCTTGCCACTATCCACTCTAACTTCTGCTAATCATTCCTAACTCTTCTTTTGGTAACCACTCCCCACCTACTCTCAGCCCATGTTCACATGGGCTGACTGACCTAGGCCCTGAAGACATTTGATAGAATCATTTGGAAAAGAGAACTCTTTCTGTTGGTGTTAATAAACTCAAAGATGTAAGCTTATAACCATAGTAGGATCTCCATGTGAAAACAATCAGCCTGAGAATGAAGCCAATGTCAAGGAAAGTTGAAAAAATAAATGGAAAGAGAAAGAAAGACACAAAGACAAAAAGAATTCTTTAAATGCCATACAAACCTTAGATCCAGCCATACCTGAACTTAGAACTACCCTCCTAGACATAATTACATGGACCAATGAATGTTCTTTAATGCTTAAATCAGGTTGAACTGAGTTTCTGTCACAATCCAAAGCATGTGACTAATGCTTTAATTGTCCTTTCTCAATATTAGTACAGTACTAAGTATAGAGGTGGTACTTTTTCTATAATTTTTTTAGAATTCTTCTGACACTCAGTTTCATTATATAATCATTCAGCAAATATTTATTATGCACCTACCATTGTCAGACACTGTCCCCAACAGTTTTAGGAAAGTTAATAAGGCTTGGATTTAGCATTAAAAAGGTCAGAGTTAGTATTACTTTTTCTAAAATGCATCTCGAGATGATAAGCTGGCCACTGTGATTCACCAAAATTTCAGTTCTCAAAAGAGAGAGAGAGAGAGAGAGAGATTCAGAAGTCAATTTCAAAATGTTTGTAACTCTTACCAATAATCTTACTTTATTGCATATGAATAGTTTGACTTAGTGACAGAAGTCACCTTTCCCCAAATTTCTTCTTATATTCAATGTGATCATCACATACTTTTCCTTTAGAAGGTTACTTAGGCTTTCTGAGTCTTAGTTTTCTCATATGTAAAATAAAGAGTGAAATGCAGTGGCTAATCTAATTCTGGCAATTAGCTAATTTATGTAAATCCCTTTCTTCCTTGGGACTAAGGTCCTACTCTGCCCTGCCGCAGCCTTCACAACTCATCTCTCCCATCTCCCAACCCCAGGGAATCAAATGAGCTTCTCAGAAAGCTTTCATTCTTATTCCATTCTTAATACCTATCTATAATCCATTCTCCATGCAGCAGCCAAATTGATCTTTCCCAGCCATATGTGAAATCAAACCACATTCTTAGCAATCCCCACTTGAGATCCAGTGGAATGCTATCACCTTGGAATCAAATGCAAATTCTTTATGTGGCCCTTGTCTTCCTTTTCCTCTTTCACCTGACCATCTTTCCTCCTCACCATTGCTCACTATACTCCAGCCATACTGTCCTGTTTGCTCCCCCTTGAATTTTCTATTCTCATTTCTCTCTCACAGCCTTTGGTTTTGCAAATCTCTCTTCCTGGAATACTTTCTGCCACATCAAGGCAATACTCCCTCATTTCACTTAAGTCTTTGCATGTGTCACTCATTCAGTAATCTCCTGACTCCTCCTTCCCACTATCCATCTAAAATAACATCCAGTTCCCCATCCTATGCTGATTTATTTTCTCTCTAGCTCTTATCACTCTCTGGAATTATAGTAGATCATGTTATGACAATACTATGTTATATAATTAACATTTAACTTTTTTCTTTTTTTAAATGTTTTATTTATTTTTGAGACAGAGAGACAGAGCATGAGCAGGGAGGGGCAGAGAGAGGGAGACACAGAATTGTAAGCAGCCTCCAGGCTCTGAGCTGTCAGCACAGAGCCTGACGCGGGGCTCAAACCCACGAATGTGAGATCATGACCTGAGCCGAAGTCAGAGGCTCAACCGACTGAACCACTCAGGTGCCCCAACATTTAATTTAATATAAACTATATTAACATAGAGAGGAGCAAATAGTAGAGGCTCATTTGGTTTTTTTGGAATAAATGAGTAAGTCTACTCTAATTCCCAATTAGCCATCTGTCTAGCTTTGAGGCATATATGACAATAACTTGCATTGGTTATAGTATCTTGTTTTAAGCACCTGTTGCTCTATGGACAGTTTTTCTATCCAGGCAAATTTTGAAGGCCTCACCAGCAGATTTTTCCTTCTTTTGTGAATTCTCATGGAATGTCATTAGCTAATAGAATTGTAATAATATTTACAGAAGAGACTGGACATTTTATTTAAAAAAACAGGTTTTTGACCTCAACCACAGCAATTTCCTACTCAACACATCCCCAAAGGCAAGGGAAATGAAAGCAAAACTGAACTCTTGGGACCTCATCAAGATCAAAAGCTTCTGCACTGCAAAGGAAACCATCAAGAAAACTAATAGGCAACCAGCAGAATGGGAAAAGATAGTTGCAAATGACATATCAGATAAAGGGCTAGTATCCAAAATATACAAGGAACTCACCAAACTCCACACCCAAAAAACAAATAACCCAGTGAAGA
>NC_043711.1:71629280-71747614 GCF_006229205.1 Suricata suricatta | reverse complement strand
AAAACCACACTGAGATACCACCTCACGCCAGTCAGAGTCGCTAAAATGAACAAATCAAGAGACTATAGATGCTGGCGAGGGTGTGGAGAGACAGGCACCCTCCTACACTATTGGTGGCAATATAAACTGGTGCAGCCACTCTGGAAAACAGTGTGGAGGCTCCTCAAAAAACTATCCATAGTACTCCCTTATGACCCAGCAATAGCACTGCTAGGGATTTACCCAGAGGATACAGAAGTGCTGATGCATAGGAGCACATGTACCCCAATGTTCATAGCAGCACTTTCTACAATAGCCCAATCATGGAAAGAGTCTCAATGTCCATCATCTGATGAATGGATCAAGAAGATGTGGTATATATATACAATGGAGTATTACATGGCAATGAGGAAGAATGAAATATGACCATTTGTAGCAAGGTGGATGGACTTCAAGGGTGTCATGCTAAGTGAAATAAGTCAGGCAGAGAAGGACAGATACCATATGTTTGCACTCATAGGTCTAACAGGAGAACAGGAGAAACCTAATGGAGGACCAGGGCGAGGGGAAGAGGGAAAGAGATTTGGGGAGAGAGAGGGATGCAAAACTTGAGAGACTTGAATACTGAAAACAAACTGAGGGTTGAAGGGGAAGGGGGAGAAGGGAAAAGAGGTGGTGGTGATGGAGGAGGGCACTTGTGGGGAAGAGCACTGGGTGTTGTATGGAAACCAATTTGACAAAGTATTAAAAAACAGGTTTTTCTCAAATTGTTAATTTTTTCTATCTTTACATATTTTTGAGAGACAGAGTGCAAGCAGGGGAGGGGCAGAGAATGAGAGAGACATAAAATTCAAAGCAGGCACCAGACTCTGATCTGTTAGCACAGAGCCCAACAGGGCTGAACTCATGAACCATGAGATCATGACTTGAGCTGAAGTCAGACGCCGAATCAACTGAACCACTCAGGTGGGTGCCCCTTCTCACATTGTTAAAACATTCACCTGGGACATGGCATAATTAACTTCTAAAATTTCATAATGGGTAGTAGATGTAATTTGCTTCCTCAGATGAAACTACAAAGCAATGTTCAGGGTATAGACCCAGGGTGTAAGCCAAACCAAGGCATTCTACCAAAGAGAATTTTCCACCATTTTATCAAGCTCATCTGATTCAACCAGATTCTGGACATACAGCTCAGGCAAAAGACCACAGTCAGCCAAACATGCTCCCACCTTATCTAGGAAGTAGTCCATGGAATCATCTATCTTCTTCATCTGTATTTGGACCAAATTAAAAGATCAAGGCCCAGAATCTGGGTCACAGTCCTGGTAAATAGTATAAAATTTAGAAGTTGAAGGTCAAGATACTTCCCACTATCTATATTTACTAAAAGGTAATGAGAATGCACAAGAATGTTTGTACCAGCACGGTCTGTAAAATGATGAGACTTCCCATAGTCCATCAAAAGTAGAAATGATAAACAAATCATAGTATATACATGGGGTGGATTACTATATGAAATATAAGAATGAATGATTTACAACTGCATGCAATAATATTAATATACCCTACAAACACAATATTGAGAGAGAAAAACCAAATAACCAGCCATAAAAATATATACTAAGTGATTCTATATGTAAAGTTCAAAAATAAGCACAATTAATCTACAATATAAGATTAGTGGTTACCCTTAAGGGGTTAGTGACTAGAAGGGGGATGATAAAGAGGCATTTGTGTGCTGGTAATGATCTAGTTCTATTTTGGGGACCTGGTTACATGGATGTGTTAACTTTACCAAAATTCATTTAGCTGTGCATTTGTATGTGCATGTTCCTGTATTTATCCTATATTTCAATAAAAAGTTCACTAAAAAAACTTCATGTTTTAAGGAATTAGGAATTTTAAGCCAAGAAAATTAAGAGAGCCTCTTTTGCAAGTACTCACAGATTGATATGCCAACTTTCAAACCCATCAGAAGCATGTGTTGAAAAGAAGTTGAATCTTTAGCTGAATCTCACAAATAGAATACAATGGAATCTGAAGATGTCACATATCCTGAGTTTCTCAAAAGAAAATGGCTTGTTTTTCAGGATCCAAGTTATATATTTTCTAAAATCTCATACTTTCCTGGCCATTCACCAAAACAGATAGGTAGATAGATGATAGACAGATAGGTAGATAGATGTATATTTTTATTATAAAATAGATATGTATATTTAACTGAAGGGGAAGACTATTGGTGGGTAAACATCTTTTTCCCTTCTGCTAAAAGTTCTGCATCATAAGTATGGCTCTGTAGGGAGTTAGGAAAAGGAAGGCAGGAAGTGGCTATCCAAGTGAAATGAGGTAATCACCAAAAATAAAGGAAAAGAAAAAGAAAAAAACAGGTAATAGGGTAGTATTTGTGAAAGGTGGCAGTTCAGATATTGTTCTCCTAGCCAGTGTATAACCACCCTCTAAAGTTTATACAGGTAACTAGTCTATAAATCTCACTAGCTTGAGACTTCCTCCTCTAGTAATGGATGACTGGGTAATTTGGATTTGCCTTATCACTGAGGATAACTAAAAAGAGCTGGGAAAATGTATTTTTAAAATTAAGTTTGAAAGTCTGCTTGAGAGCACAAGAGTAAATAAGATAGAGAGGAATTAACCACCCAAATCCAGTGGAGTTGCAAATCCAGAGAGGTGAACTATTATTTGGTGCCACTTTTTGCCCAAATGGAAGATGAATCTGGGAACATATAAAGGTTTTTTGTCAGTCTCACTCTATCAGGAACACAAAACTTGGAATCAAAGTGACCCACTTCTCATACACAGTTTAATTTTGAATTATCCAGGTTGCCCAAATAATCTAAATCCCTAACTGGGATTAAGGTGCCCTCAAACTGCTAGTGTCCCAAGCGTATGACAGAAAGAAATCAAATTCCCTTCTAGAGGAAGAGAACATCAGCCTAGGTTGAAATAACTTCCACAAATATTTTTTTTTCAAATATAATATACTAAATGTAATCTGGTAAAAATAAAAAATCTTTTAAAAAAAAGCATCAGAAACTTCTGACAACAGAAAGAAAACCATGGAATCTTCCTTATGTGTGACATAAGAAACAGACTTTAAAATAACTTTTTGCTATATTGAAACAGATAAAAATTAAGATTGAAAAATTTTGCAATGAATTGTAGTTTTTTTTTAAGAATAAATAAAAATCTAAACTGAAAGTTAAAATAGCTGAAGGAAAAACTAGTGGATGATCGTAACAGTAGAATTGACAAAGCTGAAGAAAGAATTTATGATATGGAAAAAAGTGTAGAAAACAAATAACCCAAATGAAGCATGGGGAGAGTGAAATGATAAATCACACTCATCTATCAAGAGACAGACTGCTTTGTAGGAAAATCCTCTACATTGCCCCATTCTCTGCACCACATCTTTCTCTACCATCATCACCACTAGACCTCTGAACTAATATCTTATCACTTGGTAAGTTTTTCCCTCACTGACACCACACTGTTTGGTGAATTTAATTTGATTTTACTAGTGTGAAAATATTTAAAGATGACAAACTTGGAAAGAAATGGCTATAGGGTTCATTTTACTATAGAGAATTTATTTTAGGAGATCTTCACATAATATTTTTTAAATATTTGAATATAAATGTCTTTAGACTTCTAAAAGGGGGAAAAAACCCTACTTCACTGCACTAACTTACTTCTGACATCAAACGTGTGGCTTTCCCCCCATATTAAGCAATTCTTCAATTCTCAGCAGATAGCAACTGTCTCTATGATTTAACTAAATTGTGACACTAACTACCCAGAGTTAGCACAGGCCCCACAGGTTAAGGGCTCAGTTCCACAAGACTGCTCTCTACTTCAGATGCCAATCAAAAGTGTTAGGTTGTCACTGTACTTCTGACCAGCCAGCTATATATTAGACGTTCCCATAATCCCTCTTCAGGTTTGATAACTTGCTGCAATGGCTCACAGAATTCAGGAAAGTACTTCACTTACTATTATCCATTTATTTTACAGGATATAGCAGAAAAGGAAACAGCAAAGAAACAGCAAAAAGGAAAAGATGCATATAGGGTAAGGAATGGGAGAGGAGCATAGAGTTTCCACACCCTCTCTGGGCGTGCTACTCACAGCCAGTGCCTCAATGTGCTCAGCAACCAGGAAGCTCTCCAAAACCCTTCAGTTACGATTCTTATGGGGATTTCATTAAGTAGACATGATTGGTTAAATCATTGGTGTTAGTGATTAACCTGACCTCCAGCCCCTCTCCTTTCCCCAGAGTTTGGAGAGTGGGGCTTCAAGTTCAGCCTTCAATTCAACCAGCCCCCATCCTTCCAGAGTCATGTCATTAGCATAAACTCAGGTATGATTAAAGGGACTTATTATGAATAACAAAAGATGCTCTTCTAGGACACCTGGGTGGCTCAATAGGTTAAGCGTCTGAGTCTTGATTTGGCTCAGGTCACTATCTAATGGTTTGTGAGTTCAATCCCCACAGCAGGCTCCTCACTGACAGTGTGGAGCCTGCTTAAGATTCTCTTTCTCTGCCCCTCCCTCATGTTCTCTCTGTTTGTCTGTCTGTCTGTCTCTCTCTCTCTCTCTCTCTCTCTCTCTCAAAATAAATAAATAAACTTTAAAAAAAAGATATTTTTCTTATGACTATCACTCAGAAATGCCAAGAGTTTCAGGAGCTCTATGCCAAAAACTTTGGACAAAGACTAAATATGTATTTCTTATGATATTACAGTATCACAAATGGGCAAATTATCTCCAGTTAACCATGGTCTCCCACTACTCTTTGCACACTACACTCATTTTCCACCTGGGATAGAAGACATTTGAGTTTTCTACCTTCAAATAAATTTTTAGGAATCCAAAAATGCTGCCCTTTCCCTCTTGCCTATGAAGGTCAAGAAAGTCTCTTTAGAGGAGCAAAAAGTCACATGATGTAAACATGTGACTGTATACAGATGTTTGTGTAACTATTTTCCCCATATTTTGGTGTTTGCAAGGTATGAATGTTAATTGGCTTATTGATGTGAGTGTGTGTGTGCATGTGTGTGTGTGAGAGAGAGAGAGAGAGAGAGAGACAGAGTGAGAAACAGAGAGACAGAGAAAAGAAATAATACTAATGACAGAACTACCCAGTCTAGCTCTTAACCCTACTAAGGAAATGGCCAGATATGATTACAACGCTCCACCCCTCCAAAACTTTCTTTGGAATAAAAAGCTGCTGAGCTAGAGCTCCAAACCACTTCTGATTCCACTACTTACCGGAATCTTATGATACTCAGAAAATATCAACCCTAAACATGGCAAGTAGATGATTTAAAAAAGAAAGGAAATTAGCAAGCACCTTAAGGGTAGATCATCAATCAGTGTTACTTTCATAGAGAGCTTCTGGAAAGAAAAATAACAGTCCCTTCATGAGAAGTTTAGCTCTTACCCCCTCAGCTCTGACTGAAAATGAGAACTCCTATATGAATATGAGCCCAGACAACCTGGTCTGAGAGACTGATCCCCTAATCTCTATTGGGCCTGCTGGTTTAGAGTTATGATTCTGTTAGCTGCATCAGTAACTACAGTGTGGGCCTGCAGAAAACCACTTACCCAGAGCACCTGGGTGGCTCAGTCAGTTAAGCATCTGACTCTTGATTTTGGATCAGGTCATGATCTCACAATTTGTGGGTTCGAGACCGGCACTCACTGGGCTCTGCCCTGACAATGGTGAACCTAGGTGGGATTCTCTCCCTCTCTCTTCTCCCTTCCCCCGGCAAAATAAATAAATCAACTAAAGAAAACATTGCCAGTTCTAAACCTTAGACTTCTCATCTGTAAAAAGGGTGCAAACCAGGTGCTTTGGTTCCGAAGGTTCCAAAACCTTTCAGTTCTAAAACCCTACTTTCTAAAATACAGCATTCTATTTCTTAACCTAGGTATTGATTACACAAGTATTTGCTTTTAATTATTCTTTAAGCTGAGCATATATGTTTTATACAACCTTCTAAATCAGTAATGTTTGAAAATGTGTTGAGAGGGAAAAAATCCTATCAGAGGAAGCCAGTCTAGTACCATTCTTGAATTCATAAAAGTAGGTGTGAAAATTGAATGTCGGAGGCAAAAAGCCAAGAGCAGATTGAAGCTTGTAAAACTCCTGAGGCTTCAAACCATTTCGGTGATAAGATAGAATCGAAGAAAGTGGAATGAATGGGAACTTGCAGGGCATGTAGGACTATTATGAGCTCATAAAAGTCCCCACAATGGTCCTTGAGGAAATTAAAATCCAAGGGTTGTTACTTAATGGCTACATTTCCTCTTAGCCAAATGTGACCATGGACATATATTGCATAGCCTAGGAAACAACTTTCTTCCAGTTTACAATACAGAGCATGTTAATATACTCAAAATGACTTGGTTGTAAAACTTTTTCCTTACAGCATTTATTTCCTTTGCCAAGTCCTGTGCTGGGCCACATAAGACAGGTCTGCTCCCAAGTAGCTTGTAAGAACTGCTGCATCATTTAGAATAAATTCCAAACTTCTTTCTCCTCTCTGACTTTATCTAAGAACATTTCTCCCCTGTCCCCCTCTGTCCTCTGCCATTGCTTTGCACTTGCTGTGCCCTTCCCTGCATTGTTACCTGACTAACTTACCATTCAGGTTTCAACTCAAATATCTGAGATGCTTTGAGATGCTTTCCTTGACCTCCCAATTAATAAACATAATGTTCTTCCTCTCCTTCTCCTCAGTCATTTTCTATAGCATTTCTCAAAGTAATGGTCTTCCAAATACTCAATATCTGTAAGTACCTGTTTTTTAAAGTTTATTTCTAATCTTTCTTCTCCCAATATAAAGTTTCATGAGAGCAAAGGCTCTATCTACCTTGTCCACTACTATGTTCCAGTGGCTGGATCTGTGTCTGGCACATAAAAATACATTAAGAATTTTTAAATGTTACTATTATTTATAAATGAGTGAATAATATGAGGCAAACAAAAAAAGGGCTTTATAAAAAGATTTTTAAGTTCTGTTTAGGCTTAAGATTTACAAGCTCCTAAACACTATCAAAGAGATAAAAGCCTGAGGAAGTTATAATGTAAAGAAGAATGAGATGAATCTTGAGTACATTTATGTCATCGACTTTGGTTGGGGTGATAGAGGGATTCACAGAAGATGCCATTAGTAGGATAGGGAAAGTTGCATATAGTTTTTCAAGATAGAGAATTTAAAAAGGTATTCTAGGTCAGGCGAATGGCTTGAGCAAAGGCATGAAGAAATAAAAATACCCAAAATACCTACAGCAGAGAAAAAATGGAAAGGAAGAGTAACTTGAGTAATAGTCAAGGAAGGCTTTTCATTTTAGTCTGTATTTTGGAGGGGACAAGGATTAGGAAAGTAAGATAAGATGACCTCACTCATCCTATAGAACTATTAGTCTGACAGCAGTATGAATGGATTTCTGTAAGAGCATCAATGAACACTTTGAAGTTGTAGCCAAAATCTTGTGTGTGTGTGTGTGTATGTGTGTGTGTGTGTGCATGAATATGATATTTGGACACTGTTCTGGGGAGAAAGAACTCAGAGCTTCCATCAAGGATCCACATAAAATAACTAAAAAATAAAACAATAAAATATAAACACTGTTGTAAAGGGAAAGTAAGAAGTACCCATACTGAAGATAAAGGGATGATCCAGTAGAAGAAATACTTACTTTAAAAAAAAAAAAGGTGATCTCAATGAGCAGTATAAGCCTCCTTTAATGTAAACTTTATACGTTTAGAAAATGCTCAATTATACATATTATAAACATTCAGGTAGACTAAACATTTCTAGAAAACAGGAGAAAGCCAATTTTTTATTGATAATATAGGAATAGACTACCTCATGTAAGACAGTAATTTCCTAAAGTTAGGAAATAGAGGCAAATTCAGGTCTTAACAAGCTAAGACAAGACAGAAAAAGAAAAAAGTATGAATCACACTCAGGTATGTTCTTTTGATTCTTGCCTCTGCCTCAATCACCTGTTCTGTAGTGGGTGCTACACATGCTAAGCATTCCTCCCATACCCCTACTAATGAAGGGTAAATTCTTTGGTCATTCTCAAGCCAGCTGTTTGGTGGTGGAACTGGCAAAACTGCTAAAAATTTTGAAATATCAGTTAATACAGCTATCCTAAGTTATAATAACACTATTACAGTGGGGAAGAAATAGCCTCAAAGTAGAGAACAGTGGGATATTAATGGTGAAGATGAGAGAAAAGAATTAAGATAAGAAGGTGACCAATAGGAAAACTTGATGCAAATCAAGCCAATGGTCATCTCTCCATGGAGACCAAGTGGGGGAAAACTGATGTCAGATAAGGACACTGGCAAGACAAGGCAACAGGCATTGGAGTCAGATGGCCTCGTCCTTGTAGAAGCTATGCACATCCCTTTGAAGAGGAGGAAGTTGGATTACAGGAATTGGCTCCAATTCAGTAGGAAGAAGCTGCAGGAGCCAAGAGGCTGAAAGATGTCTGCCATCTGGAGAAACTGGAGAAAGGAGAATTGGAAGCCATGCAGATCCTGGGTGGAGAAATGAGAAGAAAGATGGGCTATTTGGCAGGGATACTTGGGTGGGGTCAGATGCCCCCACAGTGCTCTAATTCTGGGATGCAATTTACACAGTCTTGACATCCAGTATAGTCAGCAGTAAGAAAGAAATCCTTTCATTTCCAAATTCTGATAAATCTATATTTTGAACTGACATTTAGGAAAGCTGTCTTTAAATATGTAACTGTAGTGTTTCACTGTAATCCTCCACCCTCCACAAAAAGAGTACCAAATCTCAAAAATCATTAATAGCAATTCTAAAATATATAGTAAATTTATGATCTTTTTCAGAGATAAAAGAAATGATACCAGGTCTCTCAGAATATAGAATGTCTTCTTGAAGGAAAATCCAGTGGAAGACATTGAGACTCTGGCAGGGCTGAGAGGAAAAGTTAAGGTTAGTAGTGGTTTACAGGTACAGGTTTGGTTCTTGAGTGAGAACACACAAGATCAGAACCCAGCTCCACCATTTACAAACTGTGTGTTCTTGGGAAGTTCATAAACCCTGTAAACCTCAATTTCCTCCATCATACAATGAGACAAGTATTCACATCAAAGAGTTACTATGAAGATTATAATTCACAACAATGCATGTAAATTGTTTAGCACAGTGCATGGTATATTTTGAGAAATAAATAATCACATACCATTCCCATCATCGCTATTAGTTAATTAGAGAGGGCTTTAAGAATTATTTGTGGACAATGTCAATTGGGATTGGAGTGTTCTGTTTTCAACTGACTTGCTCTATGAATTCCACCAAATGGTTCAGCTATAAAAAGGGAACAAGATCTAGGTCCAGACTGAACCTCAAGAATGTATATCATAGACATAGTTATTATTAACACTGGATTGTCAAATAGGAATTATGTGTTCCCTCGCATCAACTCTACAATGAACTCACTGTGATGCTAGATAAGCCACACATCTGTATAGGTTTCTGTTTTTTTCTTCAGTGAATACAATTGAACTCCACAGACTCCAAGCGTCATTTGAATTCTAACAGCCTCTGATTCTGCAACTACTATTTCAACTGCAGCACTTGTGAGCTAAAACCAACATAACTGCCTGTATAGGTCTACGTCTATGGGTACTGAAAATGCAGTATGTACATGACCTTCCACAAGTAATGCCCTCCTCAGCCCCACCTGCCTTCTCAGAATAGCCATTTTGTTCTGCCCTTGGCTAGCTGCCTCTCCAGTAATTTTCTGCAGCAAGCTCCATCCTTATTCCAGCCAGCAAGAGGAAAATGAATTTGCCCGGCAGTCCCAGGCATCCCTTCGGATGTTGCAGGGAGAGAACAGGCCAGGCATTTCACTGTTAATTATCAGCAGCCTGGCTGCTGTGGCCCCTTGCTGTGCCAATTTGAGAGATGAGACTCTTTACACTGCTTATTAGGCTCAGCTAAATAAATATTACCCGGCATTAGTGTTGTCAAAGATACAGTCTGAATTCAGCTCCCTGGAGTGGCTGTTGGTACCCATGCTTTCACCATTACATTTTCTTCCTGGCCCTCCCTTACCACACCACCATTAATCTCTTTCTCTCTTGTCTGGACACTAGGCTGGATTCTGACATCAGGGAGTTGAAATATAATATCATTTATTTAGCTGCTTTCCTTAAGGTTATCAAAAACCTATGCTGTTAAACTTAAGGGCTTTAGTATTAATTACCTCCTATTTCTGTCCCAACAGATTGAATTTCTCAGCCATATGTTTTGACTTAGAGTCACCTTTCCCCCCCACCCTCCAACAACTCAGAATTGAGTCTTAATAGACTTAAGCCCCCTGGCTGTAGTGATTGGGAATGGGAAGGTGGGAACTTGACCCGAATCAGGAAAATCAGAGCCCAAAAGACTTCATTCTAGGACTTGTTTAAACTCTTTGAAAAACACACCTTCTTTTCTTGGCTAGATGTTGAATCTAGAATATAGAGCCCTAAGCAGCTACTATAAGCTATTTTGTAATTATAAAGTAGAAACTACCAAGAGTGGAACCAACACATGGTAAGTGGTACAAAGAAATAGAGAAAAGAAGCTCATGCCTCTCAAACCATTTAAGAGCCTAGACCAACCTTTACCTGAAGCCGCCCCAGTCTTTGGGCATTTCAGTTTTGAGTCCTTATGCTTCTTTTATTATTGAAGTTTGAGTGGGGAATTCTAATATTTTCATTTACATATATCTGTTTGTTATATGTGATCTCCTTCGTGTGTCTATTTGTACCAAATGCAGGTGGAGCCATGCCCATATCCCTTGAGATCTTATCATTGTAATGCTCTTCTACCTTCATTTCTACTACTGAAGGTATACTCTAGTGCTTCTGCCTTAGCACAGGATGGGCCAAAAGTGCTGGAGAATTAACACCCCTCTGAGGCAGCCCTCAACCAATGACTGGGAGAGGTTGGTGGGTAAATATCCTCACTGCTTTGCTCCCTTGGCATAGCTCTGAGATACATGTTTCATGTGGGCTTTTAGAGTTCCCCAGCAGGATGGAGCCTAATTTGTTTGCAAATGCACCCTGCGTTGGCTGCCTTCCTTTCTCTGTCTCACTTCCTCACTTCTCTATGGGCTTGTTGGCATCACCTTCTAACTAAATTACTTGCACTTGGGTCCTTGCAAGCCAAGACACTGTTTAACAGAGCAGCAACTAAAACTAAAGTGGTCTACAGGAATTTATAAAAAGTAACATCTACTTATAATTTTAAAAATGCACCCCCCAAATTGTTTGGCTTACACAGTTTTCCTCTTTCCACTCCCAAATAGACTGATATATATACACAGACCATTTTGACAGACTCAGCCTAGAAAGAAGCTATGAATTCAAAACTCAGTAAAATGATGCATTTTTTTCTGTCACTGCCAGCCAAACAGAAGGTAATGTACTAGATAAAAGATTTCAGAAAGAGAAGTAAAAGCATGAACAGCCAAGGTGTGGAGGCTGCTCATTAGTACCCAGGCTCCAGCAGTGGCCATGAGCTGTCTGGATTCTTCATTGGAAGAACCATGGTCACCGAGGTTATTAATCTGGTGGTCCTAAAAGATGAGCAACACACACATGTTTAATCTCTAGATATATTCTTCTCTCCCTACAAAGTCTCTCTTCCAGTTCCTAAACCCTCCATGCTAAGAAAAACATCACCAGGCATGGGGCTTTGCCAAAAACATGTATTTACACCCATAACATTACCTGTCAGATGAAAAAAGCACTTTTAAATAGTATACTTTCTGTTTAGTCTCACCAATGGGATGTTGTCCATTATTGACAAGTGTTAAAATGCAGCATTCTTTGTTTTGTTTTTATTTGGGATATTTTAAACAAAATATTCACTTTAATGCCAATGGGAAAAGGTCCACTTCTCTTTTGTGTTCCTTTCTATCGTCCAATACTAAATTCTTGCCAAAGAGCACATATGGCCAACGGAGCTTGCATTGAGCTAGTGTAATTCCATTTCACTCCTATTAGAAAGTACAATCCTGAGACAAAGGAGTCAGCACCTTCCAGGTAACAGCACAACCTCCTCATTTTACCAGTAAGGACAGGGAAGGCATGAAAGTCTTAGATGACAAAGCTGGGCGGGACCTTAAGGGCCAGTTCACTCCTATCACAATTGAGGAAACTGAGGCAGAGATCAGTGAAATGCTTCACTCAAGACTTCATAGCTAGTTAGGGACAAAATTGGGGATAGAATCTCGAATCCATACACTGTACCTTCATCAGACCACTTTCATTAATTTTGGCTTAACTGACTTTTTGTTTCACCTGCTCAAATTCCCACCCTATAACCTATCCTGGATATGGTGTGGGGTGTTTCTTCTTAGAGTACCTGAGATTATGCCACTGCATATAGTGGCCTTGCCTAATAGTTACCCTAGAGAGGAACCCTCCTACATACTGAGTTCTGTCACTGGATGTCACAAGAAAAAAAATCATATGACCTTTCCTTCTCCCTTTAGAGACAGCCTGAAAAGTCAGATTATACTGCAGATCCAACCTTAGTCCATTTGGTTTGTTGCTTATCCCTAATCCCAAACCAGTTCCTGGGCCTGAGCCCAGGTACTGGTGTGGCCAGGAAAATGCCAGAAGCCATATGGACTCCCCAGGCCACCTCCTGGATGAGGTTGGTGGCACACACCTAGGAACCAACTCACTCCAAGAGATAGAACAGATGGCATTCCAGATATGAATATGTATAATTTAGGCTGCTAAGGTTGTTAAATAAGTATGTGTTTTTTGGTGGATTCATGAAAATCAAGAATTTTATAAATGAAATGAAAGCCAAGCAAAGGAAACTACAAGACACTTTCCAAAACAGTGCATTATTTCATATTTGTGGTATTGGCCTCCATTGCATGTTCCAAACTCCAGAGAAACCACTGGAAAATAACCAAGAAGAGAGAAGTCAAAATTTCAACAAAGGACATGGACTTCAGATTTCCATGCCATGAGACCCCAAAAATGGCAGTCATGGCAGAATTAACATTCAGAAGAACAAGAAGTAGGCTGATTTATCCTTGGCTTAACTTCCTCTTTCTGTGGCCCTTCCCTGAGAAGTCAACCTTGACTATCTCATCCTCAACTCAAAGTACTCATGCTTCAATCTGGCTGCCCCAGGAATAAGGCCTGAGGGGCACAACACTAATGCACCATCAGTGGAACTGGTTAAGAAAATGGACTTTCAGAAATCTCTAACACAAACAGTACTTAACCGAGGGTTCTTATGTCTTTGCCCCACAGGAATACTATTTTGTAAGTGAAGTTACTTCCAATTTACAGAACACTTTCATACTTATGATCTCATTTGATTGGATCTTTATAACAACCCTATGAGATAAATTGAGCATAAATTCTTATCCTCATTTTACAGATAAGGAAATAGAGGCTCAGTGAGGTTAAATGACCACTTGGAGATGTGCAGATGGTAAGTGGTGCCACTGGGACTTGAACCCAAGACGTTCTGGTTCTATGTCTAGTGATGCATCTGATCTAGCATTTGCTAACGAATCAACAGCCAAAAGAGCCTTCACTGGGGAAGAATTCCAACTGCTGCTAGAACAGCCTAATCCATGGATTAACTGCTTTAATGAGTTAGAACATCAGGGGGTGGAATAAAGCAATATTCCCATATTCTGGAAACATTCCAAATACAGAAACTAGATTCTAATTATGCATTATTGATACTAGTGCTTCACCTCTCTTTGTCCCTATGACCTTCTGCAATTCCTCCAACTAGAGGCAAAATACAGTTCCCTGCTTCACTGGTGATGGATGTGGCAATATGATTTGCTTTACCCAATGAAATGTTAGCAAGCGTGATGCAAGCAAAGACTTAAACTTATGTAGTTGGGTTTGCCCTCTTGTATTTCTGTAACCTACCCAAAGCCGCTAACTGAGCCAAAAAAAAGAAAAGAAAAGAAAAGATATGTGTACAGATATAGACCCAATCTGCAGCTTTAAGTTGAGCCCATCTGAAACTCATCCTAGACCAATCAACTTCCATCCAACTAATGACACATAAGCGAGAAAAAAATTGTCAGAAACTACTAAGTTCCAGGCTGATTTGTTACATAGCAATAACCAACCAATCTGTTACCTTTCTTCCATCTTCCCACCTTCAATTCCATGCAAAGAGGGCCTGCCCTTTGTTATCTTTACTCTCTGGGTTTTTTTTTTTTTCCAGGCAGTGAATCACCACCTCTTCTTAACTCTTAGATTAGCAAGAGTTTCAATATGAGGATTGTATCATCATAGGATTATTAAAAATTATTAAGGAGCCCAATGGTAGTAAAAACAAGGTAGGTTAAGTTATGCCCACAAAAGAGAACACTGTAAGAACCAAATAAATATTTAATGAATGATTAAAAACTCTGGGAACTTGAGGCTATTTTATAATTAGCATGTTAGAGAAAACACATTGTCATTAGACAATATTTCTATAAACTTTTTTACATGGTGACCTGGTACTGAATGTTTTAGGAAAACAGACTGTCCATCCCCTAGTGGCTTATTGGCTAAAACAGACAACACAGAGGCAGGCAACTGGTAGAAAACATAGTATAGGTAATGAATAAATAGGTAAATCAAGGGTAAGATTGGATACTTTATTTGGTCTGATTCTTCCATTTTCACTTTGCTGGATGCATCATAATCTCCACTTCTTCTATCTCCTTAGAATGCTGCAGCAGACTTCCATCTATAGAAAGTTATACGCTCTTCTAGGTGTTTAAAACCTTCAAATCCTCTATTCTTTCATCAGCTGTTTCAAGCTGGAGTGGCTAGGGGAGGGTGTATCAATACCAGCCCGCTTACAGAAGGACTTGGCTAATCATCAGTTATCTGAAGACAATTTCCTGGAGATGATAGAAAAACTATGCCTCACAGATGGCCAGCACTCAAGAATATTTGCCAAATGAAAGAAAGGAAGAGGATAGGAACTAGTGTCTGCCCTACCCAGCCTTCCATCCTTTCACTCTGTTTCATCTCTGTTTGATCAAAAGTCATCCATTTGTCTGCTCCCTCCAACTCCCACTAGTTCCAGCCCTACAATTCAGCCATTACAAATCTCCAAATCTGTTTACTGATCACGCTCCCCACCCTCCCCCAAGTCTCTGGCACAGTGCTTGTTTCAGACTTAACTCTTGATTTTCCATTTGAGTTCTCAGTCCCATTTTTAATGTGCCCTGGGGCACTATATTTTGTATGGCCCCCACCCTGTCTGCAGCTCCAGAAGGCTAGACTTTAATTCTTAGTTTTTTTTCAATATGCTTTCTAACAGCATCATGCAGGGCATTGAGTGTTGCACCCAGTGTTGTACTGCTGACAAGGCACTTTATTGTCCACTCACTCCCCTGACCCTTACCACAGTGCTCTCAGGTGGAGCACCCATTCAAATGATGACTTGGAATACAAAGAGGGTCACCGAGCTGGTGTACAGACCAGGCAAGATGTAAACCCAGTTTTCTTGGCTCCAACTCTGGAAGTTATTTCTTTGGATTGTGCTATTTTAAAAATTACTAGCACTGCTGAAACTCTTGGACCTTCTTTATAATTTTCAAACTTAGAAGAGAAAAATAGATAATTGCTAAGAAAATAGTTGTTATGGCTCAAAAAAAAAATGGCTGCAAGAAGACTGATCCACTTAGAATGCCCATAATTGCCCAAATGACTGTCAGTGATATTCCATCACATTGCTACAGATCTTATGATTCTGGGCTCAGCTAGCAGGATTCACTCTTCCAAAAAATAGCTCCAGCCTTAGTGGGTAAGAGGAATTCAGTACAAAAGCCCTAAACTCTATAAACCTCAGCTTTCACTCATGCCTTCAAAGGCGATTACAGAAGAAGTGTCAAGGGAGACCCAAGGTTGGCACCACATCATGAACTGCTCAGTATCTACTGGAACTTATATTTATAAACTTTTACATTACAGAGTGATGGAACATTTGGAAGACCCTAAAAACCACATCTTAAGAAGGTATCCAGCTCGCTCAGCAGCCACAGTCCAACCTGATTCCACTTTGAGATCATTTCCAAATAACCAGCTTAAGCGTAAGAGAGTCGAAAAGTTCTAGGTCAGGAGAAGGTGATGAGGGTTCAGCTCCTGGCTGTTCCACTAACTGTGTGAAGCTGAGCAAATTCCTTGACTTTTTCCAACCTCATTCTTTGCAAAAATAATTACTGAGTACCTACAATGTGCCAGGCACTGGGAATTAGAACAGTTCACAGGACAAAGTTCTTACCCTCAGGGAACTCACATACTAGGGGAGATTGATGATAAATAAATAAGCATATAAGGACAGGAAAACAGTAAGGAAATTTGCAGAGATGGAGGGCAGAGGTGCTGTGGACAGGGCGCTATTTTGGATAGATGGTCTTTTGCAATAAATACCTGGGAAAAGAGAATTCTTGGTGAAGGGCACAGCATGTGGGAAGGCCCTGAGGTAGGGGGAGCTTGGTGTGTTCAGAGAACGGAGAGTGAGCCACTGTAGCTGGAGCAGAGGTAGGGACTTGAGAAACAAAGTAGGATTCCCACCGCCCCTCTATGAGCTGAGATCCTCTTATATATTTTGCTGAGCAGGACACCACCCATCTTCCTGATGCACATCTAGACCTGAGGTAGGTCTTTCATCCTGGTGGCCCAAGTTCACATTCCCCTGCCATTAGCCTACAAGTGACTAGGGAAAGACATCGTCCAGCCACAGCAGGAGATCCTCCAAAAACTGGTGACCCCACCTGCAGCCCCCCTCCCAACGTCAGGGTGGATTTTCTGAGAAAAGTCCTTTAGGTGGTTTCAGACAAAAATGACTCTATTTGCTGCTTTTCACTTCCATCCTGCCACCAGCCTTTCTCCCCAAAAAAGTCATCTGGAAAGGCCAGTAGGGTTAAGGCATTTGGCCTTGGCCCAAAAGAGCGATTATTCTGTGGATGCTCAAGGCTTTCAGATCTTATTTCCTTTGGTGTGCGTTCATCCAAATACATCAGTTTGATATTTTTAGAATTATACACTATTACTGCATTTCTACTCTCCCGCAGAAATTCGAGCTCAGGTTTGGGGCAGCCCCACACCCACCCCCTCCGCGTATGAGACTCAAGAGATTGGCAAGGACCCTTGCGTCCCAGCCCTACTTCTGGAGCAAGCCCTCCGCACCCGCTGTGCTTAGCTCCTTCAAGAATCCTGAGTCATTTCACCATTTCTGTTTCTCTCCTTTCCCCGGGCAACGTTCCCAATGCAAAGAACACTGCAGCTCTGCGAGCGCCTCCCTCCAGCAGGGCAGCCACCCGCACCCCCCTGGCCTCCCTCCAGCAGCAGCGGCTAGGGCTGCGGGCGGAAGGTCGGGGAGCCAGCTCCCCCCGGGCGAGCAGAAGGCGAGGGCGCGGGAGGCGAGGCGCGAGCGGGGCCGAGGACGGCAGGGGGAGGGAAAGAGAGACACCGCGAGGGCGTGGGCGGGAGGGCTCAGGCGGGCTGTGCCGCAGTGACTTGGGTGACGGTGATTCGTTCGCGGGAGCAGGCGGGGAGGCGGGGTTCCTGACTCACTGCGGCACAGGCGGGGCTGGCGGCAGGCCGGGCTGGGACCGCGCCTCCCCCGCACCCCTGCGATCTGCCTGGGAGGCGGGGGGCGCGGGCGAGGCCTCCCCTGAGTCAGGGGTCCTCCTGTGGGCTTTCCGCAGAGCCTGTGCTCATTTCCGCCGGAGCGCTCGGGGCCCTGGATTGTCGCTGTACAGTCACTGTTTGTTTATTTCCACATCTGCCCCCAGGAGACTCCGTCAGAGCAGAGCTTTCTAATCCACCCCCTGATGAACTCGGGGCCCTCGCACTTGGCACAGTGCCTGGCACGTCGTCACGACTTGGGGGATCAGTAAACAGCAGAGGAGGGAAGGAAGAGGGAGCGGGGAGGAGGGAGTCAGGGCAGGAGAGAACAGAGACGGAAGCAGAATAGAGCCTCCATGTCTGCAAAAGTGCAAACCATCTTTCTGTGTGATACAGGAATTAAAGCTGTGGGTATATTTGAAGATTTGGTTTAGCCGCCCTTCACACACTTGGGGCATCATCCCCAGTGTTTTTGCTCCTAGACAGTTAGTGATGATGGTCAGAGGGGAATAAAAGGACAAAGAGGGAAGAAAAGGATGGGGAGGAAAGGGGCTGTCTCACTCTTAACAATGGCAGGGACTCCATAACACTCCACTAGCTTCCCACCATCAGTTACCCGAAAAGCAAAGTAGGTTGGTGGTCCCTCCCTACTTTACCATCATAACCTCAGAATTTTCAGAGTCTGGGGATTCTCAAACCCAGCCTCTCATTTTACAGATGAGGAAACTGAGGTTCAGGGAGGCTTTGTCACATGCCTAAATAGAGGAAGATGGAACAGAAATCCATGTGTTGGGGCGTGTTTTGCCAATCCATTACCTTGCCTACTGCACTCCACTGCCCATCCCAGAGCATTCTCCACTCCTGGTTTCTCCAAAACAGAAGTTCTCGGGGAAGACCCACTTTGTGATTTGTTCAGGGCTTGGACCCTGGTAAAGGCAAATGTGGCAGTTCTGGGTACAGATACCCAGGCAGCCAGAAGCTTCTGAAACCTCACCCCACCCCCACCCTGGGGTGGCGAGCAGCTGCCAGCTCCTGCCTGACAAACAAGCTTTCTGGGGCAGCTCCTCGCAGGGAGAGGAGTGTCTCTTGCAGCTCCAAAAACAGATTTTGCCATCTCATCCCCACATTTGCAGTCTCGAGTTGGCTTCTTGTGATTGGCCAGAACTTTTCCTCGCTAGAAAGATGAGGAGAATCTGCGTTCTCCAACCAGCTGGGAGAAAACACTCTGCAGAAACAAGGAGGCAATAACTGTTCCACCCCGCTCTGATGTGGGACAGGGGAGTCAGGCACAGACTCAACAGGTTGGATGATGCCAGGGAGGCCCAAGGGTCTCTACACTTGACCACGGAAGTGGTGACATCTGACAGAGTAGCTAACCTTGTACTTTTCATTCTGTAATTGGAGCTGTCATAAAATGGGTTCTTTGGCTTTGGGGAGCAAAAGGTTTCTCAAATTTAATTTTTGTCATCATGGCTGGCAGCTCGTGTACACAGCAGATGGTTGCTAATATAGTTCGAATTGGGGGCAATGAGAGCTTCCTGTCTGCCTACCCCAGTTCAGTCCCATATCTACTGCACCACACTGACTCCTGCCTTTCTCCAGTGTTGAAAACTCTACGCCGAGAGATGCAATCCTTTAGAGTGACCAATAGCACTTCAAGGCATTCCCCAGGGTTGAGACTTAATTAGCTATTAATAGCCCTACTGCAGCAATCCTTTAACTTAGCTGTTTGTTAGAATGATCTGGAGAGTTTAAACTACTACTGATGCCCAGGCCACAGCTTGGACCAAGTAAATCACTACATGGTGGTCTTGTCTGAAAGCTCCCCCAGGTGACCACAGTGTACTGTGAGATTGAAATCCACTGTTGTAATGGTTAACTGCTGGTTCTGCCTGCCCATAACTGTTCTCCTTTCTAATAACAGCAACTGATGTTACTCTGGACCCCCACCCCCACCCCCACCCGGCTCTGTCTTGAGCCACGTGATTGATGGATCACCTCCCACCATCACCTCCCACACCATCTTTTTCTGGGGGATAAGAGGTCACCAGTTTGACCAGTTAGCATGGTCCATTCCCCTGTAGAAAGTAAGTGGTTCAACGGTACAGGCATGACCTGTGACCCAAAGAGGTCCAATGAGAATAAGCCTCAAGACTTTACTGAAATAGAAGGGGATGGTCTCTCTGGGCTGCAATTATTCAGCAGAAAACAAGAGTCTTGGGCTCATGGCAGCCATTTTTGTCACCACATGGAGAAAGCCTGGCTGTAAATTAAGGCAACACAGAAGAAAAGAGAGATTACTGATGAGGTGAGAAAGACTGAAACCTAATAAAAACCATGCCTGAAGCCAGATACCCTTTTGTCACAGAAACAAATAAATTCCCCTTTTCACTGAAGCCAATCTGAGCTGAGTTTCCTATGATGTGCCACATCACAGCAGAATTAATCTGTTACATAACTAGGTATTACCTTGAAATGCAAAGAACAGAGTTGTGATCTGAAGGGTCATAAATGAATGAGCTTGCATATTCATTGTGAATGGTCCCAAGCACATAAAGACAAGATGATGCTGTCCACCTTCAAGAATGGTAGCTCTCAAAAGGGGGGGGGGTTCCAAAACCAAGGACAGATGTGTCCCAGTCCATTGTTTTCTTTCCTGCACATCAAGAATCATGAGTATCTCACTCTCAATAAGAAAAAGCTTGAGGCCGAAGTAAATAGATCTGAGCTACAGTGTGTGAAATAAATTTTAACCATGTCCTTTAGAGCTTTTTAAAATTAGCCAGTGTGAATGTGATACAGGAAGTTATATGGCCAAAAACAGCAGTCAACAGACCATCAAGACAAGGCAGTGGATGCTTTCTTGGTCAGGGGCACCTTCCTGGAAAATGTGCACTCTATCTGAATGTAGAAGAGAAGAGTAATTGACTCACTGAATTTTCTGTTTGGAAGTTGTATCAGTTAGCAATCGCAGTAGAACAAACCATCCCTCACCTTGGTAGCTTAAAAACATGATTTATCTGGCTCATTAATCTGCAGGTCAGCATTTTGAGTGAGAGTCAGCTGGACTGTTCTGGTCTCAGCTGGGCTCACTTCTGCATCTGCAGTCAGTTTCTGTTCAAGCTAAGTGGCTCTGTTTCTGAACCCAGGCTGGCTGTTGGCTGGGGCCCTAGAGGTGACTAGGCCTTGAGTGTCTCTCATCCTTCAGCAGCCTCGCCTGTGCTTATTCACATGGTGGAGGCAGGGTTCCAAGAGTGAGAGGAGAGAGGAAAATCACACAAGCCATCTTGAGATCTGGGCTCAGAACTTGCACATTGGCATTCATTCCATCACATTCTATTTTTCAAAGCAAGTCACAACTCTACTTTTTGACAGGAGGTGTTACAAAGTCACATGGCAGTGAGCCAGTGAGAACTCAGAGATGTTTTGACCCAACCTTTCCCATTTGATGGGCAGCCAGTGGGATCCTTTAAGCCCCCTCTGATGCTGGAGGACTATTCTGGCCTCCACCTTGATGCTGTGTCCACACTGATGTTTTGTTTACTGCACTTCTTTTTTATTTCCACATGATGCAGGTTTGCTTGACTCCTGGCAAAATCTCTGTTAAGTAACTAAGGCGGATATTGTCTACATTTGCTGCTTTACAATGAAAGAAACAGATACTCTTATTCTCAAGGTCACCCATCAAATATATTGGGGTTCTTTCTCTGGACCAGGCACTGGGACACAACAGAAAATAGGCCAGACATAGACTCTCTTTGCACAAGGCATAGAATTTACCATCTTAATGGCAGGTCCCAGACTGTTCTGAACCAAGACCATTCTAATTCTTCCTCTGGATAGACTTTTCATCCCCATTCACTGTTATGGTTCTCCTAATCCTGGTCTGTATATCAAAGCCAACTGTTTATATTTATGATGGGAACAATTCATATTAATTTATGGAGTTGTCAGCCTACCCTCATTCCCTTCCTACCTCTCCTGAGGAGAATTTTCTCTTTGACTACTCAGCTTTGTCTCCTGTCCGCTGGAGAGCTCTGTCTTGGCTGGGTAGAGCCCCAGGCTTTCAGTGACAGTTGAATCTGGAAAATGGGTAGAGCAAGTTTGGAAGAAGCGAGAGGAAAATGTGTGGTGGGGTTTCAGAAAGAGCAGAAGTAGGGAACAGAAAGAAAGGATTTAGAGAATAAGAACATCCAGAAAAGCCACAGGTTATATGAAAATTAGAGAGAAGAAAGGCTTTTTTTTTTTTAATGCTGTGCTGAGTTAGAAATTAGATCTCTTTTGTTTTCCTTCCAGATATGGAAGTAAAGTTTGCCTTACCTTTTATTTTGATAATGTTTGGTTACTAACTTTGTTGAGTTTTTTTTTTAATGTAACAGTTTGGCCAGCCATGACCACATGAAAACTGGGAATTTATTTGGGGCAAATTTAATTAAGAGTCATTACATCCCCTGGCAGGACAACTAAAGTCTGTGCGTTCACTAGATACCTGGTCCAGATCAAAAGATTGTTCATGCTTTTCTTAACAGCACAAAAACAAAGACAAAATAAAGCTCTCCGGCCCCCGTATTTCATTCCAATTTCATTGGCATTTCCTTAATGATCATTTTTCTGTTCCAAGATCCCAATAGGATACCATTTTCATTTAGTTTTCATGTCTTCTCTGGATTATGACACTTTCTCAGACTCTGCTATTTTGAGATGACTTTGATGGTTTTGAGGAATACTGGTCAAGTGTTTTGTAGAATATCTTTCTGTTTGTTTTGTTTTGTTTTTCCATGGTTAGATGTGGGTTATGGGTTTACAGAGGATGACCACAGAGGCAAAGTGGAATTTTTAAAACACATCCTATTAAGGGCCCATACTATCAATATGACATATAACTGATGATGTTAACCTTGATCACCTGGTTAAGGTAGTGTTTGCCAGAGTTCTCCACTGTCAAGTTACTTCCTTGTCTTTCTATAACTGTATTCTTTAGAAACAAGCTTAAGTATAGCCCATCCTTTAGAGGTAGAAAGCTCTGCCTTTTACCATAGTAAAAGAATTTGATTTACTGGGAATTTCACTGAAAGTTGGGAATGGAAAAAGGGACAATTCTCCAAAGAACATTAGTGCTATAAAGCATAATATGCTAGGAATTGCCACATCCAGTACTTTGGGCAGCTATAACAGAGAGTCTGAAATGAGGGAATGGAAGCCACATGATACTGAAAGGGATGTACGGAAAGGGAGGGAGAAAGTTTAGCAGTTGTTCTTTCTGGAAGACACTGGAGAGCAGTACCTGGAGAGGATATTACCAATGGTTTCTGGGCGACTCACTGTGAGCAGCTCCTATATTAAATCTTTAAGGAAACTTGTAGTAAAGATTTGCATTAGTCTTCAAGGCATCAGAAGCCACACTGCTTCCTCTTCCAGGCCAAGAGTGGTCCGCAACAAAGTCCTCTCATAATTGGGGTTGTATTCACAAATGATTAATCAGGCTAGGTGTGGGTCTGGAGTGGGAAATACAGAGTCCAAAGGCAGATCAAGTATATTGTTTAATTTCTTGAACCTCATGGAAGTTTTTTTTTAATTTTTAACATTTATTTTTGAGAGAGAAAGAGAGACAGAGCATGAGTGGAGGAGGGCAGAGAGAGATGGAGACACAGAATCTGAAGTAGGCTCCAGGCTCTGAGCTGTCCACCTAAAGCCTGACATGGAGCTTGAACCCATGAACCATGAGATTGTGACCTGAGCCAAAGCTGAATGCTTAACCACCCAGGTGCCCCAGAACCACATGGAACTTTTAAAATAGTGCTATGGAAATAAGTTTTTGCAGTGACGTTCCTCCCACAGGTACTCCCCATTATTTAACTGGACATACAAATAGTTGAGTGGCAGATGGTGACATCTTTGCACTGTCCAAAGATTGGACTCTTGTGAGTCTTGTATTCCTTGATTATTGCTTTTTACTTCTACCGGACTCCATTATGACCCTTGTAGACTTTGATCATTGCTATTTACCAAAAATTACAGATACACACATATATCCCATAACTGTCTTCTTATATATGTTTCTACCACAGAGAAAAAGATTGTTCCTTCCTCAACAGTCTCTGAATGGTTGCTTTGCGGTTGCTCTTTTCACCACATGCATCTGTGTCAAAAGATAAAGTCTCAGTACCTTCTACTCAGCAGTTTAGCATGTTGCAAGAAACTAGAAGTAGGATTCATGTGTTTCCATAAGGGATATGCAGGCTTATTCCTGGAAGATGATTTCAGTGTTTAGGGAAAAGGAATAAACACCTTCTAACAAGAATATTGTGGTCAGCAAAACAAAGTGTGTGGTAAATAGGTCTTCTCTTGGGAACTGACAGAGCCCCAGGATGTACGTTGCTGGTCTATCCAAGGGTACCAACCAAATGAACAGTCTGGTAGGTATCCACAGAGCTCCTTGGCTGAGAGGCAGAAGCAGAGCCCTGAACAGATGCCCTTTTCCACCATTCCTGGTCACAAAGTCTAATTTCCACCCCAAGCTGCAGCAGTAGGTAGTACAATAGTTCAACCAAGCTTTGTTTCATCTCAGAGTCTTCTGTGTACGATAAAAGCAAGGAAATTTAGGGGCGCCTGGGTGGCTCAGTTGGTTAAGCCTCTGACTTCGGCTCAGGTCATGATCTCACATTTGTGGGTTTGAGCCCTGCGTCGGGCTCTGTGCTGACAGCTTAGAGCCTGGAGCCTGCTTCGGATTCTGTGTCTCCCTGTCTCTCTGCCCCTCCTCCTCTCATGCTCCTGTCTCTCTCTCTTTCTCAAAAATAAATAAAACATTTTTAAAAAGCAAGGAAATTTAGATCATGAAGAAAAGAAATGCCCATAATTTTTAAAGAACCAGTCCTAGCGATAAGCCTTGGACAAGAAAACATTCTCAGTGATTCAATTACTCTTATTAAACTGAGGCTAGGTTCCAAGTGACATTGTGGTACCAGGTGCAGCTTCTTTTCTTTTCTTTTCTTTTCTTTTCTTTTCTTTTCTTTTCTTTTCTTTTCTTTTTTTTTCTTTTCTTTTCTTTTCTTTTCTTTTCTTCCTTCCTTCCTTCCTTCCTTCCTTCCTTCCTTCCGTCCTTCCTTCCTTCCTGTCTCTCTTTTGTGTGAGTTTATTAGAGTGGAGACACTACGCTGTTTGCTATCTACTCATATCAGTCATGTTATCAGTGACAATGGAGGAAACCATTTAGTGTTTGCCATCCGTGTGCCAGAAAACAGGTGTCCTTTCTTCTTCCATCTATGTTTTCACTGGTTTCTAAGGCCATCTTTGTTTTGAGAAGGACCAAAATTGTCAGAACGGATGCTCATTTGCATTACTGTCTGAAATATGTTGGCCACCTAAATCTGTACTTCACAGAGGCTTCCAATGTGGTAATTCCTAGGCCCTTAGTCCTCCAGGTTAGCTTTTTAAGACTGTTAAGAGGTGATGAAACTCAGCAAGCTTGCTTCTCTTGTATTAAAAAGAAAAGAAATAGCATTCCACAGGAAAAAATAGAATTCTTTGTTTCAATATCAAAATCCAGAATAGGGTGGGATATAAACCAGAGAAGAAGACCATCCTTGGGAAAAGCCCATTCCAAGGCCAGAAGCAATCAGGTTCTTACCCAAGTTCCTTAAGGCAAATGCTGTGCTGCCCGAGTGGTGTGGATGACAATGCTCGGTGAGACCAGGATGTCTCAGTCTTGGAAAGAATCTAAATCTCTATCGGATAAAAATGTCTCTGTTGGCTCATCCCCTTATTCTCCTGGTGATGGGGCTGAGTGCAGTATGGACTGTGCCTGCCACATTTGGCTTCAACTGTCCCAATCAGCCTGTCGATCTTTCTGTCTTGAATCTACAACAAATGGGACCTTAGGTGGGAAGGGAGAGGCAGAAATTAAATAAATAACACTATAAACTGCATCATTTCTAA
The DNA here is from genome assembly GCF_006229205.1 of Suricata suricatta. Classification (NCBI taxonomy): domain Eukaryota; kingdom Metazoa; phylum Chordata; class Mammalia; order Carnivora; family Herpestidae; genus Suricata; species Suricata suricatta. Next base: position 71,722,011 of record NC_043711.1, on the reverse strand, counting down.
TGAGCTGGTGTATTTACACTTGTCACTTAGTTACAAAAAAAGACTTATTTTTTAAACTTTATGTCTTTTATCCACTTACGATTTTAATGAAACTAGCTTCTTTTAATTGATTTTTTTAACTTAAAAGTAATGCATGTAATACTACTTATTGTGGAAAATATAGCTAATGTTACCCATAATGCCAGCAGCCACAGAGCAGTTCAATTTTATATGTGAATATGTAAATATATGCAGTTTTTTACTCATATAATTAATCTAACAGTTTATTGTGAACATTTTGTCATGTCATGAAATATTTTTTAAGAACATGAATTTAACAGCTATTTAACACTGCCCTCAAAGGTATGTGCCACTTTTATTTTGAGACATTTAGTAAGGCTTTCCCTTTCTTCTATAGCAAATAATGCTTAATGCTTGCTTATAGATTCCAAAGCACTATGATTTTCTCTTTTTTTCTTACTTCCTTTTATTATTAGATATGATAGTTGAATCAGAACCTTGGCAGTAAACAAAGCCTTAGAGGAAATATCCTTCACTCTCTATTTTAAGGAACTGTACCTTGAGATGATTTTTAAAAGTACAGCAAATTAGATGGAATGATGAAACAAACATTAATTAATTTTATGTCCTACAAAATTTTTAATTAAAATAACTAGGATATAAAGCCAATGTCTTATTTATTCTATTTATCTCATCTTTTCCCCTTTCAAACTGTCATAGATATGATGTATAGCACCCAGTCCAGATTTTTATATTTTTGCCACATACATATGAGAAATACATAGAGTTGCTTTTTCATATGAATAAATGCTATCAGACTGTAATATTTTTCTATTTCTTTTTCCATCCAACTTTTAAAATATCTGTCTATGTTGATTCATATGATTCTAGTTCATTCACTGTAACTGCTACATAGCATTGTATCATGTGAATACAAAATCTATTTACCCATCCCATTTTTCACAGCCTTTTGGGTTATTTCCACATTTTCTCTAGTACAAACAGTGCTGCAGTTTGTGTGTGACTGTGTTCGTATCTCTTCCGTGTGCAAGGCCAGCATTCTTCAGCATTCTCCTGATGTATCAAATGCCTTTTCTGTCTCCTGGTTTCGTCTTTCTGAGTCTTATTATTTTAGGGGCATCTCTGGAAAGTAGCAAATATGGATTTTTTAAAAAACAATTTTATTGTCTTTACTTGTATATAATCTCCTTGTGTTATTATAATCATTGAGCTGTTTGGACCTCTCTCTGCCCTCATATTTTGTGCATTCCATTTGTGAGATTCTTTTTTTTTTTCTTTTGCTTCTTCTCCCTGTCCCTGAATTTTGTTAGATCCATCTCCTTCAGCTTCTTCGTTTGGTTGAGATGCCACATTTTATTTCCACCATTTTAGAGATTAACCTGAAAGATTTAAGATGTATACTTAAGAAATCTCCAGTTGATCTTCATCTTTCTTCTTCCTTCTTCCAAACATTACAAGTTTTTGTAATGCAGTAACTCTGACCTTCTCTCACTCATGCTGTTATTTTCTAGTACATTTGTTCTGGCATTTCTACATGTTTGAGATGGAGGGAGAGGTTTCCTGGGTCAGGTCAAACTTCCATTGGACGTCACAGAGTAGAATTTTCAAGTATTGAATATTTTAAATTCTGGATGGATATGCACCACAATTTTGATAGTAATGATCTCAAAATGGTAGAAGTAGAAGTGCCTTTTAATTATTTTCTATGATTTTGTTTTTCTACATGCTCTTTTTTTCATAATGAAAAAGGAGAGAGAGAGAAAAAAGAAAGAAAAGTGAAAGAATAAAAGGAAAGTAACTTTCTTTACTATTTTGTGCTCACTTTGTACAATAATTTTCATTTTGTTTTTAAAGAATTTATTTTTAAGTAGTCTCTACACCCAACATGGGGCTCAAAATCACAACCCTGAGATCAAAAGTCACAAACTCCAGCCACTGAGCCAGCCAGGCACCCCCTCTTTGGTTTTCATTGTAACTAATAACAGGTTATAATTTTAAACGTGCCCAAAAAAGGATAGCTCAGTTGCCAGCATGTATCAGTTATCGACTGGCACAATAATGTCACCAAACAAAGGATCTCAGAATCCCAATAACACAAAACAATAAGCATTTATTTCTTACAAGTCTGTACCTGCTGATCTTGGTCTGGCTTACTCATATAACTGGTATGGTAGAATAATGTTATTCAAAGGTGTCCATGTCCTAATCCCCAGAACCTGTGAATATATTACCTTACATGGCAAGGGAGACTTTGCAGATATGATCAAGTTAAGGATCTTGAAGTGAAGAGATTATCTTTGAGTATCTGGGTGGGCCTCATATAAATAAACACAAGGGTCCTTATAGGAGATCGGCAGGAGGTCACACAGGAGAGAAGATGCTATGCCGCTAGCTCTGAAGATGGAGCAAGCATTCATGCTTCAAAAAACATAGGCAACCTCGAAAAGCTGGAAAGACAAGGAAATAAATTCTCTAGCCTGCAGAAGGAATGCTGTTCTGTGTACTCATTTTAGGCTTCTGACCTCCAGATCTATAATATTAAATTTGTGTTGTTTTAAGCTGCTAAAATTATGGTAATTTGTTACAGTGGCAATAGAAAGCTAATACATCTGGGGGCGTCTGGCTGTCAGACGTGATCTAAGATGACTTCAGCTGGGATGACCAGGGTGACTCAGCTTTCCTCCACATAACTCTTAAGCCTAGGCATGTTTTCATGCCTTGTACACAAAAGTAAAAGCAGATGGAAGCACAGAAGGCCTTTTCAGACCTAGACACAGAACTGGGACATAGCCTTTCAGCTTCATTCTATTCACTAAAACAAGTCACACGGCCAACTCCGGATCCAAGGGTGTGGAAATAGATGCTGCTCTAGACTCTACCTTGTTAGAAAGAGAAGTTATGAAGTCACATGACAAAGGATATGGACACCAGATGGCAAAGAATTAGGGCAAACGATGCAATATATACCATAATGAATTAAGCAGTCTAATTTGGGTAAATGATTAATTATTTCTATTTCCAGATGCTCTATCAAGATCGTATCTCTTCTTTCTCAGTTGGTCTCATAACCTGATCTTCCCTTCTAATGTGAGGTTTGGGTATAGGTAGAAGTTCTTTGTGGATTTTAGTGACCTCACCTTACCTGGCAAAACTCTAGTCATATTGCATCCAGTGCTGATGGGTCTTGTGTAATTTATGGTGTGTCCTGGCTGAATTGCTCTTTTTTGGGGGGTCTTACAGGTGATGTTCCTCCTCTGGGACATGGCAATGATTCCCATTCAGACATTATCTTGAGTGGCCCACCCCGCTTCCTTCTACTACAAAATCACCACATCCTTTACCACAAGGATCTTCTTGATTCAGGTCACAAGGCACATCTTGAACTGTCTTACATGCTCCTCTGTCTCATACTCCGTGGTGTATGCAAGGAATTCTGAATCCCTTACAAAGATTCTCAGGCTAAAGGAGGTGGTATAAGCTTTCTTAATGATTAATTACATGATGCCATGTATCATTTTCTATTCTGCTTTCACCTCTTCTTTTTGGCATAGGACTCTTCTAGTAATCTTAAAATCTTCCTAGGATCTACTCATTAAAATTGAGAAATAATTCCCCCCACTCTGGCACTTCTCCAAAACAGTGTGGTTATTTCTCCCATTGTGTTATCTCAGATGCTTTTGGCTCTAAATAACAGAAAGTCTGACTCAAATTAGATGAGAGAAATACAATTATTATTATTTTTTAAATTCTGGCTCTGTTTTGTTGTTGTTGTTGTTGTTGTTAAGTTTTTTTATTTTGAGAAAGAAACAGAGCCTGATGCTGGGTTTGAACTCGCAAAAAATCAAGAGTCAGACGTTTAACCAACTGAGCCACCCAGGTGCCCTGAGAAAGAAAATTATTATATCACAGAAGAGGAAGTCTAGCATTAGGATTGTTTGGTTGAAGACTTCAGCAATATCACATCAGTTGACAAGTTGGGTTCTTTCTGTCTCTTCCCTCTAAGAGCCACACTGTTGGCCTCATTTGAAATCTGGTTTCCTGCTAGCTCAGAAGTCAGTTGTAAATCGTGCACCAACCATCATGGAAGAGACAGGGAAAAAACTTACCTGTGATTTTTGTATTAAAGGGTTTTTCTTTCTCATTGGACCAACTCAAAACAAAAAAGAGTGGGCAGAGGAATGGCTTGTGCTGATTGGCTAAAGCATGCATTTCTGAACCAACTTCCATGCAGAGAGTTGAGATTATCGTCATTTGCTTTAACTAAATTCTACCCTGTAATTGGAGGTGAGTTCACTTTCCCTAGTCCCACAGACTGTGTGAAATAAAGATGGACACCAAACAAAATCTTCATTCTACCAATAGGAAAGTAAGCAATGATGAATGTTTGCTGTTCAACAATAATGTCCCCTAAAAGCATGCTTCAAAAGCATTTTTAACATCTACTAGAGAGAACCAGTACATTCATATCTGACCTCTTCTCCTTCAGTTTCTGTCTCTCTCCCTCTCTCTTTTAGTAGTGGGAAACTTCCTAGTCCTTTCTGTCTCATTGAAACTTCTCTTTAAATATACACTAAATTCTCTCTACCTCCCATCTATTGTGAAATCTTATGTTCAGACTCTACTTAGTCCTAACGTGTAAAGGAAGGGTTTGAAATTTTAAAATTCCTTTTTTCTTTGACAACAAAAACCAGCTTTTAAAACAGTTATTTACCAGAGTACAGAGAGTCCTCTTTATAACAATGACATTCAACATTTGTCTAGGGGGTATCTGCCATCCCCGTGAAGATATAAATGCCAGTGAGCCAATGAGGAGAAAGTACCAAAGTAGCAAGGCAAACAGATCTACACAAAATTCAGAATGCATTATAGGAAAATAGCAAACACACACACATGCACACGCACACACACGAGACTGCCTGCCTGATTTTTTCCACCGGGCAAAGGAGATGAAACCATTCAAATTTCAGATGATGTCAACTCTGTCCATGTCACTTAACATCTAGTTCAAATGGCTTTTCCCTAGTAATTCTCTGGTTCACTATCATATTGGCCTCTTTCTTAGAAACTTATAATTTTATCTATTGGTTTGTAATATGTCTAGTTGGGTTGTTTTGCTAGCTTATTTCCCACTTCCTGCACTAGAATGTAAGAATGATGAGGGCAGGAAGGTGAGCTGTATTGTTGAGTACTTTATCTCTAACATCTACCAGAGGACCTAGCACAAAAACAGACTTCCAATAGTTATTAGTTGGATGAATCAATGAATGAATTTTCTCTTTCTAAACTGAATAATTCTTACACAATTTAGCATTTCAGATTTGTTATCTTAGTGGATTCTCAGAATAAAGTTACTCTCTTCACCAGTTAATAATGATGATGATAGCAATATCTGGGTACAGAGATGTTAAGTGATTTGCTCACAGAAACACAGTAAGTGCTAAATATAAATCTCAAACTCATGTCTTTTGTCTCAAAATCTATGTTCTCTCCATTCTGACCCATGCTTTAAGTTCTCAAAGCTTAAGATACACTTCAACAGGTACATAGTTAGAAAGTTCCCTCTAGTTGAAGAGAACAGAATGAGCAATGTTAAGGAGGCCACAGGGAGCATTCTGGAAGAAATGTAGTGCATTCTGGGAGTACTTTCATGTACCTAGCCCCGTTAAATGCCTAGGGAGATGCAAGACTTCCTACAAAAGAGGGGAGTTCTTTCCTGTGTTTGGCGGCAAAAGTCACTACTACTGCCGCTAGCAGTGCACAGAACCAAGTTCCCTGCATAATAAGAGTCTGAATGGAGGGCACAGAATAGGAGTCACAAGGTAAGAGAGATTAAATTTAGTCTCCATCTTCCTGAAATGTTCCTGGAGTTAGAGCTACTTGGGAACAATGCCAGCAATCAGAGCACAGGGCTTCTCCTTCGGAAATAAACATCCCAGGCTTTGTAGGCATGCCCCATTGCATACTGAAGAGTTGGCCAGGGCAGGTGTCTGTCAGCAGCTTGGGAAACTGACACGAAACCAGGAGGGAGGCTGACAAGACAAGCAATGTTGGCTTTTTCCTCCATTGGAAATCACAAGGCCTCTAAAACCAGAGGCCCGAGGCAGCTCTGATGCTACAGCCGCTTTACAGGCTCATACCTACTTGACAAGCTTTCTCCCAGTATAAAAATGGATAAGCATTATCTCAGAATAACCGTTGGTAGGACTAGAGTCCATCCTTTGGCAGTCGCCTTGATAAAAGCTTTGCCAGAAGAGTTGGGATCTGTGTTAGTTTCCTAGAGCTGCTGTAACAAAGTGCTACAAACAAGGTGGCTTCAAACAACAGAGATGTATTGCCTCATGGTTCCGGAGGTTAGAAGTCCAAAATCAAGGTGCTGGCAGGATCATGTTCTCTCTGAGATTCTGGGTAGACTTTTCCCTCTTTCTAGCTCCCAGTGGTGGCCATCAATCCTTGAATCCTTGGCGTTTGTGAGTTTACAGCTGTATCGTGCCAACATCTACCTTCATCCTTCCATGGTATTCTCCCTGAGTCTCCGTCTTCATAGGGTGCTTTTCTCTTCTTATAAAAATGCTAGTTATACTTGGATTAGGGCCCATCCTGATAACTTCTTCATAACCTGATTTCATCTACAAAGACCTTATTTCCAGATAAGGTCCCATTCACAGGTACCAGGAGTTAGAACTTCTACATTTGTTGGCAGGACACAATTCAACTTATAACAGCAAGTATTACTATCTTCATTTGTTGGAGGAGGCAGCTTAGGCTCAGAAAAACCAAAGGAATTGTGTGATGTCATAATGTGAATCAGTTGCCTAGTGACCCCAATTTTTCCATGCCTCTCTGTATCTACATCTTTTGGTATTGCCTTTCCACACTGACTCTGGGCTTGGCCATGTGAATCGCTTCAGACAATGGGATAGAGCAAACATGATATAAGCAGAGGCTTGAAAAGTGCTTTTACATTAGGACTTGTTACTATTGCATACTCTTGGAGCTCTGTGGCCATCCTGTGAATAAGCTCAAGCTAGCCTGATGGATGATGAGTGATGAGGAGAGGAACTCCAATCATCCCAGTGTCACCACAATAAGTCAGCCAGCACCAGCCAAACCTCCAGCTGACCACAGATGCATAAGCAAGCCTCATCAAGATCAGCCAAGTTCCACCCAAATCACCAGAACCCGTACCTCACCCATACATATATTCATAAATAATCATAAATAAATGGTTATCGTTCTAAGAAAAAAAGGGGGTGGTGGTGGTTTATTACACTGAAAAAATTAACTGATATAGTCATATAGATGGTAAATGGCAGAACGGGTTGTGGTAAAGTAGTGGGAGGGAGTCTGTAGGAAAAGAAGAGTGTTATTGATATGCAATAAGCCACCATAAAACAAAGTGTCATAAAACAATAACCATTTTTTTAAATCTCTTACCAGTCTGTGATTCTACTAGAAGTTCTGCATCCTGGATTAGTCTTGACTGGTCTTGGCAGGACTTGCTCAAGCATCAACTATCTGCTGCCAAGCTGGCCATCAGCTGGCTGGTTTAGGGTGGTCTCAGTTGGGATGACTGGCTCTGCTCCAAGTATCCCTCACATATCTCCAGCAGGCTTGCTGAGGCATGTTTTTTTGATGGTGCAACGGTCTAAAAGAAAAAGCAAAGATGGCACATGCACTTTTTAGTAAGATGGTTGCTATTCATTAACCAAACACATCTCATGGCCAGGCTCAGAATCAGTGTGGAAGGTCACTAACTATGCTGTGGATAAAGAGATGCATGAGAATCTGTGTCTACTAATGCAATCAATATTCAAAAACAAGCCAATTACCATGAAGCTGGACAGAGAAATGAGTTCTTGGAAGGAAGAATAGCAAAATGCCTGTCATAAGGGGAATCAAGATATTTCAGAAAGATCAGAAAATATTGTGATAACTAGATGAGAGTGAGTTCATTCATAAGTAGCTGGAATAAGTACTTGGTCAGAAGTCTGTGGAGATCCTATCTATAGATGGCCCCAGCCTGGCCCATAGTTCCTCCTACTATTTACTCAGCAACAATTCCCCAGTACTGCTGGAGAAAAAAATTTCCTAGAAGTTGCAAGGGCAGATCCAGGGGGAGCTAAGGCTTTCCAGTATATGGACTTGGGCCTTTAATACCTTTGGACAGAGCTACAGCTGAACATTGCATGCCTTCTGTGACTTCATAATCACCACCACCCCTTGACAGTGAACATGTTATTATTTCCACATCTCAAATTATAGGGTAAGAGATGCTCCTCTAAGAAAAAAAGAGGAAATAATTAAAAAGTAAATAAGATGAAAAAACTATGGTGTGGCTCCTATCTCATTCCTCAGGGGTAACCATTGCTTTCAATTAGGACATATCTTTTCAGTCTTTTTCCTACATATGTACTTTTTGCAGTCACTTTCATACATTATTGACCAAAATTGGGAGAACGAGGCCAACATTCTAGGCATCACTCTGACAGTCCAGAAAGCCAGCCTTTCCCTCTTCCTTCTCCAATCCTTGTGCCATCTTTCTCTAACCAGAAAAATGCTCTCCCTAGTAATGAGTCCCATTCTGCATGTTTGTGAAGGATAACACTGGAAAGTGTAACGTAGAAACATTGGGGCAGGAGTGGGTGTAGAAGATGATGAGAGAGAAACAGAAAAAAAATAAAGAAAAATCAGCAGAAAGAAAAATGTTACAATGAAAAAATCTGGAAAATGCTGTGGAGATCCTCTTGTCTAATATTTGATTGAAGGACCTAATGAAAGTATATCACATCCTAAATGAATTAGCGTAGAGATTAGATACATCTTAATAATGAGCAGACCAAACAGGGCCTTATATCTCCCATTTAATGTTTACTATTTTTAGTCATATTAACTTCAGTTACAGAAGTCCCAGTTCTACCACAAAACTGTATGTGTCAGTTTGCATTAGATTTGGATGGAGATACACATGACAGAAAATGCAAACTAACAGTGCCTTAAGGAAGATAAAAGTTCATAGCCCTCCTCACATAAGGAGAAAATAAATTTAGATATCTAGGGCAGATTTGGCACTCCGTGATACCAAAGACCCAAGTTCCTTTATCTTGTTGACCTATTATCCTTTTCACATGGCCTCCACCTTATGGCCCAATATAGCTGCTAAAATACCAGCTATCAACTCTGCATTCCAGCCTGCACAGTTGGAGAAAGACAGTGAAGAAGGGTTGAGACTAGTTCTTTAAGGAACTTCCCACAACACTTCCTCTTATACTGCATGGCAAAAATGTAGTCTCATGACCATGGCTAACTGCAAGGAAAGCTGAGAAATATAATCTTAGTTCTCTGGGGAGGGATCTGTGCCCAGCTAAAAATAAGATGTTTTATTACTATGAAAAGCAAAGGGATATGGAGGGGCAAGTAGTAATCTCAGACATATGAAGTCATCAAAAATTTTCCTTATGAACCTTATCATGAAACTGAGTACATAAACATAGATGATGTCTGGGCACCTCAAACTTGTTTTAAATATACAACTTAATTTTTCCAAAAGAGGATAGAAGGAATGTTGTCCAAGTTAAAAAAGGCAGAAGATTTAAAATTATTGCAGTCCATTTGGTCTCCACACCCCCAGAGGCCATCCCAATCCAAGGTCTTTACCATAGAACAGTGGGCAATGATCTCAATTATTCTCTGGAGAGTTTGTGGCCATGAGGTTGGTAGCTTTCTCCTTCAAGGAGGAATACTACCTTCCATCACCCTTCAACAGGGGAGTGGGGAAGCTGAGTCTATTCCTTGGGCATAGGGCCTCACCTATGACCAGTCTTCCCAGGCTCTACAAGGAGTGGGAAAAAGATATCTTACTTTGTATTGAGCAGAAGAGTCTGGGAATGCTCTTGAATGTTTGGTGGAGTGCACAGAAAAACACAGAGAAGAGGACAGAAAGCTGAGGGTGAGCACCCCTTTGCATATTCTTCTCATTTGGAAGCCTCTGGAGAGAGAGAAAGATGCTCTGCACTTATAGCAAGTTCTCAGTCTCTCAGCTTTCATTTTCCCAATGTATAAAACAGGAATAATGAAACCCGCCTCATAGGCTTATTAGAAAGGTTATTTGGAAAATACTCGCCAAAATTCCTGACAAACACCTCCACTTAATATGTTTAAGTTCCTTTCTCTTCTTCTTTTTGGAATAATATAATCTAATTGATTAGTAAGGGTACTTTTCCAGAAGATAATATGATGAGAAAAATTTGGCAAACTGTCTAGAGCTGTAATATGGTAGCCACTAGCCATTTGTGGCTATTAAGCACTTGAAATGTGTCTACTATAATTAGGAACTGAATTTTTTATTTTATTTCCTTTTAATTCATTAAAGCTTACATTTAAAATCCAATGCTTGATTCAAGTATTGGAAAATATTTATGCACATTTATAATAATGGGCATGTGAATTCCTTTGTCAACCACAAATTTTATAAAATTGAAATAGAGATCAAAGATTTCCTATGAAAATTTAACCCTTGAGTTAAGATATGCTATGTCAAATACTTACCAGATTTTAAAGACTTACTACAAAAAAAGAGAATGTAAGCTATTTTATTAATAATTATTAATAATTAATTTTTATATTGACTACATATTTAAATAATATTTGGATATGTTGGGTAAACAGAATACATTATAAAATTAATTCCATCAGTTTCTTTTTCTTTAATGTAGTGACTACAATATTTGAAACTGGGGCCCCTGGGTGGCTCAGTCAGTTAAGCGACCCACTTTGGCTCAGTTCTTGAGTTCAAGCTCCATGGTCAGGCTCTGTGCTAACAGCTCAGAGCCTGGAGCCACCTTCACATATTGTGTGTCCCTCTCTCTTTCTGGCTCTCTCCCACTTGTGCTCTCTTTCTCTCAAAAATAAATAAACTTAAAAAGAGTTTAGGGGCACCTGGGTGACTCAGTCAGTTAAGTGTCTGACTTCTGCTCAGGTCATGATCTCACAGTTTGTGAGTTTGAGCCCTGCATCGGGTTATGCACTGACAGCTCAGAGCCTGGAGCCTGCTTTGAATTCTGTGTCTTACTCTCTCTCTGTTCCTCCCCCATCACACTCTGTCTCTCTCTCTCAAAAATAAATAAATACTTTTTAAAAAATTATTTTTAAGAGTTAAAAAAAGGAAATTTAAAACTGCATAAATGACTTGCATTATATTTCTATTGGATGCTGCTTGGCAGAAGAGAGCAAATAATTAGACTGAGCTTTCTTACCAGAGTGGCTGGTGATCTTGGCCTTGGTCAGATATTTAATTAACTAATTAAGCACCTATTCTGAGCTAGGGATAATGGAGCAGCTGAATCATAAAAAAGCCTATAAAAAACATTGTAAATAATACAATTACAAATAATTCTTATGAGTACAAGGAAAAAAAATATATATGCAGTAATGAATAAGGCCAAGAGATTGGGGTGGTTTTCTTAAATGAGGGAGGAGGCCTCCAAGAAGAGGGGCATTTGAGTTAAGATTTGAAGGTTAAAGATGAACTAGAAGTGCAACAATCTTGATGAGAGGAACATTTTACAGAAATATTAAATTATTATACTGAAGGTCAGACAGCTACTCAAGAGTCAGACTGGGATTATACACTCAGATTTGTCATTCCCCAGAGTCTGTGATCTTAACCATTTGTGAGAAATGCTGCTTTTCCCTCTGGTGATAATATTGTCCAAGTCTACTGAAGGGGCAAACTTATTGCCACTGTCTCACTGCCCTTTTCCTGCCTTATAGCATAGAATCTATCGTGTTATGTTACGAATGTGGCATTCCCCAGATTCCTAAAGGCAGGAATCCATACACATAGGCATGTGACATATCTTGGAGGAAAGCATCCTTTGCTACTCTTTTTAGCATTTTGATCTTCTATGACAATTAATTACAAAGATTGCAGAAATGGTGGAAATATTTCTGAGGAAAGGAGTTAAACAGGTGTTTTTTTTCTAAAGTTATGACTTAATAGGGCCAGGCTAGCAAACTTGAAGGAATAGGAATGACCTAGTAGGAAAATAATGGTAATTCTGAGAGAAGGACAGTGTGGACCTTGGAGCAGGGGACCAACCAGCACAATAGTCCCATGGGGAGTTATTAGATCTGGAAGAGCAGTCTTCCCTTGATACCTTTATAGATTGAAAAATTGATGTGATCTGCCACATTGGGTTACAAAATTTTATAGGCAAAACTGATGAGGAGTACCACCTTTATCTCGGACTTTGGGTCTCCAGTGTATTTTTTCAACTTACAGGGAGTCCTGTGAAATTACAAGTGTAAGGTGTGGAACCATTTGTGCTACAGATCTTGCTTGGTTTTTCTTTTTTATGCTATGGCTAAAAACCCAGAAATCTGGTTAGGCTTTGCTTTACTTCGCAAAAGAAAAGGACGAAAGAAAATCTTCACAGGTACAAAAACAAATATGGAGGAAAATGACCCCAGTGTTGTGTGTAGAAGCATGGAGGAGGATATTGAGATTCACAGGTTTGGGGAAAGATCAACAAAGCTATGTCAAAAGAATAATTCAAGTTAAAAAAATAAAACCTCATTTTCATGTAATAAAAGGAATTGGATATCTAGGTCTGATCTCTCCCCTGGCTCCAGGCTTATAGATCTAATTGCCCACTTGGTATACAACCACCAAAAGAAAAACTATCTTATGGTCATCCCAAACGAAACATGGCTAAAATAGAATTTCTGGGTTCTATGCCTAGTTTTTTCTCATCGAGGGGAATGAGCACTATTTAATTGCTCAAGCCATACTCTCCAGTATCCATTCTGTCATCAAGTCCAGTTAATTATACTTCTAAAATGTATTTAGAACTTCTCTACTTTTTTCCATCTCCAAAATCATTCCCCCCAGTCCAAGCTGCCATCACTCTGTATGGCAGCGAGAGCCTCTGAGTGGGTGTCTTGGCTTTTATTCTTGTTTCCCAATTTGTTGTTAGGTGGCAATCACAAGACAACCTAGTTCCAAGGGAGGTAATATGAACCATGAAGCAATCAGTGAAAGAAGTGTCAAAGAATTTAGGGCCATGTTTTTTTAACTGCCACACTGACTCTTACATGCCAGAGTCACACTCCAGCAGGTCCCGGGTTCCCTGAAGAATGGACGGTGTTGGCAAGAGAGGATGAGAGAGCCACGATAGTCTTTCTGATCACCAGGCAGGCATCTCTGCACTGAGACTCAGCTTTATTTATGGTTAAGTGTATGGCGAACAGCACAGAAGTGGCATTTGCCTTAGACAATGGTTTCTGATGACAAATTTCTTTGATATGTAAAAATTTCCCAGAACATAGATTTTTAGAAGATTCATGCATAACTTTTATCAATAGTGATTGATGTAGGTGATTTAGATGCTGATCATATGAGGAAGGAAGGTATCTTTAACACTCAAATACAAGACAATGTTTTTAGCATAGCAAAGGCAAAAGTTAGTTCTTTGTGAGTAGGGGTCAATAACCTGTTTGTTTAAGGGGAAGTATAAGAAAAACAAGATTCTCAAGAAACACAATGTTTGCTCCCATAATCACAAAAGAAGAAATTCCTATAATAAGTCTCTTCACAAGGTGCAATCAGCATTTTAGGGCCAGAATAAAGGGACAAGTCACTCCTGATACCAATCAACAAGGTGCCTGGGGGCTGGTGCTCAAGCAAAAACAGTTGAGTGGGGGTAGATATCAGTCATCATCTGACAGCAGGAAGCCTTGCAAACCTGCCCTAACTTACAAGGAGTATTCTTTTTTTTTAATATTTTATTTATTTTTAATACAGAGAGAGACAGAGCATGAGAGGGGGAGGGGCAGAGAGAGAAGGAGACACAGAACCAGAAGCAGGCTCCAGGCTAGCTGTCAGCACAGAGCCTGACACGGGGCTTGAACCCACGAACATGAGATCTGACTTGAGCTGAAGTCGGAGGCCCAACCAACTGAGCCACCCAGGTCCCCACAAGGAGTATTCTTAACTTAGTGAGTTCAGAATGGCTCCAAATACTTACAGAAATTGTGAAGTACTTCCCTTGGCATTCCCACTGCTTCTGGTCACAGGCCTTGCCAATATGGAAAAAAGTCCACACCAACAGCATCTTCCCACAAAGTCAAATTTTTGCATGCTGTACCTACCGACAAGAACTCAGCAAGCCTGTCTGTTTAGACTTTGAGGTGATTCATTCCAGGTAGCCCCTTACCTCTGTATTGTTAGCTTTTCAATTAGCCTCTGACAAATTATTTAGTCACTCTAGGGCTCAGTTTCCTCATGGATTAAGGGTTCCTTAATATCTCATCATCTCTAAGCACCTTGCAATTCAGCCAACACCGTTAGAGTTCAGTCACTGACTATGGTCATAGACTATAGATATGTAGCTAATCATAAAATTTTAGTTGCATTAACTAAGAGATCATTTCATTTTATGATCATAGAATATGATGCAGTCTGAGGATTTGGGCTGTCTTGCTATCTTTCCTCCACGGCATCCCTAAATCATTCGAACCAACTTTAGATAGTATGATGATTTCTATAGGTAATTTTATAAAAGCTACTTTCTCTGTTTTGACCCAGCCAGTTTGTCCCCATTCCAGTTTTCCCAGCATGTCCCTATCTGATTTGGCCTCTTTTCCCCCCTGCAAAGTCTTTTCTTTCTAACTGCTCTAAGTTTTTTCTTCAGTTGTCATATTCAGAAGAGGCTTCTTTTTGTTAGCATAAATTTATAACAAAAAAAGTCTCCTCTATTTGAATTTATTTTGCTCTCGTATTAAAAGTACAATGCATGTTGAAGCAGAGAACTAAATTCCTTTTACATCTGGGGGTCTATTTAAGCTAGGGGAAAAGACAAAATATTTTTTTTCAAAATTATTTGGATGAAAGTTTTTTAAATTCATTGTGATTAAATTACATATAAGGAGAATATGTTTTATTTTGTTTATTGTTAAACCTCTTTTTCTAAATTTTGGTTCTGATATATACATGAATATATCATATATATATAAATAAATGTAAGAAAAGTGGTTCTTATTAAGAGACATTTAATATGTTTAATCAAACTAAATAACTATCAGGTTCAAGAGGGTTAAGGTAGCTTTTTAAAAAAAAAAACTTTTTATTGCAGTATAACATATACATAGAAGATTACAAATAATGAGTGTATGATTGAGGAATTTTTCACAAACTAAAAATATCCATGTAACTAGCCAAAGGATAGATGTTTATTTTGCTAAAGGATTCTCAATGGTGGGCTCTTGAGAAACTCCTGTATAGTTGTCCTATATTGTTATTAACTTTATGTAAGCATGAGGCTATTCCCTGCAACTAAAGTGTACATTCAACATGGCTTTTACAGGAGGACCATATTTTACACCTCATTTTTTACCACAGAGCTAGCTAAATGCCCTAAACTGAGGACACCTTAAATAAATGAATATGAGCTATATTCAAACTCAGTTTATTAAACATTAATACATGCCAATTTCTTCTTTGTATGCTTCTATTTCCTACTTCACTTTCTATATCACTGACCTTCTAAGTCTTTTTGCTGGCTCCAACCTCACTGGCCAAATGAATTTCTTGAGACTCTTCTTCATCTATTCTTTCACTCTGAGCTCAATTGTTCTAATATCTGTGTGCTGAATACTTTCAAATTATAACCTATAATATACTCAATTAATGGCAGTGATGGGCCTAGTTAATGGCCTCTTCAAAGCCATACCCCTTTGCAATGTGACTTTGCAACTGCTCCCATCATGAGGTAGAGTCTTTTTCTCTACCCACTAAATCTGGGCTGGCCTTGTATCTTTTTTTGGTAAATAGAATATTGGGGAAGTAATGGTATACGAATTGTGAGTTTAAGCATCTTCTTATTTTTTTTAATGTTTTTTATTCTTTATTTATTTTTGAGAGAGAGAGAGAGAGACAGAGTGTGTGGAGGAGAGGAACAGAGAGAGAGAAACACACAGAATCTGAAGGAGCCTCCAGGTTCTGAACTCTCAGCACAGAGCCGGATGCAGGGCTCGAACCCACAAATGGTGAGATCATGACATGAGCCAAAGTCTGATGCTTAACCGATGGAGCCACCAGGTGTCCCTAAGGCTCTTCTTACTCTTGGAATCTTCCCTCTATTATATGAGGAAGCCCAAGGCAGCCCATTAACGAATGTAAAACCATGGAGATCATTACACTGACTGACAATCAACCAACCCTCAGAAGCGAAACCACCTAGCTAAATTGCAGCTGACCACTGATGCATTAGGGAATCCAAGTGAGAGCAAATAAGACTCCCAGCTTAACCCAAGGTAAGTTGCCAACCTGAAGAAATATTGTTTAAGCTGCTGACTTTTGGAGTGGTTTGTTACATTAGCATTAGCTAATATACCAGTTTAGACTTATATATAGACATACATTCAACTACCAGCCTGGTGTCTCCATATAAATGGTCCACAGCTGTCTTAAAAAAACAAACAAACAAACAAAACAAAACAAAACAAAACAAAAAACTCTACACTAAACTGTTGATTTTTACCCCCAAGTAAAAACCTTCCCTTTTCAATTTTTTCCTCTTGGAAATTAGCTCCACTATACATTCAGATATTCAAATACAAGACCTCAAAGATATCTTTAATTCTCCCTTTCCCTTACCTCTCACACCCAAACCATTAGCAAATCCTGTTGACTCTACTTTCTATATTTGTCTTGAATCTACACTTCTTTCCAGCACCTCTAACATCACTTCTCGTTTAAGCCTCTGTCGTTTCTTGCTTATAGCTCTACAGTAGGCTCCTATCCGATATCCCCACTCTACTGCTAACCTTCTCCAACCCCTTTTCACACAAAAGCTAATTTTGACTTTAAAAACTCTACAAGATCATGTCACTCACCTGCTTAAAATTCTTCAAAGACTTCCCATCATGATTAAAATCAAATCCAAATTTCTTATCATGGCCTCTAAAATCCTATATAATCAAGCCCCAATCATTCTCTCCAATCTCACCTCCCACCACTCCCCTTTAACTTACTATATCCCAGCCACATTGGCCTTCTTGGTTCTCCCAGAACAACCAAATCTTTCACATCTCAAGACTGTTATTCTTGCTGTTCTGTCTGCTACAAACCTCTTCCTTTGCTTTTTGTTCTTTATCTGTGGGATCTATTACATCCTTTTGGGTTAAACCTCACCACCTCTTGGAGGTCTTCTGGGACACTCTGAAGCAGTATTCCTGATCCACTCATTTTCCTCTATCAGCTCATCCTGTCCAACTCATTGAAATTATTATAATTCTTATTATCTGTATATTTACTTAACAATTCCTTTATTTTTTTTTCTTTTGCCTGTCTTCTCTATCAGATCAGAAGTCCCATGAGGGCAAGAGACAATGTTGACTTTGTTCATTTAATATCATCAATGCTTATCACTATTTCTGTCCCACAGTAGGGACTCAGGAAATACTAGTTGAATAAATAAATTTAATATAATCTCTTCAATAACAATGTCAGATAGATTTTTATTACCCCAATTTTACAAATAAGAAACTTGATAAATATTATCTGTATAACTATTTTTCAGAGCAGATAAAGGGATGGAAACATGGTAGCCAGGATAATTTGTTAGAAAAATAGTAGGAGACTGGAACAAAATTAACCTACTGGGAACTTATTCAAGGCCTAATCCTTCATCTCTCAATTCCAGAGACTTGAAAACCAAGCAAGTGTGCACTTGTTGGGAGGGAGTATTGTAAAGAGATATGAAAAACAAAATGCCCCAACTCACAATTGGGTTGTTTTCCACTCTTGGACTGTGGCTGCAGCTCCCAGAGTCATGTCCTCATGAAAACAAATCCAGATGTAGGAAGAAAGATTCATAAAATAATGGCTTTTCTGTAACATCTTCTTAGCAAAGAGCAAAATATTTCCCAAAAGCCTCCAGCAGATTTTGTTATATTTCATTGGCCATAATTTGGTTCCACTCCTACTTCTAGACAAATTATTTGCTAAGGAGACCACAACTGCCACGTCTGGTCTGCATTCATCACCATTCATCACCTGGGCTAGGCTTGTTGCCACACAAATGCATCAAGATTTGGTATCTGTGATAGAAGGGGAGAATGGCAATTGATTATGTAAGCAACAGCATCTGTCACAGCAATTCAATTATCCTGTGTTCTTTTGTCCCATTTTATCCTAGAAATTATAGGTGCCCTAGATTTAGTTCATGGACTAGGAAACTCAGAGTTCAATCTCATGACATTGAAGGTCAGCAAGGTTACAGCCTATTTTTCTCAGAAATTGATGAATCCATATTTTGTACTCAAAGAAGTTCACCCTCTCGCCTCTTGGCAATGGATAAACTCAAATACCAGGCATAGTGAAACAAAACAAAATGAAATCATAAGGCACTCTTCTGATGATAAGCCTAAAATTGTCCTGATAAATAAATCCAGCCATGTTTTAAATTCAGCACTTTACAAACAACCTAAATATTCAAATACCAAAATAAATCCCTTTTGACTAAATCTCAGTGTTCCTTTCCTCATAGAGATAACTTTCATTTTCCATAAAATTCAATCTGTTTGTTTATGCTTCAGGCAATCATACAAGAATATTGAAAAGTACATATAGACTAATAGAGGCAACTTTGGCCTGGTGGAACCAGCCTTTGCTGAGAATTGGGAGACTGGATTCTAGTCTTTCTATCTCCTAAAACTGGCTGTATAAACTTAGGCAAGTCACTTCATTTCTTCTATGAAATAAAAAGATTAGACTGAGAGCTTTCAGATTCTAAAATTATGTTATTATACCTGATATCCAAGTTAAAGCCAATTGGACAATGTATTGGTAAGGAAAATTGATTTTATAACAAACAATGTCCCAAATTATAGTGGCTTAATACCATAAAAGCTTATTTCTTACATAATGTTCCAATTAGATTCATGAGGCATTCCTGGTGTTTCCTCCAAGCAGTGTTTAAAAGACTCAGCTTCATTCATTTCATATCTGCATTGGCTTCCATGATTTCTGTAAGAGAGAACATGAATAATAAAACAGGAGGTTTTATAGCAGACATGTCATTTGGGGAAGATGCGTTGGCTAGAATCTGGCACCAGACGAAATAAAAATGATGTTGGATAATGTAACCTGTGAGACTATAAAGAAAGAACAGGATTGAAGAATATTGAGCTAGTCTCTGCCATAAGCATTTTTGGATATACTTCTTTCTCTGAATTCTAAGTAATTAAGGGAAATAATAATCTCACTTTGAGTATTCCCATTGTGTCACTGCTTATCTTGTGTTCCCTAGCACCTCATACTACTACTGTGTTTTATCATGAATTAACTCTTTATATATCTATGTCTTAATAGTTGCTGGGCGCTCCCTGAAAGAGGACCTTCTGTAATTCCTCAGGGCTCAGTACAGTGGATGGCACCTACTAAGGATTGGAGTTACTGAACAAATCAGAAAAGAGGACATATTCCCAACTGCTTTGTCCTGGTGTTGGTGGTCATTGCTCATCTCAAACATCTATATTGAGGAGGCATGATCTATATGGTTTGGTTTTTGTGTCTGTATAGGAGAGGAGAATGGTAAAATTATATTTTTTAATACTTTGGAAAAGTTTTAAGAGACAGCATTTGTCATTTCACAGAAAGATGGGGAAGGTTTATTAAATGGGGGTAAAGGAGGTAAAACTATCAACTTTGAATCCCAGTGGTGTTGAGGAAGGATGATAGTGAGAGTAAGTAAAGAGATGATTGTGTGTTTGTGAAGCTCAGATCTTTTTCAGCACAAGCTGGCTGAGCCCAAGGACTTAAAAGGAGAAAGTATCAAGGCCACCACAATGACTGGCATAATAGTTCTGCTCTAGGACAATAGCTGACTTTCCCTCCACCATCCCATGGTCCAACACTGACACCCAGCATGGCCTAATCCAGAGTTCACTCCCAAAGAAGTGATTCTGCAGATTACTAGAATCTCAAGATGGTCATACCCCAGAATTAGAAACTACCCCTCTGGCAGTCTCAGATTTTCAGCATACAGATGAGAGATGCACACATGAGTTTCTTTTGTTTCAAGTTAAGGATGAATTTTTTAAATTCAACAATAATAAACATTTGTTGAAAGCCCAACTTCTAGAAATGTACTATTCAATACAGTAGTTACTAGCCACATGTGGCTATTAAGATTTAAATTTAAATTAATTGAAATTAGACAAATTTCAAAATGCAGTTCCTCCATCACACTAACCACATGTCAAGTGCTAAATAGCTGCATGTGGCTAGTGGCTACTCCACTGGACAATGCAGCTATAGAATTATTTTCTGGCATCACAGAAAATTCTACTGGACAGAATTGCTCTAGAAACTTTTTCCATATAGTGTGTCCAGCTTTCTGGATCACGTTATCTCAACCCTATGTAGTAGATATTATGATAAACTCTTTTTAGTATATCAAAAGAGAACGTATATTTTGCTAAAATTTATATATATACATGCAGTTTCCTAAAATAAATTTTACACATTTGAAGGGTCAGTCTACCTTGGAAAGCTAAATTTCTCATCTCTAATATGAATGAAGTTTTAACTGCCTGGAGCTCAGCCATCATTATAGATTAGAGGTTAAATAAAACAACAGATCTAATCTCCCCTGACATGTTCTAGAGAAAGAGACAGATAGAGAGAGAACAAACAATGTGAGACCTGTTTCAGATAACAGTAGAAGTAGGAATGCACTGAAAAATAACCTTGCCCATTTTTTGGGTATTATCTCAAAGTACATATCATTTTAAAAATAAATTCTATATTAAAATATTCAAAGGACTGAAACATTTGTACTCCTCATACATGTTAACTTCCAACCTGTATAATAAGATATGGCATCATTTTACCCAGGAGAAGTTCACCCAAAAGAAAAGTGAATTGCAAAGGAACCTGTTTTGTCATTGGTCCAGGAGAGGCAAGAATCCTACCCAATCATCAGAGAGGTCATCTGGGCTAGTTATTAGATATGTTCATAAAAATTCCAGCTCTACTTCTCCAGGAATATGGGAGACTCACTTTGCTACTCCCTAAAATAAGAGAGCCCAGATGACTTGGTTTGAATGGTTAAATATGAGCAGGAATGATGTACGTCTCTTCCACTGTTAGCATTTAAATTCCTGTGCTTAGTTGATTCCTCCTTTCTCCTCATGTTGACAATCATGGAAGCCCACACTGGAGTTTCCATCAGTGGAAATCCATTAGTGATTATGATGAAGAAAGGCCCTGCTAATTTGCATTGGACAAGTAGCAAGTAAAAGAATCAACTTCTATTATGTTAAGCCATTATGAACATGAAGGTGTTTGTTACTGCGGTACAATATAGCTTGTTGTGACCAATACATCATCCAAATTCAGGTCATATGGCTCAAAATGGAAACAATGAGTTCTGAGCCTTTGTTTCTGTGAATAAAAATAGAAAAGCTATATATATGCAGATCAAGAGTTAGATAGAGGCAAGAGATCAGATTAGACAAAGTCAATCTTATCCCTGATTTCCTATAGGCATTAAATATAGGAAGAAAAAATAGCTTGTTCATGTGAGCATAAATGGTATGTAGAGACTTATTTAAGCTCTGCTGTGAGGCAGGGCCTCTTTTTTGCATGGTTGAACTAAAAAAAAAAATGCTATATAGGCTATGTATATCTTCGATGCTTTTCCTACAAGAGGCTTAAAATTTTTATTCCCTTCTTCCTAGATATGCTGCTAAAATCTTTTTTCCCTTTAAGAAAAAAGTAAACCATTGAGATTAACATCCAGCTTGCTGAGTCATTTGTTTTTTACTTGAATGTTAACTACAGGGATCTGAAGGCAGCAAGGAGAGAGAGAGAAAGAGACACAGAGACAGAGATGAAGACATGGAGAGTGAGTGAGAGAGAGAGAGATTTAGGGAGAGAAGGAGAAAGATTGATTCTAGAAAGTAAGAAGAAAAATCTGTTCAGTCAAATGGAAAAGGAAAAATAAAATTTGAAAGATTTAGCTATGACATCAGTTTTCTTACTCTGTAGTGGGAGCCCTTTATACAATATCTTAATAAAAACTATAATATGATTAAGATTTGAATCTGGTTTTCACAGTGGAAAAGAACAAGGTCATTTAGAATGGGAAAGACCTAATGTTTCTTAGCTCGGTGCCTCCACTATTAGCTGTCTGACTAATAAAAGTCAGCTCACTTTTCTGAGTCATGATTCCTTTGTCTATAAAAAGGGAATAATAAAATTTAGCATATACATTGGTTGGAAAGATAGAATGCAATTAAATACAATAAAGGACATTGGAAAGTACCTGATACCAAGCAGAGATCACTGTTTATTTCTCTCTTCGGACTCTCACATTATCTCTTCTTTGTTCTACCAGAAAGTTTCTTTCTCTATAAGGCTTTCTAAAGACTAACTTTAGAAGGGCCAACTGTAGTTCTAATTCTGCCACTTACTGGAATATTGTGTTAAGTTTTTCACATTCCTGGGGTACATGGGGAGCTCAGTCAGTTAAGTATCTAACTCTTGATTTCAGCTCAGGTCATGATCTCACAGTTCATGGGATGAAGCCCCACATGGGGTTCTGCACTGGGTCCTCTCTCTCTCTCTCTCTCTCTCTCTCTGCATCTCCCCTTCTTACACACTCTCTCTCTCTCTCTCTCTCTCTCTCTCTCTCATAATAAATAAACATTTTAAAGAAGTTTTTCACATTCCTTATTTAATAGTCACATAATTCTAAGTTTTCCCCCATTTTACAAAGGAAGAGACTTAGAGAGAGTTAGAAATTTGCCCAAGTTCACATAGATAGTCTTTTAGTAATTGAATGCCACAATGCAGTCTTGCAAACATCCCTCAAATTCAGGAGCTCATAAATAGCCATTTGGTATGCTTGTCAACCTGTGGACCAACTGGGCAGTTCTGCTTATCTGAATTGCCCAGCAGGGCCCACTCACACAATTGTAGTCATCTGAGATTTGGCAAGTCTCTCTTGTCTATGACCAGAAAACAATAAGTAAACAGCAGGAAATGGAGTAACCACTGGCTTTTTCATTGAATGAAATGCTGACCATGAGCCAGCAAACTAACCTTCCTTGGACCCTAAGCCAGGGATCTCCTTTGGTTCAATGCTTTAAATCTGTACAGACCTGAAGTAGGGAAATGATGAAACCAATGGTTCTGACAGAAAGAATGCCCTGATCTCCATTTTGTCCCTGAGAGAGATGACTGACAGCAGGACAGAGCCTACTAAGGGCATATAAAAAGCTTCTAGCTCGAGACTAGAAGAGAAGGCTTTCAAGGGAAGGGCAATCAAGATTGGGAATGCACCACAACTAGAGATGATTGAAATTGATGCTTCAACACAGTGCCACACCAAATTGTGGCCAATGAACTATCTGCATCAGTATCACTTGGAAGATTGTTAGAAATGTGGACTCTTGGGACTCAACCCTAGACCTCCTGAGAATCAGAATCTGAGAAGCAGTTCTTTAGCAAGACTCAAAAAAGAGTCATATCATTGGAATAGCATCTGTAGCCAGATTTTCACTAGTAGGTGAGTCAACCTTTCAAGTCCCAGCACCTTGCTGAGCCTCTGACATCCCAGCCAAGTTCACACCTTCAGTTGCTCAATTGGCCCTAGTCTCTAGAAAGAGTATCTATTATTTTTGCTTATTTAGCATCCATTCCCCTTCCTATTGACCTCACTCTGAGACAATTCTCCTTCCCAATTCCCAGGCCATGTCTTTTGGATGGGATTTATCATGGGAATGGACATGTGACCCAGGGTACTGAATTAGAGAGCAACACCCTTCCAGGCATAGTGACTGACTCTGGAAAAAACACATAACCCAAGACTAGCCAATGAAAAAAATAATCAGGGATATTTGTTAGAACTATTAAAAAAGTAACATGCTCTTTTCTGCTGTTGACCACAGCTAGTGGAGTCTATCTGAGGATGAAGTCAACACATAGATGATAAGAAATTAATTTTTGATGACATTGTCTGAGCACCTGAATTTAACTTTGCTTGAAGCCACACCTAATCCTAGACTTTTTAATTATGTGTCAATATATTGCCTTTTTTGCCTAAGTTATTGTAACTTGGATTTCTGTAACTTGCAAGAAACATATTCCTGATATCCAAAGCCACCCCAAGGTCTAAGTTTGCTGACCCCACACAAGTCCTCACTCAGCTCTCAGCTTCCACTCTCTCTTCTGTTCCTCATCACCTGTGTGACATTATCATTTTCCCACCTCCAAATTTCAAAATTATTTGTAATTGTACTTGTTTCTGTGGTCACAAGCCAAATGGAGTTTCTTGAGATAATACTGGTGATGACCCCAGAGATTTGGGTGGACATTATTTTTCCCAAGTATAACATAGACCTGAAGTTCTGGGTTCTATCTAGAAATTCACTATTCAAAATGTGGAACAGGAGCATCAGCATAACCTAGGAGCTCGCTAGAGATGCAGAATTTCAGACACCACTGTAGACCTGCTGAATCATAATTTGCATCCTAACAAATCCCCAGCAATTCATGTACTCAAGTGGCAAAAGTTACTGCCTGGGAGTTAGAAGACTGGCCCTACAGTTCTTTCCCTCTCTCTCTCTCTCTCTCTCTCTCTCTCTCTCTCTCTCTCTGTTTTTTTACCTGCAAAATGAACAGACCAGACGATTTCAGAGATATACTCCAACCTGGACTTTCTAAGATATTCATGTTTTTCAGTCCTTGGCTCAAACAGACTGTGACAGCCTAGCATGCAAATTAATAGAAAAGGTGGGGGAAGGGCAGAAAAATAAAAGAATGTTTCCATCAGTTAGAAAGTAATTGGTAAGACCCTTTGCATAAAATGATATCCACCTCTGACTAGAAATAATTTATATTTAAAAATGAGGAAACAAACCCAGAGAGGTTAACAGGTTTAAAAAAAAATACATAGTGCAGGTACAGCAGAGCAGAAATGGGAAGATACAGTAGAGCTGAAAGGATACAAAAGAACAGAGAATAGTGTTTGGACACAGTTGCTCTGGAGCTGGACTGCCTAGGCACCTATTATTGGGTGGCCTTGGGAAGATACTTAACTGTTCTGTGTTTCAGTTTACTCATTTGTCCAATGGACATTATAATAGGACAAACTTCATGACATTGTAGGGAATTAATCTGTAAAGTGTTTAAACTATGTTAGCAATATATAACATTTTATATATCTTTGTTAAAGAAATAAAAATAAATCTTGATCCCTGTCTAGGATGATTTCCATGGTATACCACAGCTCTCCCATGCCAGAAATATCCCCTCTTTCCCCACAAGATTTCCATAACCACCAGGCAATGTGTCTGAAACCCTACCTTAGTTCTTCTTTAAATTACTTTAGTATTTTTTTTAGCATGGTGAACATGAATTAATTTAAAATGAATTTAATATTAATTAGTTACCTGATGATCCATTCTTAATAGAAACTACCAAGGCAGCAGGTTAGCCCTGCTATGGTCTTTAAAGAAGGGGATTTGATTAAATGATTAAGTGAATAGAATAATACAAAAAGAAAATAAACAAGGTAACTGCTATTCACCAGCTTATCAATGGCTTACCCACAGCAATAGTTTGAAATACTGGATACATTTGGGAAGCTTTAAAAACATTATCAATGTCCAGGGCTCACTTCAACCCAATTAAATTAGAATTTCTGGAAATGGTACTCAAGCATGAGTGTTTTTAAAAAAACTCCCTCTCATAGGCTGAATGATGTCTCCCAGTGATACTGGGGTCTAATTTCTGGAACCTATAAACATTATTTCATTTAGAAAAAGTGATTAAGTTAGGGGCCTTGAGATGAGACTGTCCTAGATTATTTGGGGTGAGGCTTACAAGAAATCAGGCTTCATGTATCCTTATGAAAGGGAGGCAGAGAGGCATAGTGGACATATGAGCACAGAAGAGAAGGCAATGTGCACTTAAGAAGAACGTGTATTCTGGGGCACTTGGGTGACTCAGTTGGTTAAGCATCCAACTTCGATTCAGATTATGATCTCAAAGTGGCTCATGAATTTGAGTCCCACATCAGGCTCTGTGCTGACAGCTGAGAGCCTGGAGCTGCTTCGGATTCTGTGTCTCCCACTCTCTCTGACCTTCCCCTGCTCTCTCCCTCTCTCTCTCTCAAAAATAAATAAAACACATAAAAAATCTTAAAAAAAAAACATGTATTCTGCTGTTGGGTGGAATGTGATATAGATGTCTGTTAGGTCTAGTGTGCTTTAGTGTTGTTCAAGTCTTTGAACCTTATTGATCTTCTGTTCAGGTGTTCTATTACATGGAAAATGGAGTGTTGAAGACTCCAACTATTATTGTTGAAGTACCTATTTCTCCCTTCGTGTATTTGTGGCTTTGCTGTGGTGTATTCGTTATGTCTTCTTGAGCAATTGACACTTTTATTATTATAAAAATCTCCTTCTTTGTCTCCAGGAATAATTTGTGTATGAAAACCTATTTTATCTCTTATTAGTATAGTCAATCCAGTTATCTTATGTTTGTTTGCATTATCTTTTTCGGTCTTTTTTATTTTCAATCTATTTGTATCTTTGACTGGATCTTTTGTAGCCAGCATATAGTTAGATACTTGAACAATTTAATCAACCTTTGTCTTTTGATTAGAGTGTTTTATCCATTTACATTTAACACAATTGATGAAGTAGACTTTATGTCTGCCCTAGTACTATTTGTTTTCTATATGCCTTATGTCTTTTTCCTTTTCTCCTCCAAATACTTTCTTTTGTGTTAGATATTTTCTAGTATACCATTCTAATTTCATTGTCATTTTGTTTCTTTTACTATTTTTTTCTAGTTATTTTCTTAGTGGTTGCCCAGTGCTTAGGACTTCATGTAAGGCAGTTGTGCTACAACAAATTTCTCAGTAGTTGTTGTTGCTTTCTAGGAATGTCTTAATTTCTTTTTGAGAAATAATTTTGCTAATACAAAACTCTTGTTTGAAAGTCTTTTTCATTCATCACTTTGAAATTTTTCATGCCATTGTCTTCATGGTTTCTGATGAAAAATCAGCTGTTAATCTTATTCAGGATTGCTTATATGAGATGAATTGCTTCAGTATCTGTTTTCAAGATTTTTTTTCTTTGCCTCCTTGAGTTTTCCTACTTGAAGTTCATTAAGGTTTTTAAATATTTAGATTAATTTAATTTTCTAAATTTGGGACATTTTGGCCATTATTCCATCAAATATTCTTTCTATCCTTTTCTCACCTCACTTTCTTGTACTCCCTTTATGCATATTCAGTACACTTGATGGTGTCCCACTTTTCTCTGAGGTTATGTTAATTTTTAAATTATTTTTTCTTTTTGTTTCTCAGACAATAATTTTAATTGACCCATCTTTATTTTTTTAATTTTAATGTTTATTTATTTTTGAGAGAGAGAGAGACAGAGACAGAGCTTGAGTGGGGGAGGAGCAGAGAGAGAGGGAGACACAGATTCTGAAGCAGACTCAAAGCTCTGAGCTGTCAGCACAGACCCCAATGTGGGGCTTGAACCCACAAACCATGAGATCATGAGCTGAGCCGAAGTCGGACGTTTAATTGACTGAGCCACGTAGGTGTCCCAGTAGATCCATCTTTAAATTTGCTGGTTCTTTCTCCAGCCAACTCAAATCTACTATTGCCTTATCTAGTGAAGTTTTCATTTTAGTTATTATACTTTTAAGCCCTGGAGTTTCTACTTGGTTCTCTTTAAAATAATATCTATCTCTTTACTGATATTCTCTATTTGGTTGAGTTATTTTTCTAATAGTTTCCTTCTAATTCTATAGACATGAGTTCTTTTAGGTCTTGACATACTGATAATCACTAACTTAATTTTTTGTCCAGTTAATTTAATGTCTAGCTGTCTTCATGGGAAGTCTCTATTGATCATTTTCCTCCTGCTTATGGGCCATATTTCTTTACATTTCTTTCTTTCAATACTTAGTAGAAACTGTACATTTAAAATAGTGTAATGTGACAACTCTGGAAATCAGATTCTGCCACCACCACTACCCCCAGCATTTATGACAGCCACTGTTTGTTAGTTTAGTGATTTTTTCTAAACTACTTCAGTAAAGTCTGTATTCTTTATTGTGTGCAGCCCAAAATCTCTGTTGAGCTAACTTAGTAATCAGCTAATGAGTGGACAGATTTCCTTAAATGTCTTGAACCAATAAGTTTCACAGTCTTTGCAGAGAATTCTGTTTGTTAGGGTAGTGTTTCAACACTCTAGCAGGCGGTTTACAACACTGCCTTAGTCTTTACTTCTTGCTTTTGCAGAATCTCAAGATCATGCAGAGCATAAGGTCTTCTCAGATCTTCTCAGGGCATGTGCACAGCCCTATGCATCTGTATGAATATCTCGATTCCCAGGAAAATATTGAAGTTTTCAAAGCCCCTATTCACATCTCACTTCTCAGCATTTCCTTTTAAATTTGTCAGCATCTTGTTTGCCCCAACTATTATTACTGCCTCAAGCAGCTAGTATGTTAAACATTTGCTGCTGATTGTTGTTGACAAATGCCTTGTGGAAAACACTGTTTACACTGAGTTCTGTGTCAAATCAAAGATGAGCAGTGAGAGTGGTAGTTTCCAGAAAACTTTCAAACAGGTAAAGTAGTGACAGTTCTCTTTGGATGGGGCTTCTGGGACCCTCCAAACCAATTCCCCACCCCCCCACTTCATTGTCTTCTAGGTTTCTAGGCTTTCAAGGCTACTACAGAACTAAGGATAGGCGGGTGGGAAGAGAGAAAGTTAAACGGTAAAAAATTGGCTGTTCTTACCTAGATCTAGCCTTTTTAAAAAATATATATGCTTGGGGCGCCTGGGTGGCTCAGTCGGTTAAGCGTCCGACTTCGGCTCAGGTCATGATCTCACAGTTCTTGGGTTTGAGCCCCGTGTGGGGCTCTGTGCTGACAGCTAGCTCAGAGCCCAGAGCCTGCTTCAGATTCTGTGTCTCCTTCTCTCTCTGACCCTCCTCTGGTCACACTGTCTCTCTCTGTCTCTCAAAAATAAATAAAAAACATTAAATAAATAAATAAAAATAAATATATGCTCTTCAAATTGTTACATAGCTTTATTTAATTTCCAGAGCTCTAAAAATATTTTTGGTTTTGACAATTTTTGGCAGTGAGTTCACTGCTTTTATGGAGTAACAAATTTTGGAGGCCCTTACTCCACCATTTCAAAAGTGGCCCTCCCATAAACACAATTATATTATTGAGATGTTAATTCCCAACAAGCCTTCTGCCCAGATGTTAGCTCTCACACCTCACTTTTCAATTTTAATCCAGACTCTCCCTTTAGCATTACCCAGAAAAACAAAAGGGTTAAAAATACATTTCAATATTCAGTTTTGCTCTCCACTATAAAAGTGGGTACCATTTTAACAGACTGAACAAATAAGATTTTAGAATTGCCAAAGCATCATAAGATAGTCATTTAGGTAGAGCATTGAAGCCCATACAAATGAAGTATGCCTCCCAAAAGCATTTTGAAATAGTTTCATAATTTTGCTGTCCCTATTTTTTTTTTTTTTTACTTGTGAGAGAGAGAAAGTGTATGTGTGAGTGGGAAAGAGGAGCAAAGGGAGAGAGAATCTGAGGCAGGCTCCACATTAAGCATGTGGAACCCAATACAGGGCTCAATTCCACTACCCTGGGATCATGACCTGAGCTGAAATCAAGAGTTGATGCTCAACCAACTGAGACACCCAGGCACCTCTATCTCTATTCTTTTTAAGAGTAAATATATTTACATTAAAAAATTAAAAATTAAAAAAATTAATAAAATCATGCATCTTTGTCTTTATTCTTTCCCAAAGAAACCATCTTCAAATATTTTCTTTAAGTTCTTCTTGTTTATAACTTTAATTTTAAGTTACATACTTCTATTCTTGATTTATGAACTTTGAATAATATGTGTTAACTCTCTTTTTTAAAGATTAGAACATCGGAGCACCAGGGTGGCTCAGTCGGTTGAGCATTGACTTCAGCTCAGGTTATGATCTCACAGTTTGAGGGTTCGAGCCCCATATCAGGCTTGGTGCTGACAGCGCAGAGCCTGGATCCTGTTTCCGACTCTGTTTAAAAATAATTTTAAAATATTTATTTAATTTTGAGAGAGAGAGAGAGAGGGAGCACATGAGTGGGAGAGGGGCAGAGAAAGAGGGAGACACAGAATCCAAAGCAGCCTCCGTGCTCTGAGCTGTCAGCACAAGCTTAATGTGGGGCTCAAATCCACGAGCCCTGAGATCATGACCTCAGCTGAAGTCAGATGCTTAACCAACTGAGCCACCCAGTGCCCTTGCTCTTTCTCTCTTATTCAAACACCCAAACTTTGTTACTTTTATTAATTTTTTTGTTTTCTGTTTATTAATTTTATATATAACTTTGTATATAATCATGTAATTGATTAAACCCTATTTCTTTCTTCTATCAACTTCATACTATATCTCTTAAGCCTTTACCATAGGAAATGAGTAAATTGGGGCTTGTATATTAAATGACACCACTCCATTTCACCCTCCCCTTCTCAGCTTTCTCCTTTAACTACCATATTCTGATAGTTCTATCACCACTTTTATAGTTTATGGCTCATAGCATTAGATTCTGTTA
Source organism: Suricata suricatta (assembly GCF_006229205.1). NCBI lineage: Eukaryota > Metazoa > Chordata > Mammalia > Carnivora > Herpestidae > Suricata > Suricata suricatta. The sequence continues at coordinate 71,691,320 of NC_043711.1, read as the reverse complement.
GGAAAACATAGTGAAGTCTCTTGTGCTTGATCTACAGCTTGATTATAAGCTAAAAAGCAATAAGTAGCACTTATAGCATTATGATCATATAAATACTATTCACTGCAGAACCAAGTAGTGAGTCTTCAAATATTGCTATGACACCAAGTCTTCACACAAAGAAAATAATCAAACAAAAAGGACAAATGGAAGCTCTTTTCTTAAGCTCCATAAAAAATTGCTCAAAATTCTGTCATATTTAGACCAAAAATGTATGGTATAAGCTTTTGTTTCTCCTGGCATTTATAGGGCATTTTTATTTTTATTATTATTCAAAGAGATTGATATCATAGCCAGACTAATACACCTTTTAAATTACACTATTTTTAAATTATCTAATTTTTACTGTTTTATTTCTGTACTTGCTTCCTAGTTTTGATCCTAGGAAATAAGCCTTACATTAGTTCTAACATTTACTAAATTCCTAGGCTTCTGCATTATGTGGATATTTTATGTGTATTATTGTTTTTCTGGGGTATAGTCCTCAGAAAATGTTTTTATTTGTAGACAAGTGCACAGTGAGTAAACACCCTGAATCTGTGTATTTCTGAAAATGTCTCTATTTTGTCCTTAATTCCTTATCATCATTTTAGCTGAATAGAAATTTATAGACTGCAACTTAGTTTTTTTCTAACAATTCAAGATTTATAACATTGCCCCCTATCATCCAGATTTGCTGATGAGAAGTCTGGTGTTGATGTAATTTATGTTTCTTTGTAAGCAACCATCTTTTTTTTTCCTCTATAGAAGCTCTTAAAATCTTCTTCAAGTAAAATGGGAAAGTATGCAAAAAGAAGAAGCACACTCATTGTGTGGGATTAACTTATAACTGAACAATGCAAATCTATTCATACTAATAACTTAGTCATTATTTAACAAAAAGTCATGGAATTTATTGAGAGGTTGGGGAAAGGGCAATACAAGAGAGTTTGATTATTGGTCATAGCAATAAACCAAATGATAGTCTATTTTATGTGTCAAGAATTAGCAATATCTCTGTATTATTTAGAAACAAAAACTACTTTATCCAAAGGAAATGGTAATGTCATTGAAAACTATTTCCTTTTTATAGAGATAGATAGAAAAAGATAGATATACACTTATATATAATATATATAAACAACTATATAATGTTAAGAGGAGAAAAGTGCTATGAAGAAAAATAATTCAAGGTAAGAGAATAAAGAATGATAGTGAATTGGAGATTAGCATAGTTAGTTATTTTGAATTGTCAGAGAAGACTTCTTGAAAAAGTAGCATTTGAGGAGGCAAGACATGAGAATATATGGGGAAGAGTGTTTCAGGTAAAGGTAATAGCAAATACAAAGGTCCTGAGGTGGAAGTGTATTTGATTGTACAATGAACAAGAGGGTCAGTGTGATTATAATGGAGATAAGTATAAAGAGAGTGTTCAAAAATGAGATTGAAGAGGTGGCCAGGAGCCTGATCCTGTAGGTTAAGAGGACTTTTAAAGGTCATAGGAGCCATTAAACATTTTTGAGAAAGATTTTTTTTTGCAGTGCCATTGTGTTAGCTATGAAAAAATTGAGGCTAGGAGACAAATTAGGAGGATACTGTAAGAGCCCAAGTGAAAGATGATGGTGCTTCAACTGTAGAGGTTGAGAAGTAAGTGAATTTAGAAAATGTGTTGAAAAAAGAGCAACATTTGCTCATACATGAGATATTCATGGGAAAGAGATTAGTGAAATAAGGTAAGATTTTTCATCCTGAGGAAGTAGGTGAATGTAGATACCATTTACTAATATGGGGAAGGGAGCCATTTTGGAGTTAAAAGTCACAAATTCCACTTGGCACATGTTAGGTTTTATATCCATATTTGCTTTATATTTATGTGTAGGTATTGAGTGGGATAAATCAGAGCTGAATATGTAAATATGAGAACATTAACACATAAACGCTACTCGTTTCTAGAACTGGATAAAATCACCAAGAAGTGATTGCGCAGATAGGAAGGAAGGTATATTACTGAGCCTATAAACCTGGGAAGGTGAAGAAAAGCCAAAAAAGGAGAATGAAACTAAGATCATGATCTCACGAACCATGACATCAAGCCCCGCCTCATGCTCTGTGCTAACAGTGTGGAGCCTGGTCAGGATTCTCTCTCTCTCTCTCTCTCTCTCCCCCTCTCCTGCTTGTGCATACTCCCTCTAAATAAATAAAAAAATTAAAATAATAGTTGCTTGCATACATGTCACAGATTATTGTGAGAATAAAATAAGACCATGTTTGTGATAGTGCTTTAGAATTTGTACAGGCCTTTGCAAATGTGAGCTGCTAAATTTTCTTCTCTTTGGCTTAGAGTACAAAAGCTTTCATGGTAAAGAGTAAGGACACATTACATGTACAAATGGAGCTCCAAGAGAGCTTGTGTGGAGCTCAGGAAAATGTACAGTTTAACATTCTGGGTGCCACAATTCTGCTGCTTCAACTCATCTGCTATGGAAAATGAGGAGTCAACAAACAAGGGAGAGAAACAGAGGTGAGGGCACTTCGTAGAGCACTTTAAGAAATGAAATGAGTGGTACAGAGTGTCAGGTGAAGGCAGAGGTTAAGAAAGATGGGAAGACCATTGGAAATGACCAGGAGATCATTGATGCTAACTGTTGAGATATTAAAGTGAAGAAATACTCTGGTGTCTGTTAGATAGCAGAATTGCCTACCTTTCATGGCCAAAACTGATATAATAGTTCCAGATATCCTTTGCCCATTCCCAGACATATCCTGAACTCTTCACCTTAATCCATCTCACCCTGATTTTCACTGTCAGAGTTCCTGGCTCCTGGAATAAGTTCCTATTTAAAATCTCATATCATTCCCTCAAAACCAGTGGTCAACCTTGTTGTTCTGTTTTGACCTCCTTGACTGACTCAAGTACATTTTGACTACATCATCTTGACCCAATTCTTATTTATGCTCCTTATTTTGTATTGATCTCCAAATTCTCTCCTTGATTGTACTTGGCACTCTTTTCCTTTGACTATGTTGTTTCTGTTTACTCCAAGTAACCATCTTGCCAGCCTAGATTCCTTTCTTGGAATTAACCCCAACTAAACCTTGTGGTTAATGTCCATAGACTCATCCCATTAACAAATGGAACCCTGAAGCTGCTAATGAAAAAAGTCATACACAAGCCACAGTATGTTAAGGCAGGGAGGTTAGCTCTAAAGGGAGGATGTGATAGATAATTTTATGGGTCAACTTGCCTGGAACACAAGGTTCCCAGATATTTGGTCAAACATTATTCTGGATGTTTCTGTGAGGGTATCTTTGGATAATATTAACATTTAAATCAGTAAACTGACTAAAGCAGATTACCCTCCCCCCCATGTGGTGAGCCTCTTCCAATCAGCTAAAGGCCTAAATAGAATAAAAAATCTGAATCTCTCCCCAGTAAAGGAAAGTTCCTTCTGTCTGATTGCCTTTAAACTGGGATACTGGCTTTTTCCTGCCTTCAGGTTCAGACTGAAACAACATCTCTTCCTGAGGTTCAAGCTTGCTGGCCTTTGGACTGGTATGACACCATTGTCTCTCCTGGGTCTCTGGCTTCCAACTTACCCTGCAGATCTTGAGGCTTATCAGACTCCATAATGAAGTGAGCCAATTCCTTATAAGTCTTTTTGCACACGTGTGTGTGTGTGTATGAGAGAGAGAGACAGAGAGACAGAGAGAGACAGACAGAGACAGACAGAGAAAGATAGAGGGGCAGAGAAGAGAAAATACATGTGCGTGGATATGTGTGTGTATACATTGTACTGGTTCTGTTTCTCTTTCTCTGGAAAACCCTGACTAAGACATAGGGAATGAATCTGATGGGGTTGGAAGAGTCTGTACTAAAGCATAATGATTATAAACTTGGCCCATGGGGTTCAAATTCCAGGTGTACCATTTATTAGCTGTGCCTTTAGTCAGGTTACTTAACCTCTCTAATCTTCAGTTCCTTCCTCTGTTTTACCTAAACTTCAGTATGTGCCAAGTATATGGAAGGTTTTAGATGTTGAATAAATGAATGAATTAACACAGATGAAGAAACCAGGGCCCAGATGAATTAAATGATACATATCTAGTTAGTTGTTAATGAAAAAAAAAACCAACCCTCCATATTAAAGTGGCAGTTATGAGTCATTACTTGGAGAAAGTTAAGTCTCATCAATTTGATAGACTTATTTTATTTAACCAATACTTCATATTGAAGCACAGATATGCTTCATATCTTCAGATATGAAGATTCTATGTGCTTCACAATTTCCTTGTGAGTTGATTATAATTATCGTCCCCATTTTACCTATGAGATAACAGAGATGATAGAACAATAAGATTGTTAAAAGATTCACTGAAAGAATACTGTGATCCCTTTTAAATAGCCTTTTTAAGTTTCGCTAATTTTGACTATTATGTTCTCCTTCCTTGTGTTCCCCTGGTTGACACAAGGTTCTTCCTCCCTCCTTGACCAGAGGCACATCTTGGCATTGGAGAGAGTTCTAGGGTGCATTTATATACAAAAGAGACCCTACCATGTAGATGCGTTAAGGAACAGGAGTATGGAAGCACCTACCCTTCTCTGGATGATGAACACTCTCCTCCTTTCCTACAATGCTGTTCTTAGTAAAAACCAAAGTATTATTTAAAACTCTGGGTTTGCAACCTTATTTCTTCTCTACATGGCAAGACAGAAACAGAAACCAATATTCCTCATTCTTTTTATATCTCTCACAAAATATGGCCCTACCTGAATGGCTTCAGGTAATAAGGAGTTTAAATCTATAGCATTTGGACTTTCACCAGGTACTTTTTATTCACTATCTGTGAATGGGATGGGGGCTGGGGTAAGGGCTGGAAAAGCATATAATGAAAAAGTGGTAAACACACAATGTGAAAAGTAAACCAAGGAATCAAAACAGTTGATCTGTCAAGTTGTATATACTTGTGCCCAAGCCTGTGCCCTCATGGTGTCTTGAAATATAGTCACAGGAAGCCAGACATATCCTAAAGGTGGACCTTGGAGAGGAGGTTCTGAGCTGAGCAAGTAACTGAACTATTTGCAAACTGACTCTGGAAAGATCATATGATACAAAGTTTTATTAAAACATTTATTATTACACTTTTTGAAGTAATAATTTTTTAGTCAATCATACACCTTGCACCTTACCTGGGAAATACAATCTAAATACCTTGGATCTGGAGCTATTACAAACCAGAATACTCTGGGGCATGGTGTACCAGAAAAAGCTTTCAGAGACTGAATTAGCATAGTGTAAATATCCATCCAGCAGAGTATGTAATTTTATCATTACTCATCACATGAGTTCCTAACCATTAGTTACTCTACATGTTGGTTCTTTGTGGAAATAACTCACAGGCAGCTGAATCATTTCAAAGCAAATTTTCCATCACCTTCCTTCTCTGTGTGGTTTAGACCTTTATAGACCCTGAAAAACTTAAGCCTGCTGGTTCCCTATTGGTAAGGAAGACTATTGATTTTTTCTTTTAATCAAGCAATGAGAAAACCCTGGGGAGAAACCCTTATCATATTAAAAATATATTCAGGGCTATCTGATCATCCTTAGTAGACTTATAATTATCCAGTGTTTGTTTCTCAAATCAAACTCTGCTACCTCTCCCAGAGCAAGATGAAGAACCTCCTAACCAGTAGAATTTTCAGTATAAGCACAGTAGAGTAGAAAATGCTGCCACCACTACAAGATAATTTTTTGGGCCTGGTATTTTCTGTGAAACTTTGAATCAGTCTCACTCTCTCCTCTTAATGTGTAATATTTATAAAGATGTCAGTGTGGAGCATAAGCAGTTGAAAATTCAGAATACCAAGGTGGTCCTCCTCTGTGACTGCCACATCACTTTTGCCTGCAGGATGAGCCTAAGTCAGTGACATACTTCCTTTATTTATTTATTTATTTATTTATTTATTTATTTATTATCTGGAATATCCCTCAGCTCTTCCAATCTTTCACAAAACTTTCTGCATGAATGACTCCCAGTCTGAGGGCTGTACACATATTTCATTTCTCCTCCCTGCAGGCTTTCCCCCAGGAAACTCCTGTGTGCTAAATAAGTGTCACATTTTGGAAACAAGTCCAGACTCTAAAGGATTTTGTAGTGACATTGCATTTGTCACCACTTCCCTGAGCCTATTCCAGCTGGCTTTATAATGAAAGGGAGAACCATAACCAGGAATTTTATTGCCAATTAAGTATCTGAGGGCCATGCAGATTTTCTTCTTCTTTATTGTATAACAATCTTAAATGTCTAATGAATATTTCGGCAACATGCCTTCTTTTAGGAATCCAGCTTTAATAAAAATCCAAACAGTATTTGTTAATTATTATTGAAAACGTTAATATTTCAAAATACCCTTTGGGTCAGGGAATCTTTAAGAAACAATGACTTCTACTTATTTCAATTAAAAGCATCTTTATTAAATTCTTATAGCTCTGCTGGCTCTAAAGGCCCCCATTACACCTCTGCTTTCCTCCTTTCTTTTACTGGGATTCCCTCTACAATAGCTTGCAATTAGCTTAAGCTTGGTTCTCAGGCCAGAGAGCCGGTTGGGTGAGTGGACTGTGTGTGTGTGGAGTGGGGTGGGGTGTTTGTGGTGGCAGGGGTGGGGGCTCTGCGTTGTTTTTCCAGACGCGAGAAAAGGATTTTCCATCGCCTGAAAGAGGCCACCAAGTTTTAACATTGCGAGGCACGACTTCTAATCGCATCCTTCCCGGAAAAGTACAAACAGTTCCTCAGCCGAGGTCCCCCACCTCCCACACGCTCTCCTGTTCGCCCTCCCTGCGGAGAGCCCAGCGACAGCCTCCCCAACACCTGTGACTCATCCGAGAGGCTGCCACCGCGGAACTATTTGCATACCCCACCACCCACCCTCCCTCAGTGCCTTAATGCACAACAAAGGAAGACAGTTAGGATTATTGCTCTATGATTATTATTTTTAATCTCTCATATGACCAGCACATGTAGATTTTCTCTCCCACGCCGTTTTGGGCATTAGAGGGCCCCCAAGCTATCCTCCACTGGTACCCAGGGTTTGCGCACTAAATGAACCACCAGAATTTTGTAGTGTCCCAGAGATTCTTGAATCCGCAGTTCTCCACACTCTCCTTGGAAATCTGGGCCGTCTATAAGGCGCATATGCGCCTCCGTCAACTATTCCTAAGAAACTTAACCTAAAACCTCAGGCTCCGGTCTCAAATTCAACCGAAAACAGCGTCATCGATTTTGCCCTCAATAAGCAACTCTCAACTCCAAGCTGTGACTCCAGCAAACCCACGCTGGTTGGGGTAACTACTCTTCCCTCCCCTTTCATCCAATTCATTTTATATCTCAGCGATAATTGTTCTGACGTACTTTAAAATAACGTGTAGGAGTCTGTCTCCCCAACTGACCACGTTAATGCAAACTCCAAGCGCTCGATGCTGCTTTGATAAAATGAATTCACTCATAAAAATAGCAGCCCACGTAGCCTGGCCATATATGGAGCTGGTGAGGGTTGACAGGGATGCCCCTTCCGAGCCGTTTTTTTAGAAAAAAACAAATTGCAACTGAAATCTCCTCAACTCCCTCCCCCCTCCCCTTCTATGACTCAACCAAAGACAACTCAGCAGGGAGAAAAATTATATATAATCACATATTTATCGCATATATAACACACATATATACACATACAGATACTTATGGACACACACACACACACACACACACACACACACACAGAATATTAGAAAACCAGTCGCGAAATTAATGTATTTGCCCGAGACCGACTGTTAAAATGGAGTCATAAGAATCGTCCCGTTCAGGTGTTTATAAAAGACTACAGCACAAAGGTTTGCAGTAAAGCGCACCGGGAGCTGAGTCAAGCGGTCCACACGTCTTGGCTCCTCCCCTCCAAACACCAGCTTCCATCCTCCCTCCGCCCTCCCCTCAACACACTTCCTCCCCGCCCCTCCTGGAGAGGGCTATTAAAAGCTGCTGACGTCAAAAGGGACGGCCATCTTTGATGAGGGCAGAGCTCACGTTGCATTGAAGACGAAACCTCGGGGAGGTCAGGCGCTGTCTCTCCTTCCCTCCCAGCCCGGCGGCTCCTCCACACTTGCGACCTGCAGGGGCCGGGAGAACACCACCCTCTGAAGAAGCCAAGGTAAGGAGCCTCCACCTCAGTTCGTGGTTCTGGTTTTGGATGGCTGCATACCCAGAGGGGACCACAGCCGCGGAGACCAAGTGAGCTTGGGCAAATACAAGTATTTGTGCACCTAGGGTGCGGTATTCCGTGTGTGCGCGTCGGGATAGCTGTCTGGGGTTTTATAAAGTATTTTCGAGGTGAGCTGCTTAGGGAAGGGAGGAATGGGGACACTGCAGATGGAACGGCGGGGAGAAAGCGTAAGGAAACGTAGCGAATAATAACTTACTCTTTCGAAACAGTAGTGGGACTCTCTCTCTTCCATCTTGCGATGCAGTTTTCAGAGATGTTTAGGCTGCTGGGTTTTTTTTTTCTGTAGACCAAAACAAACCAACCCTGTCGTTCTGACCCTGTTAGTTTAACTGTTGTCATTAAGACGCTGTTATCCAGGGAAGAATTAGGGAGAGAGCAGGTTGTGGGAGCTGGGGAGGCGGAAGGAGAAGGGAGAGTTCCCGCCCCGGGCAAGCTGAGCTGCAGCGGCGGCAGCAGCCTCCATGCCCCGCGGACTTGATTTATGCCGCCTGCTCCACGTCAACTGCAGGCTGGCGGGAGGCGGGCGAGTCGTGCTGTGTGGGAGGGCTCTGAGGAGGGCTGGCGGGGGTGGGCTCGCCTCGGGGACTGCGGTGGCCCGCAGTCAGCACCCTGGACAGCAGTACCGAGGGACCGCACAGGCGCACGCGACCTTTCAGCACCGCGGACAGCGGTCGGCAGCAGCGCCGCATCTACCTGCAGCAGAGATGCCTGGCCAGAGCTGGGTGTTCAGGGCTGGAGGCCAAATTGCCTCTGTGAGACCCTGGTCTCACCGCACTCTCTAATAGAGAAGGCATGGTAGGTTAACATTTTTTTAAAGAAAAAAAATCCTTCCCACAGGACTCCTTTGCAGGCAATTAGCTTCTTCCATCGTCAGCTCCTGCATAGCTTCAAAAAAAATAAGACTACTTGTGAAAATTTTCATGTTCCTCTCTACTCCTTTTTAGGTAGGAAATAAACAATTTTTTAAAAAATCTGCATTCATCCTCCAGTCGGATATATCAAGAGTTTTGTTTGTTTTTGTTTTTGTTTTTAACCCAGAGTATATTTGTCTACAGACCTTGGGTGCGCATGTATGAGGTATATATGAAGATGCCAACATGATCTGTTTACAGAAGTGATATATTCCCATATATATTTCTATTTGATTTTTAAAAATGGGGGTAGTTGAACTAAGCAGAGTCAACTTTAAGAATGAAGCCCTCTTCCTCTTCCTTCTCTCCCGTTCTTGTAATTAGGCATGAACATAAGCACGCACCCACACAAATACATCTCTGAGAAATATTACTGGTCCTGTAGGGTGTAGATTTAATCTCTTTGGCATGGTTTCAGAGTGAGTGGAAGTGTTCCTATGACATTGGTTATCTCAGGCTGCTAGTTTTTGATTTTGACATCATTAAGACTGGTTTTCCTCAGGAAAATGCAACTATGTCCTTCAGGCTAATGCAGGTGTTAGATTGAAACCAGACTCTGACCTAAGGATCTACTGCAATTTCTATTATGGCACTGCGGGATTTTGCTGAGACAGTGATAAGTACTTTAACCATTTTCTACTCTGAGGCTTGGGGCCTCTGCATGAACATAAATTACCACAGGGATGTTTCCTGCTGTTTGATATAAATAAAATATGCATAAAATGGCCAGGAGCAAATCTGTGCTATTTGAATAGTTGTTAAGTAAGAATAATAGCGTCATATGTAGAAATATATGCAACGCATTTAAAGAAATGCTGTCATGATCCTTTGAAAAGCTTAAGATCTTGGATTGTTTTTGTTAGTCATAACTCCAATCATTTCTATACTAGAGTTGCTAAAATGCCCTGTCTATATAGAGAAGGTATTTTCATTCCCAGCTCTTTATTTCCCAGTGTTTTTCAATTTTATAGATAACCATGTGTTTCCATATCTGTTGATCTGTTACTGTATATAGATGTAAAAGTAATATTCAGGGTTACGTAGCTGCATGGAAGAATTTTTTAACTCTGCAATCTGCAAACGAAATAAACAACTGTGTTTTAGTGATGGGAGGAGGGGAGAAAAAAAGGGTAGGAGTCTTTGAAAATGCTTTGACTTCATGCTGCATGTCCAGACAGCCCTGCGTAGTTGCGTCAAATGAAAAAGCCTAACGCTGCCGGAATTACGTGCCTGGACATTAGTAATTACTGCTGGGTTTGTTTGCTAGTGGAAGACTAGGGGGATGGGGGTGGAGGTAGAAGACCGCAGTGAAGCTGGCAGAGGGCACAGATCTGGGAAGAAGTGGCGATGTACACAATTATGGAGCTAATTCTAGAACAGCTTACTGAGAAATTAAAGAAAAACATAATTGAGGCAAGAACTTAACATTATATTATTGATAAGCTTCATGGGGAAAATGAAGACGAGATTTTCTATTTTAAGTTTTAAATTTTAAACATCCAGGGCAATACAGCAAAAAGAGGGAGGAACAGATGGACACAAGGATGTGCCAGGAAACATTCATGCAGACCCTCTGATCTTGCTTGTTTGTTTTTGGTATTTTCTGCATTATCACTTTGGCATTCAGAATACAAAAACATTTATAATCTTCTTAGCCTTTTCATGGTAAAATCTCCCAAGAATTTACAGCTTTATTTCTCCTTTGTTAAACATGTACAACCACACATACCCAAACACAATAAACTGCCCCTTAATTAACTTGTCTGAAGACATTCTTAACTCTAAGTGATAACCCCTGAGTGATGGTTATCAACCAGAAAACTGATACTTCTGCCAGTGGCACCTCTTTCCATAGCAGCCAGCCTTCAGCAGAACATGTAGGTTTTGATGATTAGTAGAAATGAGAGGTAACTTGAGAAAGAGGTTGCGAGAGGAGACATGAAGGATAAAAATAGATAAATCTGCTTTTTATGTGATGCACTATGAATAAACTATTTTTCTCACATTATGGAACTGCTTTTCAATTCTATAAAGGTAAGAAAATTGGTGTTGTCAGCCTCAGCGTAGATACATTTCTGCAATGTCATCCCTTGTCAGCACGGACCAGCCTGATAGGAAGATGTTGACCAATCAGTGAGTACCAGATACATAAATGGACCCCATGGAGGATATAAAGTCTCATATTTATATGGTCTTTGACCTCAATAAGTTTAGTATATAGTAATCTTAGTAAAAACAATAAATAGTAAGATCAATAAGTAATACCAGAATGAAAATATAATAAAACAGTGGAAGAAAAATCATGAGGGAGTGTATAATTATTTGCCAAGTAAATGTGACCAGAAATTAAGGAAGGTAAATTCTGAGGAGGACAGTGTTGTAGTGGACTCGAATGATCTGAGCAAGGAGGAAGAACTCTAGTCGGCTTTTGGAGGTTGAAGAAGAGATCTTCTGAGTAAAAGCTACAGCATAGGGAGAACTACAGGTAAGGCAAGCCCAAATAATGGACAGCAAATGTCCATCCACTTGGGTAGTGGGAAGCTCTGTTGAGGAATACACTGGAACCGAGACTTGCAGACTTCTATGGAAGGAATACCATGCTGATGATTTGGCGTTTTATCTTCTAAAGTTGATTTCAGAGCAGAAGCTGATATAATAAAGTAATCAGGTCCTTCTTAACACCTGAGAATTGCTATTCACAGATTGGATTACATTTGCCTTCTTCCAGAAATAGAGGGGAGTAAATTGGTGTAAGGGATGATTAATTAAAAGAAAAAAAAAATAAGTCCTCATTGAGGCATCTTTTAAGATCCCTTTTCAGGACATGCATGGACTTACGAGTCCTGCCTAGAAGTTAATTGTGAGTTTCAGATTTTCATTAGTAACTAGAACAAATTATTCAAGATGAGCACCCACCAGAGAGATTGAAAAGCAGGTCAGGAATCTGGGAATGAGAGGTACACAGAAGGTACACTTGAATAATAAACACGCAGAACACTCTTACACCTTCAGAGTATTCTGCATTGTCAAATACACTGGCTAGCAAGATGGAAATGGGTGCCATGTTTTCTGTGCATGTTTCAGGTGGCATGACACACAGAACCTGCCCTAAGTGGCTGAAACTGAACAACAAAAAAGCTATAGTAAAATTTTGGAAAACTGAGATGAGATAGTCAGAATATATTATTTCTTTCCCTACCATCCTAGCTGACTTTGGCCAAGTACCCTCACTCCAAGGCTAACTTGAGGTCTGAACTATAGTTATTTCATTTTTAACCTTGTGGTTACTACTCGCACAGCAGAGCTTCAGAATTCCAAATGCTGACAGAACTGCTGAACTGAAATTGTCAATGGCTTCATGTGGAGGAATAAGTGGCAGTTGCAGACATAGATCCTGTTGCTATTTCAATTCTCACTTTGAAGTGTCAAGGGACTATTCTCATCTGTTCTTCACCAAAACACTGGCAGGAGAGACATCCTTAGGATAATATGTTGATTTCCAAGCTGATTCCCTTGGGGAAATTTGGAAATAGTAACATTTCAGAGGAGGTCAAACTGGTGGTTATTAAACTGCATGCAGAGGGCCTTCCAAGAATCAAATAAGAGGGAGGAATGAAATACCACGTAGCAATGGGAGAAGCAGGACATGGTGAGTAGAGAAAGAGTTTTGAAATAAGATTAGTTGTTAAAGGGAAAAGGGATTTCAGAGAAATCTCCAGAGAGTTCTAGCTGCAACTTCAGAGTTATAATCATTGCTATAACAATAATTGCTACTCATTTCTGCATGATTTTCTTCACAAGGATTTCAAAGCACTTCACCCAATATAAAAGTATAACGGGTTTCTGATTTCTAAATGAATAATGCAAGCCACAGTTATAATATGAGTTCATATATGATATTAGATAACATTTAGTAAGCCATAGATCTGATTTAGAAGAACAGAGATACCCAAATCAGTGATTAATCAGAATAGACCTACAGGTGAGAAGAGTGAGCCACTAATTCTAAAAGCTTTTACCTATACTAGTTCAGTGAATCTTCATAACATCCCCATAATCTGCATACCATTATTATTTCTGTTTTATAGATGAGGGAACTGAGGCAAAGAAAGACTAAGAAACTTGCCTAAGATCACAGACCAGAGCCAGGATTTAAAAGCAATCACTCTGAGTCCAGAGACTAAGCTATTAACTATTTTACTAAGTGACCCTTTCATCACCCACATTTTTCATATTGGTCAAATCAGGCACAGAGAATGTACATGATTTCTTTTCCAATATCTTTCCCCCTCCACTGGGCTGTAGGGCATGATGTCAAGGATGCTTGCTAATCAGGAGCCAGGAGACCTGGTTCTAGCCCTGAAGTTTCCCTGTAATTTCCTGTTCTGGAATCACACTATCTTTAAAAAAGTCACTCAACCACCATTGAAACTCAGTTTGTTCATCGGTAGAATGACAGAACTGGAATAATATTTTCCAATATCCCTACCATTCAGAAGTTAATGAAATCAGTGCTGAAAACTCTGGGTAATAGGTCTGGGTCCAGTGACCCGTCTCAGCTGGCACTGCCTTAATATTGCTTCAGTGTTTGATCTGACTCCCTCCGCCATTATAAGATTAATTTACATCTGCAACCTCCCTCCTCCTCAATCTCTCTCCCAATAATTTCTTTGACACCATTTTTCTGAAGTCTTTCTGGTCAGACTTCAGAAATCCTGGCCATTTTTCTCAAACCCCTGATCTGAGCCATTGTTATTTTGGGGATCTTTCTTCCATCTCAATCAGATTTATTGCTGTCTGTCACAGACAAATTCCTACAACCTGTTTAAACTTTTTATAATTCTTTTTCCAGTCTAATTAGCTGGGTTGTTTTTTTCCTCCTTTGCTGACCCCCTTTTGATGATCTCCTGTGTCTGACTTAAAATAGTTTATTGATTACTATTGTTTCATTTCTCGTCTCTCCTCCTCTGCCACTTAGAAAAAGAAAATAGACACTTTCATAGGATCCGTGGGGTCTTAAGTACTTAAAAAGTATCAATTCCTTATGACCTGAATCACATGATATTAATAGCTAGCTGAAAAACTAATCAAATCTGAAGGATAGGCTAGGGGTAGAATAACATTTCAGAAAAGCTTTGAGGTCAAAGGACAAGGAGAAGGGGAAGCTTAAAGGCTATTTGATTTAAAGTTTGGTGGCTAGCAGCTGGAAGTACAATGATTATTAATTAAACTCATAATCACATGTGAATTAAAGTCCCATGTTTCAGAAAAACCATGTTCTCCTTATTGCTACAGTCCCATTTCTACTACAGTATTTCGGCATCTTTTCACCAAAGTAAAGCATAATATTACAAGAGGAGATCCTAATTGTTTTTCTTACTGCTGACTCACGGAGGTTAGCCTCAGTAGTGATTAACTGATGATAAGAGTAAATCTGTATCCCCCAAAAGAGATGGGAGATAATCTGTTTAAGGGTTTATTTTTCCTTTTAAATGCTTAACAGTCATTCTAGAGAAAGTCAGAGTGAATTGTAATGCCAGTCCCGGACTGATGCTAGATGACAGCTGCACAAGATTTATGGATTGTTTTCTGTGGTCATGGAAAAATACACATGATCCTCTTAGCTAGGAAAGGAAGCCATATTCTGTTCCATGCGAAGGGGGGAACTAGAACAACTCACTAATCTTTTCTTCTGCTTTTGGGTTTTTTGTTGTTCTTGCTGTTGAACTGATTTGGTTCCTATTACCCAAAGATGGCGAATACTCCTGTCTGAAATTGAGACTGTTTGCACTTTCTGCTGACTCACCTCATCCATCTTCCAAAATGGTCCCTTTTATGCTTGAAGAGCCAGGTTATATCCCTACTAAAATGGGAAGTTCTACAAAATGACTATCTGGTCTCATCACTTCCCCATCACTTTCAATATCCAAATAACACCAGTCACAGATTTTGAACTTGGGAGATGACTTTTCATGCCTACAGGCTTGAGTGAGTGGCTTCTATATTGACAGCAGCGTATCAGAAAATGAAAGCCTCGTGGGTACCTCCTGGCCTCACCCCTATTTCAGAGAAATACCTCGGTATAGGTCTGAAAATTCTGCAAGTTGAATAGAATTCTTTTCCTATGGAGAGTCTTAGACAAAATGCTGATTTCCTTTCTTCATATTCATCTTTTGTCCAATTTCAAAAAATAATGACTTACAAATTGCAAAGCAGTCTATTACTTAAATTTCTCTGCAGTTAGTCCAAGATTGGTCTGATGGCTAGCTAGAAGTAACTCACACTGAGACTTCTCCATCAATAAATAGAAAGTAGAGGGAAATAAATGCCTGTGAGTCTGCTAGAAAGACTATGTAATAGTCCTGTCAAGTGAATTTTTTAATTTTAATGGGAAAGCCTATTGTAACTTCACTGTCATACTAGAAATAGAGATAGCATTCCTCATTTAAGCCAGAGAAATTGCTGAACATATCCACTTTTTCCAGTTCCAAGATGACTATCCCTGTATTCCTCAAACATAATCAGCTGTCATTATGGCACTTTTAATTAATTAATTAATTCAACAAATATTTATTGAGCATCTGTCATGTATCAGGGGAGCACTGTACTGATTACTATAGAGCAATAAATTGAAAATGCATGTTTCAGCCCTCAGTGCATTTTTCTGGGCATCCCCTTTTGATGTGTTATTATTTTAGAAGACATGTTTCACATGAGATCCCATTTGAATCTAAGATATTAACCCAACTTAGAAGAAAACTTGGTTCTCTATTCAGTATACACAATTGATTGAAGGTTTTTACTGAGGGATCAGTATCCAGAGAGAGATTGCTACATGATAAACAGAATATATATTAAGAACCAGCCTCAGCCATTGAGGAATTTAGCAAATATCTAAGATATGCTTCATGTAGATTTGTCTGTATTGACATGCAATCAACTAGGATGTTACTAAAATTTCCTTTATGTATGTGTCTGTATTCCTGTATCCCATTCTATTAGGACCTCTTCCTATATAGATCATTCCCACGACTCATGGGGAGAACAGGTCAATGTTCAAGGAAAATAGTACTTGCTGGTCCAGAAAAGAAACCTAGCCCTGAGTATGTAGTTCATGGAGCAATATAAGAATAGGATGACTGAGAGAAACAGCAGCATCTTTTCGATGACGGGGCTTCCCAAGCCAATCCACTTCCCTCCTTGTTAAACAAGGTCAAAGATTCAGGATTGAGTAGAAGTGTGTGTTTAGTCTCCCAACTCTTGCTTTTAGAAATTTACCTCTTCTTACTATTGAGCAATGCTCCCATCTCCCTTATATGATTTATCACAGTGCTTTGTAATTACATATTTATGCATTTCTCTTCCTTAACAGACTATAAAAATTTTTGAAAGCAAGGGCAATATGTTAACCATCTTTGAACCCTTGGTACCTGTAACAGTGCCTGTCACACACCAGGTATACAGGAAATGAATGAGTGAATGGGAATACCAACTGCCCTTTTGCAGTGAAAAGAATTCTACCACTGTAAGTAATTCCTCCTTTTATTGGTCGAATGTTACAATTAAAACAACTCAAGAAGGTTGATTTGCTTTAAATTTTGGAATGAAGTTATATCCCAAGGAAGTATTTTTGTTCATTCTCTACTAGCTGCCAAACTTTGGCAAATAGTTTATTTTTCTGACCTGCTTTTTTATCTCCTGTGAATCAGGGGTTAACACACCAATGAAGAATCAGGTGATGTGCAAGCAAAGCATTGCTAAAAGCACATTTATATTCAGAGATGAAAAACCATTGCTTATGAGTGATTTAAGTCAATTTCACATACAAAGCCAAGCTATTTGACATATATAAAATACACAGTTAAAATTCTTTGCTTTTCACTAAGATGAAAAAGATATTAAATTTTTTTATGCTTATTTATTTTTGAGAGAGAGACAGAATGTGAGCAGGGGAGGGGCAGAGAAAGAGGGAAACACCGAATCCAAAGCAGGCTCCAGACTCCCAGCTGTCAGCAGAGAGCCTGACACGGGGCTTGAACTCACAAACTGTGAGATGGTGACCTGAGCTCAGGTCGAGTGTTTGACTAAGCCAGCTACGCACCCAAGAAGATAGTTTTGATGCTGCTGTCCATTCATATTGTAGTCACCAGGGGGATAGATTGGTGGCCTCAGCTAACTCTCGTTTGCAGGGTCACATATTTGCTGCTTCTCTGTCACAAAGGTGGCGTGGTGTATACAAGATCTCCAAGTTGACTTGTCCTCCCAGAAAATGTCCTCAAACACATCAGCTTCTGACTTTTCCTTTCACACACCCAGTGTTCTCTTGCCTAGAGAAAAAAATAATCTGAGGCCTGACATGGTAAATCAGTCCCATTTGTCTTTAAGAAAAAACTGTTATCAACTAAGTATTGAATTTTGCATTTCTTTTTCCCTAGTCCTCTCATGAAATAAGTCTAAAACCCCTGGCCAGTTACCCTGTACCCTACTTCCTCCAGATACCACTTGATGACAATAAGACAAAAGGAACTAACTTATTAAATGACTGTGGCGTGGTGCACCAGACCCTTGGCATACAGTATCTCACTGAATTTCTATGGCAACCTAAATTCTAAAAGAGTTTAGAATTCTTATTTCTGACTGCAAAGTCTATGTTTTTTCCCATCACCTTATGAATTTTCCTATGACTTTTTCCATGAGTTGCACAGAATCCATTGAGATCTTCCAACAGAAAGAATGCTCCTGACATGTGGAGCATGAGTCAGCAAAATCCGATAATCTCAGTCCTCTGAGCTAAAAAGTCAAATGAGATATGTTGGCATGAGTAACCAGGAGAAACTAAGTATCTGGAGAAGCTCATTGAGTGCTGGATTGAGAGAAATGGCTTAGCCCTTTTCTGTCACATCGATTATGTGACCCTAACCGACTCATATAACCTGACCTGAGCCTCAGTTTTCACGTCTGTAAAAAGCAAGCAATAGGTGCCATGCGTATGTCACGTGGCTGACATGGCACTTAAAGGAGCTAAGGCCTGTGAAGTGCTGTTTCCTCCACCAGTCTGGGAGCAAGGGAGGAACTGTTGTTATCATGGGTGTTAGCCGTCATTTGGCATGCCAGATTTCCAGGGTTCTTTATTGCAAGTTATGTGAAGCTCATCCTTTTCCTCTTTATAATGTTGAGTTTGCTTAAAGAAACTGGCCTTAGTATCGCATTATTTTTTAGCTTGAGCAGCATGCATGATAAAATGGGAAAATGTGTCAACAGTCTGATTTTTCTGTTTGGGGGAGGATTTTTTTAAATGCCTTTGAATAGCATCTCTGCTTTCAGAGTGGCTTTGTGATTCTCAGGATAAAGTCTGGAGACCAAAGAGGCTCAGTTATGGTTTAACTAAACGCTAGTCCCCTCTTGCTCAGTGCCTTGGGATTTAAGGCCTTAAGGAGTTAAAAAGAGATGGTATGCAAAATTTTCTACTATTCTTTAGCTTAAGAAAAAGAAATTTGCTGTGAGCTATTTATCGAATCATTTTTAAAGCTACATCTGTTGCCTTCATTTTGTATTCAGCTTTGTGTTAGGTTTTTTTGTTGGGGAGGGTTGGATTCCTTACTGAATATTGTGTGTTTGCGTGTGTGTTTTTTGTATGTGCACACAATATGCAGGCAGAGAGGTGCAAACACAGACTCTTTCTTGCTGCCAGCCTTGGCTACAAGATTCCCAAGTGTCTCACTTCACTGTCAAAACCTTTAGGTTTATTCATAAACCAATAAATAGAAAACCTGCACAGGCAAGTTTATGAACTGCAAAATGTATGCTCCTGAATTGTATGCACAGAATGATCTCACTTCAAAGTTGAAAAAGGCCCCCAAACAACAGTAACTGTAGCCATGACCTCAGATTCTGCTTTCTGGGAGGGGCCCTATAAATTTAGGCCTATACAGGATAAGAAAGGTCTCTGCAAAAAATTTTGAAGCCCATATTGTGTTTTGAAGATCTACTATGTACATAATATATGTTATTATATTATGGCCTATTGTAGCTAATATTATTTTTAATTTGTACAGCAACTTCCTAAGTAGTGGGTGTTATTTGCTATACTTGACTCAGAGAAGGTACTGTTTGATCAAGGGCCTATCAAGGTGTTAAGTGCTGCCCCTTTCCTATCCATGATCCAGCAGATACATAAACAGGGGGTGCTTTTTGTTTTAGTCTGACTGGGGAAGAAAATGTTTAGGACCAGCAGCCAGAACAAACTAGTTCTGCTCCAAGGCTGAGCATTGGGACCCTCCAAAGGAGAAAGGGCTGCAGGGATATGGGAAGTTAGACAGAACAGCTAGAATACCTAAGATCCTACCTCCCTCCTCCACCCATCCCTCCCAAAGCACAGAACCTTTCTCAGGAGGTTTGCAGCTTGGAGGAGCAGAAAATGCAATCTTGCTATGAGCAGGCAGATCTGAGAGGAAAAAAACAAGTTGGCAGGAAGGAGGTTGGGAGCTAGGATTGCTCACTGCTTATTTCGTATCTTGTCGAGTACTTAAGCTGGTGTGGGAAGGGCAAATAAAGGAAGGGTTGGAGGGTATGGTAGCACCTACCTTCCCAGTACTGGTCTTCTTGAAGAGTAGAGGTTCTTATTTTAAGGGACAAAGTAGGAATTGATGAGTCTTTGAGCATCAGAAAATGATTCCTCCTTCTATACAACTAATAAGAAAGAAAATTTGAATTTGAATTTAAGATCCTAAGTGCAATATTACTGACCTTCCACAATCATTGACTCATTACTCTAGCACATTTGTTCTTAGACTGTGGTCATTGGACCAGCAGCATCAGCATCACCTTAGAGTCTGGTAGAAATGCAGTTCTCAGGCTCCACCCCAAACCTACAGAATCTGAAACTCCAGTGGAATGAGGAGGGTCAGAGTCTGTGTTTTCATCACCTCCAGGTGATTCTCAGGCATGGTTAAGTTTGAGAACCAATGTCCTAGAGATCTTAGTAGCTCCTTCAAGTGTTCACATTCATCTTAAACTGGGGCTAATGGGGCTGAGAGGTTTCCATTGTCCTCTACCTCACAAAAGCTATGACCAGGTACTTAAAGAACTATTCTGGGCCACTGGACATAAATCTCTACTCACCCTCTGACTTAGTAACAAAGATGCCATTATTCATGAGAAAGAATCTGAAGGATGAGGAAGGTGAGTTTCCACAGCATGAGGACTGGGGTCTTGGGTGGGAGACAGAGGGCTCCTTCATTCTCCATTTCTCCCCCTACAACAATGGCTCAATCTCTGGCTCCAAGAATTTTTCTCCAAAACATATCAAAATTTAAAATCTCACCAAATGGTAGGAATGCCCATTTCTTCTTTCTGCTGTGTCAGCCTGCAGCCTCTCTCAGAGACCAGAGAGGAAAATGTACCCCCTGTACAAAGATAAAGCAGTTTCCATTGCTCCCCTTTGGGCCCTACCATGAACTGTCATGGTACAGGGAGAGGGGCAGCTGTCCCCATTCCACTCACCCATGCAATTTCTTGTTTTCTCCTCTGGACCACAGCATGACTGCCCTTGGAGAAAGGGTCCTTATGGCTCACATCCCTCCTTTTCTGCCCTCCTGTCATGTAGAATCACACATTTGGGTTTATGGGGCAGATCTTATAAATGGCATTTTTAAAAAATGACAATTGACCAGGGCCAGAGATAAATTACTTACTAAAATCACATGGTGAGCGCTGCATCTAGTGCTCTTGACTCACAGTTCAGTGCTGCTTCTCTTGCCCTGGGCTGCCTTGTCACTTCTGCCTCCAACTCTTTCAAATTTCTTCTCCAGGACAAGTCCACACTCCAATCTGGACATCTCTCAGTCTGTTGGTTTCCTCAGAGGCCTTTGGCCTCAAATGGTGACCTAGCAACTGTAAAAGCAAGGTAGGAACATTCCTATGATTCTGAGCCACCAGCAGAGCTTCCTGAAAAGGTTGACTCTATTGACTTTCTCTATTTGGCTTTGCATATGACAAAAACCCAAATGTAAATGGTTTAGGCAAAAATGCAGATGAATTGGCTCAAAGAATTTGAATAAATTTTGAACAGCCAAACCATGGGAAGGACAGAGAGGTGTTCAAACATGATCAAGGCTCTCGCTTTGCCTTCTGTCCCTGCTTCTTTCTGTACATTGACCTTACTTTCTCTTGTTAAAAAGCCAGTTCCTCCTTCCACATACCAGAAATATTGGCACCCAATCTGTACTTCCTACACATCCACTATGGAAAAGGCACTGCCATTTATTATCTGTACCCCATGTTCAAAAATCTCAGGGAAAGACTCTGACTGGTCCAGCTTGGGACAGGTGCCAAGCTTACACTAATGAGTTGTGAATATGGAGTGTTATGGAAGAGTATGACTTCCATGCTGTGACCACACAATTTAACTGGGGGAAGAACCAGGTACTTAGCAAACATAATAAGCTATATTATGTGTCCTATATGCACAAGCATACTTAGTATCAGGGCACTTACCAAACAGTTGTATTAATTCAACCTATAAGTGTTTAATGACATTTGTTTCTTTTTTCCAAATAATTTCCCCCACTGTGACCTAATGTTTAAACTTCATGGCAGCTCTGGAAGGAAAGATCATGAAAGAAAAAAAATAACCATTTTTCAGATGTAAAAACTGGAGCCTACGAATTTGACTGCCCTGGAAAATGCAGTCAATTTAGTCAAAGGCAGAGCCAGCTCAAGGAAGAAGGTTGGCCAGATGTCTAGTTCTGCTCTTAATTCACGGATGGCAGACTAATGGCTCCTAGGCTTAATATTATCCAGAAACTTACCTTATTTGGCCAATGGTGGATTTGCAGATATCTTAAACATGAATGCCTTAGAGCAGGGTGTTTCCTCTCCAATTTGCCTTAGAGCCTAACACTACACGTCTTTATATACCTAGTTCAATCAACATAGATTTGTTATCTTCCCAGCCCCTGTAGATATTTGAGTTTGCTTCTGCCATGTACCAAAGTTATGGCATTCTTGGTGGCTCTGTATGCTGTCAGAATCAATCAAAAGTAGAAGTTTCTTGGGTTATTTTGCCCAATTTTTCCCTACAGATGTCTATGTCAATTTTTGAGAGATAAGATTGGCTAAATAAATCGCACATAAATGAGACCAAACAATTTTTTTTAATTTGAATAGAATTAGCTTCTTTTTTTTTCTCACTGATATTGCTGGCAGTCTGGTGATGACTTTGAAACCCTTTGCAGAGTGACATCTTTTTAATGAATAAACTAAAATACATAAGGTTTCATAGGAAACAAATTGTATTGAAATACAGTTATCAAAATATTTTTTAAATTTGAGATATAGTAATATATGATCTTTTAAAAATTATAGCATCAAACAGCAGTGAGTGAGTCTAATAATGATCACAATTGAAAAGTGGTGATGACCTGATGAATGGATCAAGAAGATTTGGTGTATATATATACAAAGGAGTATTATATGGCAATGAGAAAGAATGAAATATGGCCATTTGTAGCAAAGTGGATGGACCTCGAGGGTGTCATGCCAAGCAAAATAAGTCAGGTGGAGAAGGACAGATACCATATGTTTGCACTCATAGGTCTAACAGGAGAACAGGAGAAACTTAATAGAGGACCAGGGGGAGGGGAAGAGGGAAAGAGAGTTGGGGAGAGAGAGGACGCAAAACTTGAGAGACTATTGAATACTGAAAACGAACCAAGGATTGAAGGGGAAGGGGGAGGGGGGAAAGAGGTGGTGGTGGTGGAGGAGGGCACTTGTGGGGAAGAGCACTGGGTGTTGTATGGAAACCAATTTGACAATAAACTATTTTTAAAAAAGTGGTGATGAGAATATACATTTTGAGAAAGATGTAACAGCTGTGCAATGATATGAAAACATCTATTATTTCCACTGGTGCTGCATCAGGCCCAGGCCCCCCTCTAACCCTCCCAGTGTCGGGGTGGGAGGAGGCCAGTGGAGAGAAAGGAAGGGTAGATCTACATGTCATATGGACACAACTGTTAGCTGGGGTTCCCTGAAGAGGTGGTTTCTTGTTGTGTAACAAATTACCCCAAAACTTAGTGGCCTAAAACAGCAATTTCTTATTGCTCATGGGCCTGTGGTTTAATTAGGTGGTTCTTCAGTCAGCTGGTAGATTGGCTGGGGTCTTCTTGGTCTGTAATATCCTCATTTCCATGAATGGTAGTTGGTACTGGCTGCTGATTAGGGTGACAGGTAACTAGACCACATACCCTCTCCTCATCCAAAAACAGCAAGAAAGGGCAAGTGCCAATGTGTAAGCACTTTTCAAGTCTGTCTAGGCCACATTTGCTATTGTCCCATTGGTCAAAGTGAAGTCTTGTGACCAAACATAGAGTCAGTATGGGAGGGGTCCACCCAAAATTATGGATATTGAGAGGGAAATTATTACAACCATTTTTGCAAAATTGTCTACCACAGCCCCCACCACACTTGGGAGCATTAGTTAGAGGAAGCCCTGACATGTGCCACAGGCTGGGCACTAGGCTCTCCCTGTCCATCCTTGGGCTACATAACTTCCACTACATTCCATAAACCAGGAACATAAGCATGGATTATTTTAACACTGCCAAATTAGAGACCTTCAGGTTAAGTTTCGGATAGCCTTCGGTCAAGAAGGCACCTGAAACATCTTGCTGCATCATTCCAAGTTAACTAAACAATTACAGACCCAGATGTCTGGTAAATTCAGGGGGTAGTCGAAAGGCAAATGTTCAGGGCACCTGGGTGGCTCAGTTGGTTGGGTGTCTGACTTCGGCTCAGGTCATGATCTCACAGTTTGTGGGTTCAAGCCCCACATCAGGTTCTGTGCTGGCAGCTCAGAGCCTGAAGCCTGCTTCCAACTCTGTGTCCCTCTCTGCCCCTCCCCTGCTCATGATTTGTTTCTCTGTCTCTCAAAAATAAATGTTAAAAAAAAAATTTAAAAAAAAAAAAGGAAAATGTTCTCTGAACATCCTCTCTGAGTACCTGGATTCAAACTAGGAAAACACACACGTACACACACATACACATCACCTTTCTATTGTTTTGTGATGACATTTCTGCATCTGAAATTTCTCCTGAGCTTGCCTTGGTGAGGGCAGTTGTATTTGAAGGTTTTTTTTTTTTACCTTTCTTTCCAGAAACTCTCCCCTATTTAAGCAAACTCTGCTTTCTCCTCTAATTGCACGAGCTCCCCATAATGGTAGAAACAATTCTCAGCCAGCCCTCTGCCCAGTAAAAGCTTTGGAAATGGGAACCCAAGGGAAGAGGCAGTGGAAAAAACCCTGAAGGCTTTTCAACTGTGCTGCTGCGTCATGGAAAAGAAGCCAGGCACCTGCCTTGGTGCCTCCCAGCAGGCCCCACCAGAGCCTTCATCTTAGTCATTCTGTAGGTGAGCAGGGGACATCTGACTCACCCACTGTCTAGTCCGGCACTTCAAAGAGCATTCTGAGTCCTGCGCTCAGCTCACTTTAGGTATCAGATAGCAGACTCCTGAGGATCAGACCTCGAGCAGAAGAATTGTTCACTGTTTCAGATCCTGCACCAGCTTCCTTACTGAGATCTCTCCCTCCCAACCCCCGCCCCCCCCCCAGCCAAAATTTAAAGTTTCCTAAGTCCTAAGTTCTTCAGTCAGAATGTTGTCTTAGGTTGGGTTCCCCTAGAAGCAGACCCTGAGGAAGGATGTGAGTGCACATCCTATTTTACTTGAGAGGTGATCCTAGGGATCACTGGTAGGTGAGCAAGGAAACAAGACAATGAGGAGGAAACCAACTCAAGGAGCATTAGTGAGCAGGTTACGAGCTGCCGGTGTTTAGGCCTGAATCGCTTCATTTGAAGGGCAAGGCATCTGGGGTGTTGGTGAACCAGCTCCCATCCTTCAGTGGCGAAGGGCCATTCCCAGAGGTATAAACCTGCATCCAGCCCTGTGGAAGGCCAAGCCCTCTCCAGAGACTAGAGAAATCCCCACAGCAGTGAGTCATAGCTTGGGTAGAGAACCTCAGAATGTACAAGAAAGGTGGGTGCCAAGGAGATATAGGTGGAGCATTAAGAATGGCTCCTACAGTTCTGCTGACTGTCATCTCCAGACACCCCACGCTTTACAACACCTGTCTCCAGCTTTGGTGCATAGATGGTTTAGTCCTGTGCTTATTCAACACCTATTCACTGGGTTCGTGCTGGGTACCATTTATTTGGCACCGTTGTGCTAGGCAGTAAACTAAGGTTTTTGCATTCATCATCTCATTTGATTCCCATGACAACCTGTGAGGAGGTATTATTAGTTTCATTTTATAGATGAGAAATCTGAATTGCGGGGAGATTATGTAAATTCCTTTAAGTCCCTCAGCTTGAAAATGGCAGAGCTGAGATTTCCATCCTGGTCCCCCTTCAGGTCTCAGCCCCACCCAGGATATCCCCACCCAGTCAGACCAGGAGACCATTCTGCTGATTTGAGAGAAAACTCAACCATGCCCAGCCCCATACCACCATTTTCCAGAATCCTTCCCCTCTCCCCATTTTGTCCTGTTCTCAAGCTGGCTCCAGGGAATTGACCCCTGCCCCTTTGGTGTTCCAAACCCTCTCTCAGGTCAGTAGACTGTCCCTCCCAGCCTCCAGGCCCCCGACCCTGGGCACAATGACCTCCTTCTCCAACCTCATCACATCTTTGACTCTGTAGATCCTTAACGCTCACCCACTCATGATCTGTGCTCCTCCAGCCAGCATTCGTCAGGCTCCATGGCAGGTTTTGGTGCTTCTGGTGTCCTGCTGAAGGAATCAGACAGTCATCTCTTCCTGACATCTTGTGACGTTAGGGCTGATTTCACCCGTGGGCCCCAACCAAATGGGCACCAAATGGTTTGTTTTTGAGCAAAAATCCAAGTCCCAATTTACTGTTGTTAATATTTTAAAACTAAAATGGCATGAGGTGAGGACCAGGAGAGGGAATAATTAATTCCAGCCTGCCAGCAGGGAGGGTGGGAGGAAGGCGTCAGCTCTCACAGTCTCGGGAGGACGCCCAGCAGTAAACACAGAGCTGCATCTTTCAGGCGACAGAGAAATATAAAGGGGGGCAGGGGGGTGCAGAACAACACTGCATGGAACCGTTTTAGGGATAATATGTCTGGCTTCATGAGTGCATCCCATCATTTTGAAAAAGAGTGTCAATAGGGCACCAGTGCCGAACTGCCTCTGGTACTCCGGAGCCGGTGCTGGTGAGTGGCCTGTTCTCTCCACCTCTCCAGACAGTAAAGTTGGACCTGCGGGAAGTAAAACAACAGGGCTGAGATCTGTGATGGAAAATGGCTTGTTGTAGATCAGTGAGTGTGGACGTTATACCAACGGTCCAGCTAGACCACGTAAATGGCAGCATCCAAAGTGTCTTAGCAGAGAAGGAAAAGTAGGGGCCTTTGGTCATTCAGGCCTAGTTTTGAACCCCATCTTGGATGCCAGCTCTTGAGGCACTTTGGAACCTTGCAGCATGCTGTGCCAGCTCTGTGTGTGGGTTACGTCATAGAATCAGGGACACTCAAGCTGCAAGAAATGTTGAGAAGCCTCCAACCCCAAACCCTCACTCATAAGTAGAAATACTGTTGTGACTTTGTTAAATTAACCTTTTTTAAGTCGAGTCCCCACATTATACCACAATATCCATGAGGCTTCCCTAAATGGAGGAGCAGAGAGAGACCAGCGTGGGTAGAAGCCCTCTGATTTCAGGAGGCAGCACCAGGAGGCCTTTCTGGAATCCTGATGCATTTCTCTCTTTATTTATTAATTAATTTATTTACTTACTTATTTTTTATGTCTTTATTTTATTTTGAGAGACAGAGACAGAGAGTGAGTGGGGGAGGGGCAGAGAGAGAGAGGGAGACACAGAATCCGAAGCCGGGTACAGGCTCTGAGCTGTCAGCACAGAGCCTGACACGGGCTTGAACCCACGGACTGTGAGATCATGACCTGAGCTGAAGTCGGCCTCTTAACCAAGTGAGCCACCCAGGCCCCACCCTGATGCATTTCTTATTTGTTGCTGTGTACGCTACTACTGCAAAACCAGAGGCCGCAAGCAGCACACATTTATTATCTCACGGTCTCCAGGGGTCATGTGTCTGGCCATGACGTGGCCAGGCTCTCTTCTCAGGCTCTCACAAGCTACCAGGGCTGCATTCTTATCTGGAGCCTGAGGTCCCCTTCCAAGCTCATTCAGGTTGTTGGCAGAATTCAATTCCTTGCATCGTAGGGCTGAGGGTCCAGTTACCTGGCGGGCTCTCAGACAGGAAGCATCCTCAGCTCCTTACCGCACTGCCCCCAACAGGCCCTCTCACAACACTGAAGTTTACTTCTTCAAGGGCAGCAGCAGAATTTTTTCAGGAGGGACCAGCACCTTCTTTTCAGGGCTTTCACCTGATCAGGCCAGGCCCATATCCAGATAATCTCCCTTTCAATAGTCTCAAAATCAACTGATTGGGGGACCTTAATTACACATGCAGAATCCCTTTACCTTTTCCATATAACATAACCTAATTACAGAGTGACATCCTGTCATATTCACAGATGCCACCCACACTCAGTGGGAGGAGATTCCACACAGAGCCTGTTGCCAGGCATGGGAATTGTAACAGCCAACCCAGAATTCTGCCTCCCCCACGAGGGAAAGCCCAGTTCTTCTCCCTTCAGCTGTCCACATTCCCCTACTCCAGAGAGCACCTGGACCCACCTCACATGCTCAGGGGCCTCCCAAATGACCATTTCTCAGCGACCAGGCCATGTTCTGAACTGGGTAGTTTTGATGTTTGCAGCCCTGCCTGCTGGCCTGTGTTGGGGCCTGTGTGCATTTTCCTGACCTTGATTGCCTCAATCCACAATCATCGTTTCAGGAGAAATGAGGCTTACAGAGTCCTGGAAGAGCAGGCAGGAGGCCCTAGAGGATTTGACTTTCAGTGTTGCTGTTAGCCTCCCGCAGAGTGACCCCATCACTGTGGGGCCAGCAATCACTGCAGGCTGTGGGGAGGGGAGAATCCTGGCATGAGCTATAAAAATGCCTCTGGGAAGCAGCTGCTGGGGGTAATAGAGATGTCCTGCAGCCTTGCTGACTTCCTCAGAGCCACGCAAAAGGTCTCCCACCCGACTCAAGGGAGGTCAGTGTGGCTGTGGGGCCCTCAGCATACTGAGCTCTGCCAAAGCCAGACTGCTTCGAGCCAGAAAGGGCAGTGGGAGCCTTGGCCAGAAAGACGGGGATTGAGATGGACTTCAAGGGGCAGGCTGGCAGAGGAGGTACAATCAGGACAAGGGTGGCCTTTTTGTTTAGGGACCTACGGCAGCCTGGAACCATCTCCTGGGCCTCAGAGGGCATTGGGTGGGTTGAACCCTGTGGCCCCTCATCACTCAGAGTTGGAGCGCATAGCACCCATCAATTCTCCTTGCTTCCTCCTGGCATTCACCACAGATTTATTGAGCATCTATTGTACACCCTGTGCGGCTCTAGCCACTGAACGTCAGGCAAGAACCCCTCTTGTGGAATAACATTTTAGTGGGAGGAGACAAACATTGAACAAACAGACAGACAGTGCAGTATCAGGTGGGACCAGAGGCTAAGCAGGAGGTTGGAATGGGTTGAGGGGGTAAGAAGAGACTCAGGCAGGGGAGGCCCCTCTGAGGAGATGACAGTTAAGCTGCAGATGAGAAGGGACCCATCATGGTGGGGAGAGTATTTCAGAAGGTCGGTGCAAAGCCCTGAGGCAAGAGCAAAGCTGGTGTGTTTGTGTATCTGGGAAACCAGTACACCTGCCAGGAAAGAGTAGCAAGGATCTGGGCAGGGCACCTCCAGCACCCAGTATAGTAGCCATGACTTTCCTGGCTGAGGAGGGGAGATGACCAGGCTATGAAGCACCCTGCTGCAAGAAAACCTTAGGCCCCCAATTCCGAAAATAAATTAAATGAGCTAACATGGGAGGGTCTGTAATAAGAGGAAGCTCTCATTGCCCACGGGTTCTCTTCAAAAAACCGTTAAGCAATCAGCTCCCACTATGCACTTAAAATAGGAATTGATTTACTGGCGTTCCATTCACCCAGCTTCTCTGGAATAAATTCAGTGCATGCTGGAAGGTGTCAAAAACCAAACTGGATATTGAATAAAACAAAGCAGAGAGAGCAGTGTATCACAAGGCTTTTGACCTGCAAACCAGGAAAACCAAGGCTGTGGGCACAGTGAGTTCAAGTTGCTCACAGACTAAGGGATTTTTATAGGATAAATACAAAAATTATTTAGTTTTTTCAGCTGATTGGTTGCCTAGTGGTCTTTCTCGTCTGGGTCAGGGTAGCTGAGTCAGAGGAACAATGAGTCCAGAGATAGCATGGATAGACTTGGAGTTTTGGGGATTGGCTGGTTCCTCTGCTGTTTTCAGAGAAGAGCCGTAAATTCCTATAAGGGTAGGTTACGTTTCCTTAATGCACCTCTGTTTACCATGTCCATTTTGTCCTTGACATAAGTAACTCCATTTTAGTTTGGTTCTACAAAGGTTACCTCTAAATATCCGTTTTGCTAACATAAAAGATTGGTTAGATTGCCACCTAACCAGTACCTTGGAGTCTTCCATCAGAGAGATCTAAATCTGTTTCTCAGAGTAAATATATGTGGCCTATTCACAAGGAGTATGGCTCTAGGAAGAACCGCTGCACTGTGATAGCAGAGAAGGAGCCAGTGAGTCAGGAGTAGGGCCACCCTAACACAGCTGTCCCTTGTGACTTTACTTAAAAACTGGCTTTACCGCTCAACTGTGTAGCTCTTAAGAATGTAGATCAGTCGGGGCACCTGGGTGGCTCAGTAAGTTAAACATCTGACTTTAGCTCAGGTCATAAGATCATGAGTTGCAGTCGAGTGCCAACAGCTCAGAGCCTGGAGCCTGTTTCAGATTCTGTCTCTCTCTCTCTCTCTCTCTCTCTCTCTCTACCCCTCCCCTGCTTGTGCTCTCTCTGTCTCTCAAAAATAAGTAAACATTAAAAAGAATAAAAAAGGAATATAGATCAATGGTTTCCAAAACTTGTCTGCACATCAGAATTGCCTAGGAGCTTATAAAAATTCCACAGCTTAGGCCTTATCTTAAACCAATTTAATCACAATTCCTGGGGCTATTTTTAAATAAACTTTTTATTTTGGAATAATTTTAGATTTGCAGAAAAGTTGTGAAGATAGCATACTTCTTCCCCCCTCCCCCCCCACCAAATATATACCCTCATCCAATTTCCCCCACTGTTAACACCTTACATTATCCTGGTCCATTTGTCACAACTAGAAAATTGACATTAGTCCATTACTATTAATTAAACTCCAAATTTTATGTGGATTCCACCAGATTTTCTTTTAATTCCACCAGAATTTCTTTTAATTTCTCTTCCTGTTCCAGGGTCCAGTTCAGGTACCACATCGCATTTAATTGTGTCTCCCCTGTCTCCTTTCCCTATAGTTTTCCATCTTTGTTTTTCATGACCTTGACAGCCATGAGGAGCATTGGCCAGGTACCCAATCTGGGTTTGTCTGCTATTCTCATCATTAGACTGGGGTTATGGGTTTTAAGAAAGAATATGGTAGAAGCGAAGTGTCCTACTCATCACGTCCTGTCAGGGTGTATAGCAAATCGATCTGACCTCACTGGTGGTGTTACACTTCACTGTTCACCCAGGGTAGTGTTTGCCAGGTGACTCCACTGTGAAATTATAATTTTTCCCTTCCCATACTCTAATCTTTGGAAACGTGTCACTGAGTCTAGCCCACCATCAAGGTGTGTGTGTATGTGTGTATTGTTCTGAAGGGAAGTGGTAATCAAGCCCTACCTGCAGGTAAAAATCTGAAGGGCACATTTTCATGGCACCATACTGTCCTAATCTCTTGGTTTTACTTCCCAGTCACTACTGCTCAAGCTTTCTCAAATGGTCCAGGGCTTGCCATATTCCTCCAGTCCCCTGGGAATGAGCCAGCACTGCCTGGCTGTGTTACCGTGAGCAGGTTATTAGTTCCTGTTGAGCCTCAGTTCTCTCATCTGACAAATGGGTGTCAATAAAGTATCTATTTCTAAGAGTTATTGTGAAGATTAGTTACATAATATATATGAAGTTCTGACTCTCATGCTGGACATAGAGCAAACATTCCATAAATGTTAACTACCAGTAGTAGTAATAATACTAGTAAGGCCTTCCCTCCTCTAACCTTGTGTATCAGATATCTAGTGTACCTCAATATAAAACAAGTTGAAACTTACATTTGAGAAGGACATATTAAGCAACTCATTCCACAAAGTTTACTTATTAAACAAACTTATGCTAGGCACTGTTCTAATCATCTTCATAAATATTAACTCATTTAGTCTTCATAAAAAGCCTATGAAGTGACAACTATCATTATCCCCATTTTACTGATAAGGAAACTGAGGTACAGTGAGGTTAAGGAGCTTGGCTAACTTAAGCACACAGCCCATGAGTGGCATGGCCAGGATGGCAGTGAGGCAGTCTCACTCTCAAGCCCATGTTGGTACCCATTACATTACACCAAATGATACAAATAAGTAGTGTTGAGTATTGTGAGACTGTTTAAAGGGGAGCTTGACCTGGTGAGGGAGGGAAGCCCCATCAGAGAAAATATCCGTGAAAACTTAGGTCAGCATATAGTAAGCAAGTGTTCGGGGTGGGGTAGAGAAAGGAGAGCAGGGGTGTTTGGAAGGATTAAGGGACATTCTTGTTCCCCCCAAAAGGCAGCTGATGTTAGGTATCCTTTCTCTGAAAAGTCTCCTCTCTCTCACCTTCTCACTTGCTTTCTCAATTCCTTAATGTGCACTTGGGAAAATTTGGCATGTCTTTAATATTAGGGAGATAGTGTAGGACACCTCTTTCAATAACTGGTACTGATGGTTGGCATAAAAGAATCTGGACCATTCAAAACACATCCTCGTGCTTTGTCTTCTACACTTTAGAAAATCAATTTGCCCTCCTTCATTTTTATATCAGGAGTTAGGTAATGCAAAGGAAATGTGTGATTGTGAGGACTTAGATTAGCTATCAAAATGTGTTTGGGAAAATGGAGTATTCATTTGAATCTGTGAGCTAAAAAAGTATACTATTTCCCTATATTTAGGTCTTTACCCTGGGTATGTCCCCAGATCAATATTCTTGCACCCAAACACAACTACAAACTTGATGACAGGACCACTGTTTTATCCATCTTTTAAACATCCACACACTAAAAATTCCCACATAGTAAATGCTCAATATGTGTTTTGAAGTGGATTTATAATTACACAGACTCATGATGAGATGCTGTGACTTGCTTATGTTTTCCATATTTGAAATTGCATCTTGATTCAAAACCTCAGGACCATATGCCAAGCACAAGCTATGTCCCTTCCTTTGTCCCAGCTTGTCCCCATATAAAATCAACTTTCTGCTTCCAAAATTGGCAAGGAATAAAGTATGTTCATTTATATCATGATTGAATTTTTAAACATAACTTTGCTGACATCTGAGACTTCAAAGTAACATGTCCTTCAGCCCAGGTAAAGAGTGTTCTCTAGCACTGATGTAATTTAGCGGAGCTCATTGGAATTCACTTTGTGCCTGAATATGTTGATTCCACTTCTGTCTAAAGCCTGCTGGAAAAACTCTGAATTCTCATGGTTTTGCTGGGGACATATTGATTCTGAACTGATTCTGAGTCATTATATTTCAAAGAACAGTCTCACATTGAATTTTCCTGGTTTGGAGCAAAATCTGTGCACATCTGTATGGGGATGTGAGGTGGGAGTAGAAGATGGAAGGAAAGAGACAAAAGGGACTGACCTACTTATTGAAAGGGAGAGCAAATTACACTTGGAAGATTCTTATCAATAAAGACTAAAAGATGCCAAATCCTGGAGTTGGATTTGGCGAACACA
Source organism: Suricata suricatta (assembly GCF_006229205.1). Lineage (NCBI taxonomy): Eukaryota > Metazoa > Chordata > Mammalia > Carnivora > Herpestidae > Suricata > Suricata suricatta. The sequence goes on along the minus strand of NC_043711.1, from coordinate 71,658,195 downwards.
TTTTGCGGAGTTGATGCAAGTGTTGATGTTTGGCCGACAGGGAAGGGAGAAAAGAGGCAAGCTACCTTGACAGTGATGGGCATGTGAAGGCAGTATTTCTGTCATTATCTACACATAGAACCTGAGTGAAAACTGATTGCTTGGTGGGTAAATCACTTTCCAAACAAATCTACTAAACTTCCTACCCAATTGCCACCAATTAAGCTGTAAAGAATTTCAATGGTCCCTTTAAATTCCAGAAACAATAGATGTGCTGAGAGTAACCCTTTAAGTGAAAAGACACAGATAGAAGAGGAGAATAAATCAACACTCATCCCTAATATTTATTCTCCAAGATTGCTCAGCAGCTCCCCAGGGACAACATCCCTATAAGGACTTATAGGGTAAGTCAGACACAGTATTTACTGAACATCTGCCACGTCCATGCACTGTGCTGGCATCTGGTCACAATGTGGTTAATAGCAGGGGCTCTGGCCTAAGACCTGGGGGGGAGCTATTTAACCTTTCCGTTTCTCAGTTTCTTCATGTGTAAAATAGGGGTGACCATAGTATGAGTGTGAGGATTCACACACATAAAGAGATTAGACACAGTGAGTTAACTGTGTGTCAACTATGACGCTTCTAGGCATTCAAGACAGATTAATTCATCTAATTAAAATCTGTATGACCCAAAAGCTAGAAAAGAATAGGCAATTTCTTAACAGCTAAGGCAAGGACTTTCCTACTAAAATGACTTAAAATGCAGAGAACTCCCTAGTTCTGCACAGATTGCTGTGCCTGATGACTCATTAATTTAGAGCAGTAAAGATGTGCCACCGACAATCACTTGGGCAGATTGGTGGTGACATCTGGGTTCAGCCCTGCGTCAACTTTTTTTTTAGCCTCCCGAAATGAAATGGGATGACAACATTTTATTTTACCAACTACATTCTTCCTGTCCTGGCCCACAACTTCAGTTTTCCTTTCTAGACCAATATAGACATTAACCTGAAAATAAATTTCAGCGTCAATAGAGGAAAAGACTAAGAATAGAATTACTGGTTGCTCCTGATATGCCATATGAAAAATTTATATTAAGTCATGCTTCTTTCTTTCCTCCTGGCCTATTTTCTTTTATTAAAGGATATGAAGATAGCAGCACCTTCCATTACTGATGGATGCCTTCCAAGCATGCTTTATTTCTGCTCTACTTGCTGCCTGCTGCTTACTCATACTGATAGTTCAACTGTCTGTAAAACTCCTAACATAAAAGAATGAAAAGTTTGGCTGCCGGGTACGGAAGGCAGAACAAGATGGTGACACTATAGCTAACTCTTGAGGTACACCCAGTATATCAGTTAGCTTTCACCAGTACCGACTCCCCAAATGTAGTGGCTTCAAACAGCATTCATTATTTAGCTCCTGATTCTATAAGTCAGCTATATGCACTGAGTTCAATTGAGCAGTTTTCTCAGTCTTGGTTGAGCTCACTCTGTGGCCTGTTGGTGGGTCAGCTGGGAACCAGTTGGTCTAGAATGGCCTTAGCTAAGATGACTTATCTCATGAAGATCTAGCTCGTGATCCGCAAGGCTAGTCTGGTTTATCTAATGACTGCATGGATACAAAGAGGGATGGAGGATACCTCTGTCTAATCTATCTTAAGCTCATGCCTGTGGGTAAGGAGGCCTAAGAAGCTGTTCTTCCTGATTGATTGCATGGGAATGATCAGACTCACACATATATGTTCAGAGACCAATATAAGGTATGCTTGGCTACATGGAAGGGCATAGGTATAGGGAGACCCATGAGAACCCACAACTATTCCATAGCCAAACATAACACCTCATCTACCTCTGTGGTTAACATTTGCCCTCCTTCAACACAAATCAAGTTATAGTGTTTCTTCTGGTTATAAAAGCAATTCATGGCAATTACAGAAAATATGTGTCAAGGAACATTTAAAAAAGAAAATGTTCAACAATGATCTCATGGTTCAGAGACAATAATTACAAATAAATTACTATATTATGTATGTGGTATAACATCAGCTTCATTTTTATCTGTATTTAAATATCTAATGATACTATCTGTTGAGCCCTACAATTTAGACTTTCTGCTCTTTTACATGTATTACTTTATTTAATCCTTACAGTAACAATCATTTTTATGATGAGGAAAATAAGGCACAGAGAGGCTAAACAACTTGCCAGAGATCACACAGCAAATTAGTAGTAGAGTCAGCATTTGAAAAACTGCAGCCTCACTCCTTAAGCCATTCTTTTTTTTTTTAATGTCTATTTATTTTTGAGAGAGAGAGGGAGACACAGAATCTGAAACAGCACAGACCCTGATGCGGGGCTCGAACCCATGAACCATGAGATGACGACCTGAGCCCAAGTCAGACGCTTAACCTACTGAGCCACCCAGGCGCCCTTCTTTAAGCCATTCTTAACCGTTAGAATCTAGTGTCAGTCATCTTATTCAGTGTCACACAAATTTCAGTGTGCATCAGAATCCCTGAGAGGGCTTGTTGAAACAAATTGCTGAGCACCACCTCTAGATGTTAAGATTCACGTGGTCTGGGGTGGAGCCTGAGATACAGCATTTTTTTAAATTTCTTTTTTATTTTAGAGGGAGAGTGGGAGTGAGCTGGGAAGGGACAAAGGAAGAAAGAGAGAGTGTGAAAGAGAAAGAGAGGGAATTAGAATCCCAAACAGGCTCCAGGCTCAGCATAGAGCCCAATGCAGGGCTTAATCTCAAGACTGTGAAATCATGACCTGAGCTAAAATCAAGAGTCACACACTTAACCGACTGAGCCACCCAGGCACCCATCTGCTTTTCTAACACTCGCAGGTGATGCTGATGTGACTGGTCCACGACCCAAACTGACTAGCTCTGCTCACAGCAGAATTTAGTTATGTACTGTTAATTCTGCTTCAATGGAAAGACAGAAGTTCAGAGAGGTTCAGTAAAAAGGCCATGGACACATAGCTGGTCAACTCTGTGTTATTTTCTTTGTCCAGTTTACTCTCATGGAAAACTATGAATGGACAATTTTCACCTCATTGTATGGCCATGCTTTTCTTCCATTGAGGCTGTAGCACTCAGGGAAATGGTTAGGGATCTAGATGCAGCCTTTGTGACAGCCAGGCATTTCTGTGAGATGCAAAGATTGCGGTTATTCCTTCTTTCTCCACTCGTTTCCTTCATGAAGGGCTCTAGCTGGGAAGCCCTGGGATGGGTAATGCTATGGGCTCTGCCCCCAGCAGCTTGCACATACTGATATTTAACTGTCCTCATCAAAAAGATCTAAAAGGGGGGTGGGGGGAAGCACAAAGATATTGCCTTTTGAAGCTACAGAAAGGAACATGCTCCAAAGGCTTCTGTGCTATTTTTAAATAGCAAAGAGCTTGGTAATATTTTGCCAGGTTTCTTATAAGAAAAAGAAAACTCCTCTTTGTGGTCACCAAGCTTTCATGATATTCCAGCTAGATGGAGTATAGCTTTTATAGCCATGTAGGATGAGGTGATAGCTTTCTGAGTATCTGCCACATAACTCAAAGTGTGGTCCAGGGACCAGCAGAATCACCATGTGACTTAGTAGAAATGCCAATTCATAAACCCCACTCCAAACCTACTGGATTAGAATCCCTGAGGTTGGAGCCCAAGAATCTGTGTTTTTTCTAAGCTCTCCTGCTGATTTTTATGGAGAACTTGCAGAACTAATTATTTTGCTTCTCAAGAACAGCTGACCTTCTGGAAACTTCTGATTCTTCATATCCCAAACTAGTGGCCATCAGGATCACATGGAGAGGTTGTTGAAACAAATTTGGGGGCAACACCCTTAGACTCCAATTTGGCAGATCTAGAATGGGGCTCACGAGTGTGTATTTCCAGCAAGTTTCCTGGGGATGCTGATGAATGCTGCCAGTCCTGGGCCGTATGCTAGTCAGCACCTGGTTAGCCAACATTCTTCATAAAGAAAAAAAACCTGACCTTAACTTTCAAGACCTTTTTGAGATCTCTGATTCTAAAACTTACATTTTAAAATGCTGTTTCCTTAATTAGGGAACTCATTTTCTTCAGACAACTACTTACTTCTAAAATAGTCTTCAACCAAAACCCACAAACCATTTTTTTAAATGTTTCTTATTTATTTTTAAGAGACAGCATGAGCAGGGGAGGGTCAGAGAGAGAGGGAGACACGGAATCTGAAGCCGGCTCCAGGCTCTGAGCTAGCTGTCAGCACACAGCCCGTTGCGGGGCTTGAACCCACGAACCATGAGATTATGACCTGAGCTGAAGCTGGATGCTTAACCGACTGAGCCACCCAGACGCCCCCCACAAACCATTTTTGAAATAGAGCTGGGTCTGGTGTCCAGAGCATTTCTAAAGAAGCTGGTTGAGTCTAAATAAGTGAAAGAGTATAAGGTACAACTTCACAACTTCATGTTTGGGAGATATTGATAAACTTCCATCTGCTTTGACCCAGAGCCCACTGATAAAGGGTGCATGGGGCTACATTTTCTGGGTGCGTTAACCAGGCCCCACAAAAATCACATCCAAATGGCCAAGAGTAGTCTCTTAATTCTCTGGAAAAGAAATCTTCATATGTTTCTCTAACACCTGCATCTACTTGTAAGCCCTCAGTACTTCCTTTGATGATACTGAGGCCAGTGAATGAATGCATGGGTGTATATGTGTGCGTATGTGTGTATAATTTTTTAAGTTGCTTATTGGACTCTCTAATAAATATTAACATGTTTATGTTAATTAATATTAACATGAGAACATATTGCCTTAAATGGTCAAAGAAAGATTGGTGCCAGAAAGCTGCAGGAAATAACTAAACAACATATATAGGAGTGCCTACTCAAGTTTGGGACATAGCATCATGTCAAACACAAATGTTATGAAGAAGTATGAGCTATAATTTTTGTCCTTGAATTATTTATGATTTCTGTGTGCTAGCCACTGGTACTAAAAGGGTGCTCTTTGAGAACCTGCCTAAGGTAGTGGGGGATGTAGATAGCATAAAGAGACCACTGTAGTACAAGGGGAAAACTACTAAAACAGGATGCCTGAATCCAGAGGAGCCATGGCCCAGGCTACCAGCCTCCTCAGGGAGATGCCATTTGTACTGAATTTTGAAGGTCGGATGGAAGCTGGCCAGATAAAAAAGGAGGGGTGATATTCTGGCAGACAAAATGACAGGGGTTTGGAGGATTACAGTCAAAGTTAAATAGGTAAGCATTTTCATCAGGTTTGCTCCTAAGGGAGCAAATGATTAATAATCATGAGATCTGATTCCTTGGAAAATGTTAAACAAACCTGCCGCTACCTCAGAAAAGCAACATATAAATCTATTTGAAGGGAGTGATGTTTACACTTGTGATTAAGGCAGACTAACCTTTCCTGGTGGCTTTTGTCTTAACATTTTGTTATTCATGAAATCTTTTCATTTTTATTATTTCCCCTTGAGGTTCTAGCTGCATGGACCGCAGACCCAGAAAAGCCTATTTGTCTATGGATACCTGCCTCCTAGAAAGCAAATTTATGGAAATTTTAGATATTTGTGTAGCTATGGAGAAAGAAATCTCAAATCTTGTGGAAGAGAAAGAACAGGAACTCAGACTCAAGGTACAAATTCTCTGGACACTGTGTCACTCCACCAGTATGTACCAAATAAGAATGAGTGAGAATCACAGACTTGCTTTCTACCATGGCAGCCATGATCTTCTAGAACCATCTAGAACTCTACCATCATTAGGTGAATAAGACAACATGTGCCCTGATTTGCTGTTTGGAAGGGCATATGGACAAGGGTACATCAACTCATTTTGAGATGCATACATGCAAACTCAGAAGTGACAAAACACAATTTCCAGAGTTAAAACATGACTCTTCTTCTACCAACGTTCAGTAAATATACGTCAAAGGTTCACTCATGTCATTAGTGAACCAGTAGGCTGAAAAGCTCATTCACAGAGCATTTGAGGAACAAAGATTTATATAGAAAGTCAAAAAAGGCATAATAAAATGAATCTCTCAGCTATGTATGAAACTGATTAATGTCCGATAGGGCAATAAAACCGTAACACTTGGGGTTACCTTTTTAACCAAAGAGAAATAATTTGCATCTCTACTGGATGAAAGTCTTTGCCCAGTCTTCTGTAAGGCAACATCTAACTTGATAGTCTGGTCTCTAATTGAGAGTAAATAGTAAAAACTTTTGGGAGTGATAGATTTATTACCTTGATCATGGTGATGGTTTCATAGAAAAGTACCTATGACAAAATATATCACTTTTTTTGCTTTAAATATGTGCACTTATTGTTCATCAATTATATCACAAAAAATCAGTTAAAAAAGAGAAAGGGAAAAAATAGTAAGCAAAATAAAAGCACATTCCCTCAGAAAATTAGATGATCCTTGGGTGAGTCTATTAGACAATGTTTCGGTATGCCATAAAAGGATGCTATTGTCCTTTTGCTTCATTTCCAACTTTTTGATAATTTTTCTTGACACTAATTAAAGCAATTGATTCTATACTAAAAGAGATTTAGGTTCTGGTTACTTGCTAATTGTGTAACCTTGGCCAAAATATTTAAGCTTGCCTAAGGCTCAGATTTTTCCATTTGAAAAATTGAAGATAATCACTCCTATGTCATAGGCATATAACTAGGATGAAATAAAATGGCACATGTGGTTCTTAGTAAAGCACCTGGTGTACATTACATTAAGGACCAAATATGGGCACCTGGGTATATTAGTTGGTAAAGCATCTGCTTTGACTCAGGTCATGATCTTGCAGTTTGTGAGGTCAGGCCCCACACCAGGCTCTGTGCTGACAGCAAGGACTGCTTCTGATCCTCTGTCCCCCTCTCTCTTGGACCCTCCCCTGGCTTGTGCTCTCCCTTTCCCTCTCTCAAAAATAAACATTTTTAAAAATTAATAAAATATAAAAAAGGATCTAGTAAATGTTAGCTGTTCTTAGTTATTGTTTTCAAGTAAGAAGGTAGCTAAAGACCCTGAATGAGACAAAATGGCAGGTAGAAAGACCATAGACTAAGAATGAGGCTCTGTAGATACTAAGAACTGTGTGATCACTTCCCTTTACCATATCTCTCATTTCTCATCTATTAAATTATAAGAAGAGTAGACAAGGGCCAAAGTGGGAATCTAACTTTTATTTATTTTTTATTTTTTTAATGTCTTATTTATTTTTGAGAGAGAGAAAGAGACAGCGTGAGCAGGGGAGGGTCGGAGAGAGAGAGAGGGAGGCACAGAATCTGAAGCAAGCTCTAGGCTCTGAGCTAGCTGTCAGCACAGAACCCGATGCGGGGTCAGACCCACAAACCATGAGATCATGACCTGAGCCAAAGCCAGACGCTCAACCGACTGAACCACCCAGGTGTCCTGGGAATCTGACTTTTAAAGTGGAGTTCACTGACCAGGCCTTGAACTGAATATTGATGAAATTCAGGCTTCTTTATATTCAGAATCTATTCATAAGCACTTAGGGCTGAATGGCCACCATACTGTAACTCAGTGATCAATGGCAAAGATTCTAGATTCAGGCTCTGTGGCTTCAAATCCGAAGTCTGCCATTCACTAGCTGTGGAACTGTAGGCCATGCACTTAACCCCTCTGTGCCTTGATTTCCTGTCCATAAAATGAAGACAATCAAGGCATCTGTCTCACATAGAGTTGCTGGGACCCTTCACTGCATTATCACATCCAGGGATCTAAATAGGGCTTAGCAGACACTAAGCATTCAGTGATCATTCCCTATGATTAGTACCTCTGGATGAGTAGCTGAGTAGCCATAGGTCATGGACATTCAGCAAGATTGAGGACATTTTGTCGAACTTCTTAGAGTGATGAAGTTTGAAAATGTAATTTTTAGATGCAGGGCAACTCCCCTTGGAATGTCATTCAGTATTAACTCTAAACGTATATTTGGGGTTGTCTGGCAGTGTATGCAGTTTAATGACACAAAAATGTTCTGTGATCTACATATCACCCACACCCTGGGACTGGAAAAAAGCTGTTGACACCTACAAAGGGGTTGGCCAGGCAGGTTTTGGGGTGGCCTGGCCAGGCCTTCTACCAGTGACTGGCAAGATTCCCTAAGCAGGATGTGCCCTTGTGTTCCCACAGAGCCCACAGATGGCTTACCACCTGCTTTTTGCAAGACAGCTTCTCTTTAGTTTTGAGATCTGGCTTGGCCCAGAGCTGCAAGAAGATCTATTTCCAGAGGGCTCCTATAGTGGACACTGTAGCCCTCCATGAGATCCTCTTGGATCCTTTTTGTCAGCCCACTGCTCAGATTCTGTAGTTTTGCTCCTAAAGGCAACCTATGACTTTCCCCATACAAAGCATAGCCTGTGTATAACCCCAGAGAGGATTGCCTCATCTTTACAGAGTTCCAAAAAAGCAGGGAGTTTTTTGTCTCCCTGTCCCATTCAGTGGCTTTCACCAATAACTGACTACTGTGGGGGTCCAAAGGCCCAACCCATTGGCCTTGAGGCAGGATGTCCTCTAAGGTGCATTTTACACATCAGAGCTCCCTGCAGAATGAGCTTATCTTGCTTGGCTTCTATCCCTTTCTCCGTTTACTTCCTCTACCCCCTCTCTGGTCTCCCAGGGCAGCAGCGTGGGTGGGGTTATGGGGGTTTCTCCAGTAAACCCCTTGCACTCAGATTCTTGGCTCAAGGGTTGACTCCTCGAAAAAGCCAACCTAGGGCCACCTCTTTCCCTTACTCTTATTGCCTGTGGAGAAGTGTCTTTGCAAAAACTTATGGGAGTTTCTATAAAGCTGGGACTTGTTTTGAGCAGTTGGCCCCATCCTGAGCTGCTTCTTTGTAAACATTTTGAGGACTGGAGGGAAAGCAAGGAAAGGAAGCCTTGAGGCCTGCAGTGGGTAAGGAAAGCAACCATCAGAATTCTCAAAAGAAAAAAACTCATGTTCTTAAGGCAATGTGTGGGCTAGTCAAGCCTGCCTTACTTAAGCTTTTCCCATGCTCTGGGCAGTTCCAGAGCCTCAGGAACTTTTCATGAAAAAGATACAGCCTGCTCTGTGCCTCCTTGACCTTGGAAAAGTTCCCTTCACTTCCTCCTTCAGTTCAGCTATAATGGGGGGAGGGGCGGGGTGTCTGAGGCTTCTGTTTCTTCCTTTGAGGTAAAAGGTTGCCGAAGCACACAAGGGCCCTGCCAGATGCTAGCCAGAGGTCCTTGACAAGACATGGAGGGATCCCTTCCCAAGAAGGTGTCGAGGCAGCCCATAGCCTGGTCCTGTAAAGGACCTGAAGTTCTGCCTACTCAAGTTCATGAGGTTACAGAGTCCAGGTGGGCCCTTAAGTGAGTGTAATGACTGTAACCATCCGCCTGCCAAATTTCCAAAAATCAGGATGGTCTAACACGGACTCTGGTGCCAGAAAGCACTTCAAAGTTTGATCACTTAAAGGGCCCTGGCACAGGTGACATCCTTAATTCTTGTCCACTATCTGGCAGTGTATCCTTCAAATGAGCAAATAAGTTCTTGACCAAGACAAAGGCTGGTAGGTGAAGGTGAATGGATCAGGATAAGCTCTTCCCAGTTTCTGGAACAGCAACACACACACACACACACACACACACACACACACACACCCCTTCCTCTGTCTTCTCAGGGTTATGGGTGAAAATTTACTGAAGTCAGCTGTTCCTCTTTGTAATATGCAATCACTAGTGGTCTGTGTAATGGCTAGAAGCAGGAGAGACACCATAAAGGTCTCTCAGACACAACAAAGCTAACAAAGAGCAATAGCTAATGAAATACAACTCATTCAGAAACTTAGTAGGCAAGTCTTCCTATCCTGTGATCTAACAGAAGAAACTTATAGTTGAGGGGGGAGAAGATTGGTGTTCTATATTCATTGAAAGTGTTCCTATTTTCTTGAGTAGAATTCTGGCTTCCTTTTCCTTTGTGTAATCTGACTTTGATGACTTTGGGCTCCATTTAATGATTTTCAATGAGGCTATTAAGCCTCGGTCAATGATACTATGATGATTGTAGAAGTCATATTAAAAATAAATAAATATAAACAAAAATACATAAAAATGGATCTCACTATATTCAGAATTGGTGATAAATCAATCTGGGACATTGCATAGAAAAACCTTTCTTCGGAGATAATGCAAAGGTATAACCAATATTACAGAGGGAGAATATTTAAAGTAGAACAGATGGATTTAGGCAGGTCTGTTATTGGCAAAGCTACAAGCTGCTTGCAGACAGATTAAAGCCATCTTAGAAAGGATGAGCATTCAAGTTGTTTTTCAACACCTAAGAGTTCTGTAAGGATGTGAGTGAGGGTTAAAACCACAACTATATCACTCTAAGAAATAGCAATGGTTAAAATTGAGACAAGAATATACTCAAAATAGTTTGTTACTAGTCTCAGTCTTTTTCATGTTCATCTGGGAGTCTATCCACTATTACAAAGTACAGTTAACTAACCTGCATATTTTTAAAAAGTATAATTCCAGTATAGTTAACATACAGTGTTATATTAGTTTCAGGTGTACAACATAGTGATTCAACAATTCTATACATTACTCAGTGCTCATCATGATGAATGTGCTCTTAATCCCATTATCTATCACCCCACCAACCTCCCCCCCACCCCGTAACCCCCAGTTTGTTCTCTGCAGTTAAGAGTACTAATTTACATATTTTATGTTACATATGTTATGAAGAAAGAATGAATTATTCCACAAATGACATTGAGAAAAGGATCTGTTTGGGGGAAATCTCAAATTAGGGATTTATCTCTTTCCATAGACACACTAAAATTACTTTTAGCTATATCAAATTAAACTTAAAAATGCCCTCTGAGAAAGAGTTTTGAAAATGAAATTTTAATGGTTCTTGGCATATGCAAATATTTCATAAATAGATAATTGAGGAAATCATCAGTTAAAAAGCACACATTTATAAGCCTTTGTAGAAATAAATGTCTATAAAATATTTATTTTCTTTGCCCTATAAATCCAATCCTGGAAGTCCATTGTAAGGAAATAATCCAAGATGTGGATAAAGTTTTTATATAAATATGTTCATGGCAGTCTAACCTATAATGGCAAAAAAAGAAAAAAGAGAGAAAAGAAAATAGCATTAAACGTCCAGGAATAAGAGATAGCCAGATAAATCATAATACATTTATATGAAACACAATACAGCCATTTAAAATGGCATTTGAGGGGCACCTGGATGGCTCAGTCAGTGAAGTATCTGACTCTTGATATTGGCTTAGGTCATGATCTCACAGCTGTGAGATCTGAGTGTGAAGCCTGCTTGGGATTCTTTCTTCTCTCTTTTGCTCTCTCTCTCTTTGCTCCTCCTCCACTCATGCTCTGTCTCTCTCTCCCTCCTTCTCTCTCTCTCAAAATAAAATAAACATTAAAAAGTTTAATGGAATTTGAAAAAATAAATAATAAATTTAAAAATGGCATTTGAGCAATGTTTAATAATTTTAAGTTTTTTTATGTATTATTTTAGAGAGAGAGAGAGCAGGAATGGGGCAGAGAAAGAAGGAGAGAGAGATTCCCAAGCAGGCTTTGTGCTGTCAGCCCAGAGCCCCATGCGGGGCTTGAACTCTTGAACTGCGAGATCATGAACTGAGCTGAAATCAAGAGTCATATGCTTAACTGACTGAACCATTCAGGTGCCCAGAGCAATGTTTAGTGATTAATGAAAAATGTCAAAGTATAATTAATAATAAAAGAAAAAACAGTATTAATATATCTTAGTATGATCCTAATTTCAAGATAAATTTATGTATACATATACATATACTGCTTCTAAGTGGTACAGTGGTTTCAGTCTTGATTTATCTTAGAATCACCTGAAGAGCTTAAAAATATACTGCTGCCTGTAGCTCATTCTTGGAGATTCTCACTTAATTGATCTGGGGTGTTGGCTGGGCATCTGGAGTTTTTAAAGCTGCTCAATAGATTTGAATGTGCCCCACCACTCCCACACCAGGTTTAAGAACCGTGGGCATAAAACATTTAAGATGCGTCACTAGGTGCACTAGGAGATAGCATGAATATCCATTCAGCCTTTCGGAGCAAAGAAGTCACCTGGTGACTGCAAATACAATGACATAGTGCCCAAAGAGAAACTCACTTGTGTCTGTTATTAAGAAAAATTATCCTAAACCAAGAAATAAGGCAAAGGATGGATGCATGTCTAAGGGACCCACTCAAAGATTATATAATTCTCTTTGTTTAACTTACTATTAACTTTTTATTGGACTCCATACTCTGTGAAGTTAATGTGTTTCTTAACTTGAAGATTTTTATGTGCTAATTTAAAGGATTCTGTCTGGTAAAAAAGATAACTATAAAAGTTACAGTTTTACTGCCCTGTAAGATATTCACTAGCTTTGTATCTAACTGGGCAATCTCATTCCAGGATGATTATATATGAGTTCACTTTGAACCAAATTTACTATCTTATTGGTTCCCTTATTAATGAGTGAAATAAATCCTTGACACATGTCCACTCTATGTTTTTATGAGACTCGTGTTTTTAGCTTCTTGAAACTGTACTGAAACTGGCAATGATCAAACACACATTCAATAACAGAAGTGAACATGGGACACTCAACACTGGGTGGAGGTTTGTCCAGCATGAACATCTTACCATTTGACCACAGAAAGCTTCCTTCAGGAGCACCTGGGTGGCTCAGTCAACTAGGTGTCTGACTTCAGCTTGGGTCATGATATCACAGCTTGTGAGTTCGAGACCAGTGTCCAGCTCTGTGCTGACAGCTCAGAGCCTAGAGCCTGCTTCAGATTCTGTGTCTCCGTCTCTCTGCCCCTCCTCCTCCATTCATGCTCTCTCTGTCTCTCTCTCTCTGAAAGATAAATAAACATTAAAAAAGAAAGAAAGAAAGCTTCCTTCTCTCTGATATTTTCAGTACATGCAAAATAATAATAATAATAAATAAAAATCTCCAGGCCCTCTGGCACAAGGTCTAGTCCAAAGTGCTTCTTAAATCCACTCCACATTAATGATAGTGAGTGCCAAATAGAGTAACTGAAGAAGCCAAATTTATACACTGGGAGTTACAGTCACCTTGCTTACTTATCTCAAGTAAGTAATTGGAGATTTGGGTAAATCTAATTTTATAAATCGGTCTTTTGTTCCCACTGACTTACACAATCACTTTAAAGACACTTTATCATTATTTGGAGCTCTTCTGCCTTTAGCCAGGACTCCTGACACTTCTGCCAGACTTTTTAGTTTTTGGTCCCATTCTTTCTGTCAAGTATGTAACAGTCTGTAACATATTAGAACATAAGCTAGGAGCTTTGCTATTAGAAGAAACTCTGTAGTGAATTCATCTTTGGAGCAAATAATTTTCCATGAGTCTCTTAGCTTAACTACTTAAGTAGGTTGGATGATGGTAAGTTTGTTTGCAGTAGATTGTGTTTGTAGGTCCTGGTTGCTTCAAGGGAAGATATAATAGAACTGTTATCTAAGGCAAAAACATAATAATGATAATCTCCGTCAAAGGTAAAAATTATAAAGTCCAGTGCAAATGCCTGTATCCTTTGATAGGATATTGTCAGATTTATCTGGGAAATGATCATTAAGTTGTCATTTTTTATCTTCTCACCTCCATTAAGCAACTTTGCAAGTAAGTCAGCTCCTCCCTGGAACTTGTCTGCTTAGGGAATGTCTTCCTCATTTGCAACCACAGTGAATCTTTTAATACCGAAAAGCAGATGGTGTTCTTTCCTGTATGGTAAACCTTTCCCCAAAAGGGTGAGAGGATAGAATGAGGTCCATCTAAATTTTCATTTCCATTACTGCCTGTGGAAGAAGTAGATACTGGGGAGTCATGTTAAAGGATTTTATCCAGCTAATCAGCAAATCCCAAGTCCTATGGCTACAAAGAACCCACTCTTATATGGGACCCATGTTTGTATGAGGTGTATACCATAAATATAACTCAACTTCTTTCATAGAGTCGGAGACCTCAGGTTTGGAAGGGAGTCCAGTGTCCCTTTTCTTCACTGAATTTTGGCCGTCATTGGCCACTAGGTTTTTCTTGATTTTTTTCTAAGAACAGGAACTCACAACATCCAAGGTTTCCAACCCAGACTTTGGATAGGTCTCTTCAGTGTTCTTTATTGGGCCAAACTCTGTTTTCCTATAACTTCTTCCCAGTGCTTATGTTTTTTTGTTCCTTAGAGTTTGTAGTAAATTGACCTCTGCCAATTTCCTATTGGCCAGTAGTTATTTAATAGATATCTGCAGCATTTAGTAGTCAGATGATGTTTATAGCTCTCTCCCCCCATGACTTTGAGAGTAGGTATTATGTTAAAGAAAAACAAGCCTCAAGATGAATTGTTCTCTCCATGCAATACTTTTAGAAAGAAAACACAGTCCTAGTTGAACAACATGTTCTGCCAACACGATGTTCCAGCTTTCTTTTGTGCACTCCAACAAGCACCTTCCATAAAAGGCTTATCCAGGGAAGATCCAGCAATATTCTAGTAACAGGATTCAGGTGACCTTGTAGTCAGATTAGGTACGAGCAGTGCTTGTTTGTTTGGTTTTTAATGTTTATTTATGTTTGAGAGAGAGCGTGAGCTGGGGAGTGTCAGTGGGAGAGGGGGACAGAGAATCCAGAGTGGGCTCTTCTCTAATAGCAGCAAGCCCAATGTGGGGCTCAAACTCACAAACCGGGAGATCATGGCCTGAGCCTATGTCAGATGCTCAACAGACTAAGCAACCCAGGCCCCCCAAGAGTGTTGGTTCTTAAAGTGTGCTCCCTGCGCCATCTGCAGTGGTATCACTTGCGAATTTCTTAGAAGTGAATTTTATCGGACACCATTCCAGAATCGCTTACTATATCAGCAGTCTCAGCTTTAACAAGCTCTCCAGGTGAGCACCAGTGGGCAAGAGAATTGCCTAATCATAACAGAATAAAGGTCCAAATTTAAGCTTTAAGTCAATAGCATAGATCCAGACCAACTATACACAGACACGTACATACACACACCCTATTTATGTTATGAGGGATGTTAGTGTCTGAACAGTATTTCTAGCCAATTCATATATTTTCAATTCTCATTTCACCAATGATAAGATATTCCTAACATACATTTCATTACTTAGCAAACCTGCCAGTAGACCACAGGAAGTTGAAGCTCTTATAGTAGCACTCTTAGGAATACAAGCTTCTTTTATTTTAAAGGTTTTTAAATTTTTTTTAACTTAATGTTTATTTATATTTGAGAGAGAGAGTGAGAGAGACAGTGCATGAGTGGAGGAGGGGCAGAGGAAGAAGGAGACAGAGTTCAAAGCAGGCTCCAGGCTCGGAGCTGTCAGCACAGAGCCCAACATGGGGCTCAAACTCACAGCCCTGAGCTGAAATTGGATGCTTAACCAACTGAGCTACCCAGCTCATCAACTAGTTGAATCAAAATTCAACTGGTTTAGCAACACAAATACTACTGATTCTTTGATAAATCCCATAGAGATCATATGCCTTTTTTAATTCAGGAGATAAAAACTTCTATACCAAAACCGGTACCCACCAGGAGAGATCTAAGCGAGAAAAAACTACAGTTTTGGTTTTGTTAGTAGAGAGATGATGTGATGATAGACAAAAAGAGCAGTTGCCTCAGATTAACAGTAGGAAAAGAGCACAGGCCACATCGGCATTAATCATGGTATTTTTTTTTACATTTTGAAAACATTCAGTGAGTGCAGACAAGACCAGTCTCCTACTTCCAAGTTTTCTGATGTATGTGGTTTCAATAATACTTTAAGATGAGCCCTAGATTGGTACTTAAAAGATAGATTTGGGGCGCCCGGGTGGCTCAGTCGGTTAAGCCTCCAGCTTCGGCTCAGGTCAGATCTCACGGTCGTGGGTTCGAGCCCCGCATCGGGCTCTGTGCTGACAGCTAGCTCAGAGCCTGGAGCCTGCTTCCAGTTCTGTGTCTCCTTCTCTCTCTGCCCCTCCCCCTCTCATGCTCTGTCTCTCTCAGTATCAAAAATAAATAAAACAACAAAAAAAATTAAATAAAAAAAGATAGATTTGGGTTCTAGATGATGATGTGACCTCCAAAAAACCACTCTGCCTCTCTGAGCCTCCCTTTCCCCTATGAGGATAGTGTTCCAATAACCCTCAAGTTCTGGCCACTCTGTGATATTTTGGATATGGATTCTTCCAATTTGGGCTAGACTTGCCATTCTGTGGCATGGCTAGAAATACAGGGTATTTCTCTTCTCCCCCTGCCCCACCCGTTTCCTGATACAATAATTTGTTTATTCCTTTCAGTACCTTGTTTACAATCATTCATATTTCATAAAATATAACTCACAAGCAGTGAAAGTTGTCTTCGGCTGGGTTCCTCTGAAGCAGACCCTTGGACAAGGATTTGTATGCAAGTGATTTATTAAGGAAGTGCTGCCCAGAGAAACAAGAAAAGGAGAGGAGGAAGGAGGACAGTGAGAGAGAGAGGAAGCCAGGCAGCAGAGGGATTGCCAGAGAGGTCTTAGATCTCACAGGACCCCAGAGAACCTTTAGATGTTCCATTATACCTCATGCTATGTCTCACCTTAAGGCAAACACAGCAAGGCTTCTGCTCTACTGTGCTAGCTGGCCACTGGCTACGGGTCTGCCCTGGGGAGACCTAGGCACTTCCATCTATCAGTGGATCAGGTGAAGCAGCCTAAGGGTGGTCTTACAAAAAAGGGTAAAGTCAGGAGTGAAATATGCAGAAACTGGGGGACCCCCATATGGCATGACTGAGGGAGATTCCAGGGGGCTGAACAGAGCTGAAGGCAAGACTGCCAGTGAGCACACAGCAGCTTTGAAGTGTTGCCTCAGTCCTGTGGGCATAGAAAGGGTTTGGGTTTTTGGTTTGTTTGTTTCTTTTTTGTTTGTTTATTATTTTGATAGCAAGACAGCATGACCAGAGGAGGGACAGAAAGAAAGGGAGACAGAGAATCTGAAGCAGCCTCCAGGCCATCAGTGCAGAGCCTGATGTGTGACTTGAACTCATGAACCGGAGACCATGACCTGAGCTGAAATCAAGAGTCAGATGCTTAACTCAACTGAACCAAGCAGGCACCCCTGCTTGGTCTTGAATTTTGTCTGTTTGTGTACTACTGAATGAAGACATTTTATTTAGAGAGTAACAAAGTTTGTTTTTCATGTGGCCAAATGTTAGTCCTGCATGGATATTACTATTCTCCCAGGAACAAGCCGGGTTCCTTGGAATACAAACAGTTTCATCAGTTCCCTTTTAGGCCAGATGGAAGAGGAAACCAGAAAGCAAAAGACTTCTAGCTAGAGCTCCTAGAGCCATCCCTTAGAGGTGGCCATTCCACTCCAGCTGCATGCCAGATGCGGCTGCACTCGCATAGCGCTCGGTAAACACTGGTTAAATGGCTAAACCAATTACTGTGGTTTGCTTGACTGTGATCAGGGTAAAAGAAATGAGGTTTGGTTCTGCCCTTCCTTTTCTTCCTGGTCTGAGTCCTCATTGCTTCAGGCTCCAGCTCCCAAGTCAACAATTGGAACTGCAAATGCGGCATAATACAAACCTCAGTGCTTAATACCCATTTGGCTGTATTTGCAAAACAAAGGAAACATTGGCACTTTTGAAAGGGGAGATTTAGGCATAATCAGTGTTGGTTGTGGCTGGCAGCCCTGCTGCCATTAAGAGATGCCAAAACTGACTGTAAGGAGACTGGCTGCTTGAGGGTCGCAGACCAGGACCCTAAATAACTAAAACCAAGCTAAAGCCACCGATCTGCCATGCTGCTACTGTGTCCGGAATAGTCCAGGGAAGGGGCTTATCAGGGAAGTCAAAATTTTCTTTTCAAAAGAAACCAGATCAGAACTGTATTTATTTATATATCTAGATGTACAGAGTCCCATTTAGGAATGGGGTGGGATGAAATGGTTTGGAAATTAAAGAAGCCAAGCTTGAAAGGAATCAGGCTGTAATGGTGGTCAGTGCCTTCCTTCAGAGAGACTGGGGAAGTGGACCTCTGTGAGCTGATTGAAATATTTATCATTTGAGATGGTCCTTAAAACAAATTTCCCTATAAGGAAATTCATAGTGTTTAACCTAGCCCATTCTGTGCCATCAAATATTGTGAAAAATGTGGTGGGGGAGAACTGGAGGCTGCCACCTCAGATCAAAATAGCCATATATTTGCATTTTTAGATGGTTTTATCATAGGATGGTTTTATTAGTTTCTCATGGGCAACGTGCAAAGCCCTTCAGCCCTACAGGAAGCTATACACAAATCCTCCCATTCTAGAGGCATAAGAAGGAACAATCGTTGTTGCTGAAAATGCAAATTCTAGCTGGACCATCATCGGTCTCCTCCCACAGGTGGAATAACTAGCAGTCTGCATTTTTACAAGCAACTGAAAAGGTTTTGATCCAAAGAGACCTTAGATCCGTGCTACAGAGAAGCCCTTTTGTTAATACTTGTGACTTATCTGGGACCCAGATAATGGGCATACAATAGAAGTAAGGTGATGAATCCATTTATTTATGAGCCACTTGTTCTTCATATCTGAAAGATATTTTTTATTCAGCCAAGAAATTTGTTAAAACCAGTAGTCTCACTATGAAGGGAGAAGGAAGTTGAATTTCATGCACAAGAAAATTCAAAGTAGAAGAATGAGGAGCCAAGTCCTGTCCACACTTTGAAGAACTTATACAGCCATAAACACAGCAGATTTAAGAACTGGTCGATTTTAACAATAGAAGCATAAACAGAAACTTGTTACCTTGCTAAAAGTTACTCTTTGCTCTGATACTTAGTTTGGCATTAAGACATGTTATTTAGTTATTATCATTTTCAGAGGAAGAGTTTATCGGGTTGTCCAGCTCTAATCATCTTAAACAAGTCTTAGCTTTCACAGGTTCTGTTATTTGGAGAAGGAAAGGCTCTGTGTTCTTTTTCTGATAAGCGTCTTCCCTCAGTTCTCTGAATGAAAGAAAGAGTGTCTCATGGAAATCAGCTAGTGTGTCCACCGTCCAAGTGCAAGATACTGTTGTGAGACATTTGGAACCCATGGTCCGTGGAGCTTTCTATCCACTTGCGAGGCAAATGCTGCTGGAAATCTGCAGGTGGTACAGAAAGGGGAAGTGCAATATAGTGCAGCAGTGGAAGCACAGACCCAGAGTCGGGCTCCCCACACTGGGCCGCTCAGCCTCTTTTGGCTCTGTGACCTTGGTTGGTTATGAATCAACTTATACCTCATCTTTTCTTGCTCAGTATGGAGGTCACATGGTTTGGGGCAGCACTTCTCAAACTTCTGATGCTTGATGACCTTGTTGATCTCATTCAGGAGGTCTGGGGTGGTGCCCACGGTTCTGCATGTCTAACAAGCTCCTGGCGAGGCTGGTTCTGCTGATCTAGGGACTAACTGCATTTGGAATAGCCCAGGTTTGGGGATTCCTATATAACCCCCATAGCTTTGTACAAAATTCCTAGTTTGATTTCTGTCACATAGCAGGTTCTCAGTAAATGATGACTATTATGCATAATATTTAGATAATAAGAGTTATAATGACATAGCATGTTGGAATAAATGCAACTGATTTTCTTAATTGAGAGAGGCTGCTTCGAACCTGGGACAAATTCTGATTAGTCAGAGTAAATAATGCTTGTGATGCACTTGAGGGGTCTTGAGGACTTGTCTCAACTGTAGTAACCACACTTCACTGTTCCCCTAGGAAAGGCACTTTGGATCTTACGGTTTCATAACATTCAAGGAGAAATTTCATCCAGTAAAACTAATGGCACTAGGCCCATCCTTGATCACATTCTCCTATCCCTGTTGTTGGGGAAGAAGAATCAAACACTGTAGCTGGGGAAGGAGATCCTTCCTTCAAACACATCCAAGTACCAACTTCTTTTCAAGGGTAAGGACAAAAACCAAGGAAACAGGTGACTGCCTCACTGTTTGATTCTGAGCCATGAACCTCAGGAGAGCTCCCACATCTCAGATGCATGATAGTGGTTTGTTGTTGCTACCGTTGTTTGGGTTTGTTTTAGAAGATGGAAAGGATATATTCCAGCCCCTTGGGTTTAACCAAAGTTGGGCACCATAAATAGTATAGTGAAGGGGAATGGGTATTACAGGGTTCCAGGTGTGGAATGAATAAGTCTGGGGATGAAAGGTACAGTATAGGCAGTGTAGTCGATGGTATTATAGTAGTACTGTACGGTGTCAGACTGCAGCTACACGTGTGACAACATAGTATAACTTACAGACTTGCCAAATTACTATGCTGTACAGCTGAAACTAATGTGACACTATGTATCTATACTTCAATAGATAGATAGATAAATAGGTAGATAGATAGATAAAAGAGTGAAACAGGATGTATGAGTGCAATTCGATTATTTAATATTGATAAAATCAACAATTTACTATGAAAAAGTAGCAATCATGGGGCTATCATATGACAATGCTCCTGCAAAATATAAAAAGCAAAAAATGGGCTGAAATGTAAGAAGAAATTGATAAAGTTACAGTCCTGCAGAGGGCTTGAATACATGGAAATCAATAGGTCAAATTGACTAAAGATTTCAGGGAATTTGAATAACAAATTCAAATTTTCAGCTTGATTTGGTGTAGGTAGGTAGCAAGATAGAGTCAAAGATAGAATTGACTTTCTTTTTAAACACAAATCAACCATTCCCAGGAATTGGCCATGCACTAGGGTACAAAGGAAATCTCACCTAATTTCAAAAAACACATCATATGGGCCACCTTCACTGCCCTTGGTGAAAAAAAAATTAGAAACGACAAGCAAAAAAAAACCTCTATTATTTAAGCTTCTTTTCTGTTATTTAAATTTTAAGACCATACTTTCAAATAACTCTTGAGTTGTTTGAAATTAAAATTGAAACAGAAGAAATTAGAATAAAATAAATTAAAACTGAAATTCAATGCAATTTAAAAATAAATAACAGGGAGCCTGGGTGGCTCAATCGGTTAGGCGTTCGGCTTTGGCTCAGGTCACGATCTCATGGTTTGTGGGTTCGAGCCCCACGTCAGGCTCTGGGCTGACAGCTAGCTCAGAGCCTGGAGCCTGCTTCAGATTCTGTGTCTCCCTCTCTCTCTGATCATCCCCTGCTCATGCTGTCTCTCTCTGTCTCTCAAAAATAAAAAACATAAAAAAAATTTTTAATTAAAATAAATAACAGAAACTATACCATAAGCCCCAATCTTTAGGATAGGGCCATAATAACACATAGAGGATAATTTGTAGTAATAAGTAAACTGTACCCAAAACAAGAAAAATGTAAAATAAATGAATTTTTTTGTCAACTCAAGAAGCTATAAAAAGAACAACACAATAACATCTCAGGAAAAAGAGAGAATTAAAATAAGCATAAAAATGGGGTAGGGGAAGAACTGGAGATTAAAAGCAGGGGTTAAGGGGCGCCTCAGTGGCTCAGTCAGTTAAGCATCCCACTCTTGATTTCAGCTCAGGTCATGATCTTGGGGTTCGTGGGATCAAGCCCCATATTGAGCTCCCTACAGACAGCACAGAGCCCGCTTGGGATCCTCTCTCTCTCCTCTCTTTCTTCTCCTTCCGCTGCTCATGCTCTCTCTTTCTCAAAATAAATAAATAAACATTAAAAAAATAATAATAAAATAAAAGCATGAGTAGAGATGATAAATGATATTAAAAGCTGGGATATACTGAGATGTACCTTTCAAGCCAGTCTGTTATTTTCCAATATATAAATGAGACTAAAAATAAAATAGTTTCCAGTTTTTGATTAAAAGACAAAATTAGCCACACAATGTGCTTTGAGAATAAATATGCTTTGAAAATACCCTTGTGAAAATGACCCAGATTCCTGACCTGAAATTTATCTGTGTGGTTACTAGACACCTCTAAACATATTTCCTAATCTACAAAGTGGGGATAGTAAGAGTTTGCAGACAGTACGTCATTTAAGGTTCATGTAAGTTATTATCTGAAAAGGACTTAAAACAAGGCTCAGCAAAGAGTAAGCCCTCAGTCAGTGTTAGTGTGAGTTTATTAATAATTAAGGACAGTTTTCCAACCTGGATTATAAAATCCCTTCATTCTTTGGGCATGGTTGAGAACAGTGAATCTTCAATAAATTTTGTTGAATTTTACAGTGTATCGCCACCAGAAAGCAGGTAGGTTCTACAGGAGGAGAGAGAGATTACCCCCAAAGAGGACTTGTTCAAATGATTTGCAGTGTGAGAAGACACCAAATTGTAGGGTGCAGCTTTGTGATAACTCAGCCAATCGGTGTTGATGTATAAGGGTTTGTTGGTTTGTCTTATTAATTAAAAGATAAACCATGAAAAGAAATAAATGTTAGCTCAGGACATACTCCCCTTACATCTTTTCCAAGATGTTCTGTCCCGATGACACTTGAACTAATGGCCAGTGTCCCCAGAATAATAGTTATCCATGGCTCTGTTGACCTTGTCTGTTAAAAACACACATCCTGTATTTCCACGCTCACCTCTTCTCCTGGGTCCTAACCATGTTTGAGTCCAGACTCTGCATTGAGAGAATGGTGTTAGCCTAATGCATGAAAATAAATAAGCCGCTTGACAGGGAAGAAAGGGTTGTCTCTGTATTTCATTTGCCCCATGTCTAATATGAATCTCAAATAGACTCACACCATTGGAAAATGAAGAGCTTTGCAAATTATAATTGACATCAAGTTATAGCTTCAGTCTGCCTCCTTTGTATCACGTACCGTGACAGCCACAACCTCTCAGTATTTCTGTCTCTAATGCAGTCCAGGGCTGCTGCTGGGGCTAGGGAACCTTGGCCAGCAGCTGGGCATGGAAATTAGGAATCTTTGTGAGAGCTGTGCAGGCTTCCCAGAACCTTGAGATGCATTACATGGATTAAATCAGTGATTTGTAGTCCTAAAACCCTATAGAAATTGTCAACCAAAAACGAATTCATGTTCTATTCTAAATCAAAAAATGGTTCAGGAAATTCAGAAAGCTCCATGAGAAAAGACTGCTTCAGACAAATATAGACGGAAGAAAACACCCCACACTGTGTCTGTCTATAGGAAATGTACAGTGTCCTGCAGGTATGGAAGACGGATAAGGAAGGCTTTAAGGATTTTATTTAACTTGATTTAGCCCAGGGATGAGTAAATCTTTCTGTATAGGACCAGAGAGTAAATATTTTTGGCATCGAGGGTCATTGGGTCTCTTGCAACTACCCAACTCTGCCATTGTGGCCTGAAAGGACCATTGATGGTAAATAAACCAGTGGATGTGGAGTGTACCAGTAAAACTTGATTTAGACACCCTGAAACTTGAATTTTGTACATGCTTTTTACATGTACAAAGTCTGCTGCTTCTTTGAGTCTATTTAACTGTTTTAAATACAAAACCATCCTTTGCATCAAGCCAATAAATGGGCAGTGAACTGGACTTGGCTGTAATTCTGGGTAACCTTGGAGCCTCCTCACTTCCCATGCAGCTGGTGGCAGGTACTAACATTCCAGGAGACGGGGACATCAGAGCTCAGCAAAAGTGCTGTCTCTGGGCCTATGACAGCAGCAATGCCTCAGGCTTGTCAGAAATGCAGAATCTGGAACCCCCATCTCAGACCAACTGACTCAGAATCTCTGAGAGTGGGATCTAGCACTGTTTTAACAAGGTTTCCGGTGATTCTGATGCCCATTGCAGTTTTAGAAGCACTGCTCTAGACCACACCTGGAAAACTGCTGACTTAGGAACATTAAATGCCACCCGGAGGGTATCAGAACAGCTCATTCTGTCATTCACTCAACAAATCAATTAACATGAATTGAACACCTACGAGGGGCCAGACCCTTTACCAAACACTGGTGATTTGAGATAATTAATAGGATACTGTTGAACCCTTAATAGCATGGGAGATTATCTAACATCAGAGCCCCAGGGAATAGTTTTGAATGGCTCTGCTTCTAATTTCTTCACTTAACTGGCTTTGCTGGCTGGGACCACGCTACTAACTCGAGCAACACACAGGCGGGAGGTTCAATGTGCTAATATGATGAAATGTTCCATGCCGCCTAGATAATAAATGCCCTTTCACTGTTAACATCCTTTCAGCTGGTGAAATTGCGGTTCATCAACGTCAATATGCCTCTTCAGGTGCTATCTATTAGAATGTTAATATTCTTGGGTTTGGGGTTGGTGGGGAGGATTTATCATACACTAGCATTAATTGCCTCAACAGAGGATCTGGAGGTGTGCTTCTTGTCTACTCTCCCTCCCTTCTTATTTGGAGAGTGGACATTGCTCTTTCAGCTTGGAAATGCTGTGCATTGGAGATCCGTCAAGTTCATCAACCCTCCTCCGCAATCACAGACACCTCTCACATTTTAGAGCAAAACTAAGGTGTGGGAGCTCCTGAGGAGACCGTAGTAGTGGCAAAAACAAAGGTATCCCCCCCCATGTCTTCTCTGCCTTCACCTCAACTGCCCATCAGCCAGATCCTCCGGCTGCCATCAGCTTGAAGCCAGGGGACTCTACAGCTGTTTTTCAGGTGCTGAGAATAGCAACCTTGAGAGGAGATTGCCAAGGATATCCATGAGACTTGAGTGTGTGTGTGTGTGTGTGTGTGTGTGTGTGTGTGTGTGTGTGTGAGAGAGAGAGAGAGAGAGAGAGAGAGAGAGAGAGAGAGAGAGAGAGAGAGAGAGAGAGAGAGAGAGAGAGAGAGAGACAGAGAGAGAGAGAGAGAAACAGACAGACAGAGACAGAGACAGAGACAGAGAGAGGGCACATAAGAGAGCATCACCAGGAAATAGACCTGGAAGAGAGAATTAGCAGTAGTGCTACAGGTCAGAAAGCATGGGACCTGCCTTCTAATAAACTAACCTAGTAAGAGGAAAGGTCAGTTGCTTGCTTGGACTGAAGGAAGATGTTCCCCCAAGGAACCCAGCAGCAAAATACAAAGATGGAGAGCTGGGCGAGAAGGTGCTCTTCTTTGTCTCCATGTGGCAATCCTGTGAGAGGTGCTGCTTTGAGACTGGAGGCTCAGGCACTTTGCTGGCTTCCCTGCTTTCAGTCTGCAGGTGCTCACCACTGCAGTGACACGCCTCCTGCCCAGCCCTTAGTACAGGAAAGCTAATTAACAAATGTTGGATTTGTTCCACTCTTAGCAAAGGGTATAGGCTTATCCTAAACTCGTGAGGATTTCTGAATATTGAGCCCTCACATCCTTACAAATAAGGTTGATCAAAACTTTTTATGATATATTCCCCTCAAAAAGCCTATGAAACTGGTATCATGTGCCCTGTTGAAAATACTGAGGCCCAGAGACAGTGATAGATTTGTCCAGAGTCACCCAGTAACTGAGTATCAGAGCCAGTGGTCTATCTAAGCTCTTGGCGCCTACACTAAACTGTGGCCCATAGGCTGCTCAGCCTTTCCATTGATGCACCGTTTTAATCTAGAGGGTAGAACCCAGTCATTCACAAGAACGTTGGAATTTTGTTTCTGCTTATTTCAAGGTTCAGAAGAGGCCTAGTGTAAATTCCTTTCCCATTTGGGTTTGCTAGCTCTGTAATTTCTAAAATGGAGACCCCATTTAAGTAAAACACAGAGGCTTTAAAGCTCTATATCATATCATGAGTACATTTTCTGGTGACCAGAATTGGTGTTCAAAAATTAGAGGGCTCTGGGCACCTGGGTGGCTCAGTCAGTCAAGCCTCGGACTTGACTTTGGCTCAAGTCCTGATATCACAGTTCATGGATCAAGCCTCATGTTGAGCTTGGAGCTTGGGGTTTTCTCTTCCTCTCTCTCTGCCCTTCCCTTGCTTGCGCGCACCCTCTCTCTCTCTCAAAATAAATAAATAAAACATTTTTTAAAGAAAATTAGCAGGCTTATGGTATGAAGCCCTTTTGAAATTTTAAATGGCCACCCATAGAACTAAACTAATACAAGCTTACTACCTTTGTTTTTAAATGCTGAAAGTAGAATGTAGCTCTGAAGCTTTTTTCCTTATTTCATTTTTACTGTGATTCCACATTTGATGCTTTACCCAAGAACAACTTGCGTATAAAAGAACAGTGAAATCTATCATTTACAAAGAAGAGTCACTTTAAGACTCCTCCTATCAGGAATCTTGAATAGTCTGAGTTAACTTCATAAGAGTAATACATGTGAAAGAGGCTAATAATATGTACTAAATTACAATTCCAGAGGAATTCACCTTAGCTGTTGAGAAAACAGTATAGCAGTGAGCCTGGGAGATGGGGTCATTGAGGGCCTGCCTCTGCAAACCTGATTGTCTTGATGTAGTTTTTGTTCTATTTTTGTAAAAAAAAAAAATGCTTCTCATACAAACAATAGTAACAATAATAATTACTATATTTAAACATTAAATTCCTGAATCTAAACTCCTTTCTCACCTTCAGTTTTCAATAGAAGAAAAAACCAGATAGGTTTTTATGTGTTTTTCAGTTAGGAAATCATGCTCCTATGCAATATTTTTATTCCATCTTAAGTTTCTTCAGTCCTTCGTTAGTGAGTGTAACAGCAGCTACTATAGGAAAACAAAATCCTCACGTTTTCAGTAGTGTAGGGCGATACAAGTACACTGTCATTTCATATGAAGGTTCAGCTCTTTGTGGTTAACTGTCAACTTTCCTCCATGACAGGATGCCAAGGGCCCAAGCTCTTACTGCCTCAGGGCCTGGCCATCTTCTAGGGCCCTGTTTTCTTGTCTTGTCTTTCTTTCTTTCTTCTTCTTCTTCTTCTTCTTCTTCTTCTTCTTCTTCTTCTTCTTCTTCTTCTTCTTTTCTTTCTTTATTTTTTTTTTTGACAGAGAGGGAAAGAGATCATAGGCCTATTTTTCTCATGTTTTTCAAGTTTATTTATTTATTTTTGAGAGAGAAAAAGAGAGCAAGCAGGGGAGGGGCAGAGAGTGGGAGACAGAGAATCCTAAGCAGCCTTGCCTTGTCAGCACAGAGCCCAGTGAGGGGTTCAAACTCACAAACTGAGATCATGACCTGACCTGAAACCAACTGTCAGATGCTTAACTGACTGAGCCACCGAAGCACCCCAGGAATGCCTGTTTCTGAATTGCTTTAGCCTGGCAAGGATGCACATCATTTCCCCTGTAACTCATACACCACCTCCAGCCACATGGCACTACCTCCTGCAATAGGAACTCGGAATGTAATTCCCAACTAGGCAGCCATCTCCCTAAAACCACACTCTACAACGGAAGAGGGAAGAAAACTTCCAGTGCACACTTGGCCATCCCAGCCACAGAGCAAGAGCCCATGCCTTCTACAGTGGTGCTGCTCACAGTGAAGGTTTTATCATGTCAAATATTTATTCTGTTGAACCCTTCTTAGGCTCTTTATCATATTACCTGTGATGGCCTTTCCCCGGGGACATGACTTCCTCAGGGAGACCTGATATGACCCATGGGCACCCATGGTATGTTCCCAAATATAATCAGTTTCACACTGAATAATTTAATTTCCCTATTTTACTCCTATCTTTCTAATTAGGCTGTTGCTGTGTGACAGCAGTGAATTTACCTGCCTCATTAGTCAATATATCCTTAGTGCCTAACACTGCCCTGGCATATTACAGCTACTGAATAAATATTTGAAAAAGAAGGAAGGATAGGACAAGGAAAGAAAGGAAAAAGGAAGAGGGGGAGGTGGCTGGTTGGCTCTGGAGGAAGCTCAGTCTGGCTACCTGTAATTTGCATCATATGGGATTTCAAGAGTGTAACCATAAAATGGGCTGGTCACATTTCAGGGATTAGGATCCAACCCATTTTGGAAAAATACCTCTCCATACTCAACAAGCCTTCTTGGCAACCTCTGATAACAACTGAAAGAGACTAAAGATTTTCTGCCTTTAGCTCTTTACTGGGGAGGGAAAAGGTACCTCTATCATTCAAGATTCTTCTAGCTGGTCTACGAATTAAATGGATATGAGACAGATTAATAGGAGAAAGTCAAATTTAATTATATATGTGAGGGGAATTCATGTAGACATGACTTCCAAAGACAGACAGTCAAAATGAGGTATATATGTAACCCTGAACTAAGGAGAAGGAGGTAGGGATCTGGGACTTCAAAGGAAAGGGAAAAATTCACAGGAAGATAAAAAAGAGTGTTTGCTGGGCCATACAGGAACAATGGCATATAGGGAGGAACTTTAACAATCAGATTTACTAAATCCTTCTCCATCTACCACTGAGAACTCTTGGTCTAGTTCTTGTTATACTGTAGATAACTCCAGGAAAGGAGGAGGTCCTCTATCTAAATTCTTGTAGGCAGTTGGGGGAGGGTCAAAATTTCTTCCTGAGACTTTTGGGCCTTGATTGTTTTCAGCTGGCAATAATCTGTATGCCAAAGTGGTACATCTTCAGGTGGCCTGCCCTTAGCCCTTATATTCTAAATGCTTTTAAATGTAATGGAAAATTACCCAGTGAAGAAATGAGCAGAAGACATGAACAGACACTTCTCCAAAGAGGACATCCAGATGGCCTACAGGTACATGAAAAGATGCTCAACATCACTCATCATCAGGGAAACACAAATCAAAACCACACTGAGATACCACCTCATGCCAGTCAGAGTGGCTAAAATGAACAAATCAAGAGACTATAGATGCTGGTGAGGGTGTGGAGAGACGGGCACCCTCCTACACTGTGGGTGGGAATGTAAACTGGTGCAGCCGCTCCAGAAAACAGTGTGGAGGTTCCTCAAAAAACTATCCATAGAACTCCCTTATGACCCAGCAATAGCACTGCTAGGGATTTACCCAAGGGATACAGAAGTGCTGATGCATAGGAGCACATGTACCCCAATGTTCATAGCAGCACTGTCAACAATAGCCAAAACATGGA